>NC_057392.1:54694466-55030202 GCF_019320065.1 Cervus canadensis | reverse complement strand
TGATTAACTCTAGTAATTTTCTGGTAGAGTCTTAGGGTTTTCTATGTAGAGGATCATGTCATCTGCAAACAGCAAGAGTTTCACTTCTTCTTTTCCTATCTGGATTCCTTTTACTTCTTTTTCTGCTCTGATTGCTGTGGCCAAAACTTCCAACACTATGTTGAATAGTAGTGGTGAGAGTGGGCACCCTTGTCTTGTTCCTGATTTCAGGGGAAATGCTTTCAATTTTCACCATTGAGGGTGATCCTTGCTGTGGGTTTGTCATATATAGCTTTTATTATGTGAGGTATGTCCTTCTATTTCCTCTTTTTGGAGAGTTTTAATCAATTAAATGAGTGTTGAATTTTGTCAAAAGGCTTTCTCTGCATCTATTGAGATAACAATGCGTTTTTATCTTTTCAATGTAATGTGGGTGTATTACATTGAATTGATTTGCGGAATTGAAGAATCTGCATTCCTGGGGATAAAAAGACCCACTTTGGTCGTGGTGTTTGGTGTATGATTTTGTTATATGTTGTTGGATTCTGTTTGCTAGAATTTTGTTAAGGATTTTTGCATCTATGTTTCATCAGTGATTTGGCCCTGTGTTTTCTTTTTTTGTGGCATCTTTGTCAGGTTTTGAAATTAGGGTGATTGGTGGCCTCATAGAATGAGTTTGGAAGTTTACCTTTCTTCTGCATTTTCTGGAAGAGTTTGAGTAAGATTAGGTGTTAGGCTCTTCTGCTAAATTTTTGTAGAATCAGCTGTGAGCCATCTGGTCCTGCGGGCTTTTGTTTGCTGGAAGATTTTTGATTACAGTTTCGATTTCCTTGCCTGTGATGGGTCTGTTAAGATCTTCTATTTCTTCCTGGTTCAGTTTTTGAAAGTTATACTTTCTAAGAATTTGTCCATTTCATCCAAGTTGTCCATTTTATTGGCATAGAGCTGCTGGTAGTAGTCTCTTATGATCCTTTGTATTTCAGTGTTGTCTGTTGTGATCTCTCCATTTTCATTTCTAATTTGGTTAATTTGGTTCTTCTCTCTTTGTTTCTTAATGAGTCTTGCTAATGGTTTGTCAATTTTGTTTATTTTTTCAAAAAACCAGCTTTTAGCTTTGTTGATTTTTGCTATGGTCTCTTTAGTTTCTTTTGCATTTATTTCTGCCTTAATTTTTAAGATTTCTTTCCTTCTGCTAACCTGGGGTTCTTCATTTCTTCCTTCTCTAATTGCTTTAGGTGTAGAGTTAGGTTATTTATTTGGCTTTTTTCTTGTTTCTCGATGTAAGCCTGTAATGCTATGAACCTTCCCCTTAGCACTGCTTTTACAGTGTCCCATAGGTTTGGGGTTGTTGTGTTTTCATTTTCATTCATTTCTATACATATTTTGATTTCTTTTTTGATTTCTTCTATGATTTGTTGGTTATTCAGAAGTGTGTTATTTAGCCTCCATGTGTTTGAATTTTTAACAATTTTTTTCCTGTAATTGAGATCTAATCTTACTGCACTGTGGTCAGAAAAGATGACTGGAATGATTTCAATTTTTTTGAATTTTCCAAGACCAGATTTATGGCCCAGGATGTGATCTATTCTGGAGAAGGTTCGTGTGCACTTGAGAAAAAGGTGAAATTGATTGTTTTGGGGTGAAATGTCCTATAGATATCAATTAGGTCTAGCTGTCCATTGTGTCATTTAAAGTTTGTGTTTCCTTGTTAATTTTTCTGTTTAGTTGATCTATCCATAGTTTGTGAGTGGGGTAAAAGTCTCCCACTATTTATGTATTACTATTATTTCCTTCTTTTCATACTCGTTAGTGTTTGCCGTACATATTGCGGTGCTCCTATGTTGGGTGCATATATATTTATAATTGTTATATCTTCTTCTTGGATTGATCCTTTGATCATTATGTAGCGTCCTTCTTTGTCTCTTTTCACAGCTTTTATTTGAAAGTCTATTTTATCTGATATGAGTATTGCGACTCCTGCTTTCTTTTGGTCTCCGTTTGCATGAAATATTTTTTTTCCAGCCCTTCACTTTCAGTCTGTATGTGTCTCTTGTTTTGAGGTGGGTCTCTTGTAGAAGCATATACAGGGGTCTTGTTTTTGTATCCATTCAGCCAATCTTTGTCTTTTTGTTGGGGCATTCAACCCATTTACATGTAAGGTAATTATTGATAGGTGTGGTCCCGTTGCCATTTACTTTGTTGTTTTGGGTTCACGTTTATACAACCTTTCTGCATTTCCTGTCTAGAGAAGATCCTTTAACATTTGTTGAAGAGCTGGTTTGGTGGTGCTGAATTCTCTCAGCTTTTGCTTGTCTGTAAAGCTTTTGAATTCTCCTTCATATCTGAATGAGATCCTTGCTGGGTACAGTAATCTAGGTTGTAGGTTTTTCTCTTTCATCACTTTAAGTATGTCCTGTCATTCCCTTCTGGCCTGAAGAGTTTCTGTTGAAAGATCAGTTGTTATCCTTATGGGAATCCCCTTGTGTGTTATTTGTGTTTTTCCCTTGGCCTGCTTTAATATTTGTTCTTTGCGTTGATCTTTGTAGTTTTGATTAAATATGTTTCTTGGGTGTTTCGCCTGTGGGTTTATCTGTTTGGACTCTTGAGGTTTCTTGACTGAGTGGCTTATTTCCTTCCCCTTTAGGGCATTTTCAGCTATTATTCTCCTCGAGTATTTTCTCATGGCCTTTCTTTTTGTCTTCTTCTTCTGAACTCCTATGATGTCGAATGTTTGGGCGTTCACCAGTGTCCCAGAGGTCCCTGAGGTTGTCCTCATTTCTTTTGATTCCTTTTTCTGTTTTTCCTTCTCTGCTTCATTTATTTCCACCATTTACTTTCTCCTCACTTATCCTATCTTTGCCTCCGTATTCTACTCTTGGTGTCCCTCCAAAGTTTTTTTGATCTCATTCATTGCATTATTCATTTTTAATTGACTCTTTTTTATTTCTTCTAGGTCTTTATTAAACATTTCTTGCATCTTTTCAATCTTTGTCTCCAGGCTATTTATCTGTAACTCCATTTTGTTTTCAAGATTTTGGATCATTTTTATTATCATTATTCTAAATTCTTTTTCAGGTAGATTCCCTATCTCCTCCTCTTTTGTTTGACTTGGTGGGCATTTTTCATGTTCCTTTACCTGTTGGGTATTTCTTTGCCTTTTCATCTTGTTTAGATTGCTGTGTCTGGAGTGGACTTTCTGTATTCTGGAGGTCTGTGGTTCCTTTTTATTGTGGAGGATTTACCCAGTGGGTGGGGTTAGACGATTGGCTTGTCAAGGTTTCCCGGTTAGGGAAGCTTGCGTCAGTGTACTGGTGCATGGAACTTGATTTCTTCTTTTTGGAGAGCAATGGAGTGCCCAGTAATGAGTTTTGAGATGGGTCTATGTGTTAGGTGTCACCTTGGGCAGCCTGTATGTTGACATTCGGGGCTATGTTCCTGTGTTGCTGGAGAATTTGCATGGTATGTCTTGCTCTGAAACTTACTGGCTCTTGGGTGGTGGTTGGTTTCAGTGTAGGTATGGAGGCTTTTGGACGGTCACTTATTGCTTAAAGTTCCATGTAGTCAGGAGTTTTCTGGTGTTCTCAGGTTTTGGGCTTAAGTTTCCTGCCTCTGGATTTCAGTTTTCTTCTTCCTGTAGTCTCAGGACTTCTCCAACTATACAGCACTGATAATAAAACTTCTAGGTTAATGGCGAAAAGATTCTCCCCTGTTAGGGACACCCAGAGAGGTTCACAGAGTTACATGAACAGGAGAAAAGGGAGGAGGGAGATAGAGATGAGCAGGAGGAGAAAAAGGGGGACTCAAGAGGAGAGAGACAGATCTACGCAGCTGTCTGTTCCCAGAGTGTTCTTCGTATCTCAGACACCTACAAGGATTCACAGAATTGGATTGGGAAGAGAAGGGGAAAGGAGGACATAGAGGTGTTCTGAGGTAGAAAACAGAGAGTCAAGATCGGGAGAGAATAATCTTCGGTTTAAAGATAGGGCTTCTCTTTTTTTTTTTTTTGGTAAGGTTATAGTGTAGTGAAAATGAAAATGAAGAGTAGTAGAGGAGTACTAGAGGACTTTAAAATAAGAGAAAAAGAAAAATAGAAAATAAAAGAGAAAACGGAAAGGAAAAAAAAGAAGAAAAAAGAAAAAGAAAAAAAACAAAACAAAACAAAAAAAAAGAAAGAAAGAAAAAAAAAAAATTTTTTTTTCCCCTAATTAAAAAAATCGTAAAAATCTATGTAAATGAAAGTTAAGGAGTAATGGGGGAGTAATAGGGAATTTTAAAGGAAAATAAAAGAGAAAAAATAAAAAAGAAAAAATATAAAAAGAATAAAAACATTTTTTTTTTTTTTCCTTACTTAGAGAAAAAAAAGTAAAAATATATCTAGGAGTTTCTCTGGAGCTGCTGCGGTCAGTGTGGGTTCGGCTCAGTTTCAGATAGCTCCTCGTTCCAGCTTACACTTCTCGATATCTACAGGGCCCTTCCGGTGAAGTCGGTGTTTTCTACAGGGATTTTAATCTGTTGCACCAGTCCCTTCTGAAGCGGTTCCCTTTGTTTATTTGGCTTCTGTTTGCCGGTCTCTTCAGAGCCTCATTTCCGCCCTGACACAGGCGGGCGGAGGTGGACTCTTATTCAGTTAGCTAGTTCCGTTGCGCTGCTGGGAGGGGCTGGCGCTGCGGGGCGGGGCTGACGCTGCGGGGAGGGGCTGGCCCTGCGGGGGCGGGCTGGCGCTGCCGGGAGGGGCTGACGCTGCTTTCTCCGTCTGCGCTGCTCAGGCTCCCGGCTGTTCTATATGGAGCGCGCCCCGCGCTGCGCTAGGTTCCAGCCCTCGGGTGTTACACAAAAGCGCGGAAGGAAAAGCTGCGCCTGCTCTCTGTGCCTTCCCCGTCAGAGCGGTCCAGGCAGCGAGGGGCTTGATGGGCGCGCTATCCCCAGGTGTGGCGCACTCACTCCCTTCCGCGGACCCAGTCTCAGTTTCCGCTGGCGCCAGTCGGGTGCGCGCGCCTTCCGCCCTCCGCGTCCCCAGCCCCAGTCCCCGCCCGCGCCGGTCGGGTGCCTGCGCCCTGTGTCTCGCCGCGACCTTCCCCTCCCCCTGCCTCCTGCCTCCGGCGGGGCTGGGCGGGTCCGCAGCCTGCGACCTCTTCTTGGGACTTTCTCCGTCCCTTTGTTCTGCGAACGGCCGGCAGTGTGTTCCGGCCGGTTAATTTTCTCTCTTTTGGTCTCCCACAGTTCAAGTTGGCACCTCACAGAAGCTCCCTCCGATTGTCCTCAGGGCACTCAGGCCCGGACCCTAGCCCAAGCAAGGCCGCCTAAGACTCCCTTCCCGGGACGGGTCTCCGTCCTTAGCTCTTTTGTCTCACTTTTTATCTTTTATATTTTGTCCTACCTCCTTTCGAAGACAATGGTCTGCTTTTCTGGGCGCCTGATGACCTCAGCTAGCGATCAGAAGTTGTTTTGTGAGGTTTGCTCTGCATTCAGTTATTCTTTTGATGAATTTGTAGGAGAGAAAGTGGTCTCCCCGTCCTACTCCTCCGCCATCTTGGCTCCTCCCTCAGATCTACTTGCTTTTAAGGTGAACATTTTTCTGTTTAAAAGTTCAGACTTTGCTTTTTATCCCAAAGCTCCTTAAAATGTGAACATAGCAGATTATTTTTCCCTGGTATATTTTTGCCTCTAGCAGAATAGCTGTCCGTAGTATAGTTTTAACTGCAAAATAATAAAACCCTGGTCGTGGAGCTTGACTTTGAAGACTTGAGGTCAAATTCCAGCTTTACCATTTACTAGCCCCTAAATCTTGGAAAGGTGCCTGACTTCTTGACCCTTAGTTTCCTCAGTGGACAATAGGAAATCTTTCTTATAGGGCTGATGGACAGTTTAAATGAGGTCTTGGGCATTAAACTGAGGTTTTTACTACTGTCTGGCTCATCAACTGAATTTGAAGGCCATTTAGATAACTGTTCCAAAGACTTTGCTTTTGGTAGAAAATGTTTGGATATTTGTGTTTTCAGGTATGTGTTTTATTTTTGGATGACGAAATAAATGAATTTATAGTCAGGGAACACTCAGCATCTAACAGACCTAGGAAGCATACATGGCTTATACGACTCAGTTGCAGTTCTAGTAAATTAGAACCACAGAATCATAGGCTTTGAGAAGTTGTAGATAGACTCTGGAAGAGGAGGATGAACATTGGTTAAGGTGCACTGTGTGCAGACTCTGTGCTTTGCATGCTGGGCATGGAATCCCAAGAAATGGTTGCATACACCTTGATGGGTAGGTGTATTAGACCCATTTTGCAAACAGGAAAGCTTGAGCTCAGGGAGGTTGAATACTTTACACATGTCCGATACCAAAGCCTTGAAGTTTGCCCTGTCCTTGTGATGGGCTCTAAAATCCTTCCCATTTACAGATGTGGCAAGATCTGCCTTTATCCTCTCATTTCATAAGTTCTGGGCCAGATAAAGCAGTGGGATTTTGCAGTCTTGGTGTCCCATAACTGGTTTAGTGAATCTAGAAGAGGATCTTGACGTTTCCTGCCAGGAATCTGTTCACTTGAAGCTCCTTTGAGTCATTCGTCAGGCTTTACTTCTCTTTCTCCCTTTTGGGAAGATACTTGCCATGGGCCAGCTCCACTTTTGAGGTCAGTAGTGTATTTAAAGATGACTTCATATTTTCTTTAAGAAAAAAATTGCAGGTGGAAATTAAATTTGTTGAGCATTTCCCATCATCTCCTCTATCATATGGTGGTGGGAAGTGACAGCACTGGGCTGGGAAGTAGGGAGTTCTCACCTGGAATCTGTCACTGACCAGTGAGAAAACTTGGGCCAAGCCTTCCTTTCCTTTGGGGCTTCAATGTCTTCATCTGTAAACAGTGAGGACACCATCAGGTGATTCTTAAGATTTTGAAACTCTTCATGTCTTGTGGTGTCAAAACCATCAATTTCTGCTGAGCTGCGTAATCCTGCAGCTGTTTTCTCTGATACTTTTCAATCTTTAGGTTTAATCTATTCCACAATGTATAATTTTTTAAAGGGATGCTTTTATAGACACTTCTGAAATATAAAATGGTGGGGGGGTGGTAAATGGATGTTAAAAAATAGAAAACAACCAATTAAATAGTGTATAGTATGTAATTCTCCTTGGAAACTTAGGAAGAGATTGAGGAGCACTTTAACAACTGGTAATTTAAATTGCATTTGAACTCTGCTAATGGTTTGTTTGCATGAGAACTTCAATCATTTCACAGCGGTTCTTCTGCGAAACTGCTTGTTCTCTTTATGGAAAGGAAGAAAAAAATTATTGAAAGAGAAGTTGACTGTGGAAAAGGGGGGGCCACATTCATTTGTGCTTGGAGAGAAGGTAACCAGTGCCTGAGACACTGCCCCAGGGCCATGGTAGAGAGATTTACCTTTCTGCAAAGTTTGAAAATCTGGGGAAGTCAGCTGCCCTTTGCTGCTGTTGTAGAAACTGTTCTGATTGATATCTCCCTCTGCAAGGAGAGGCTTAGTTAGGTTTCCTGGGGCTTGGAGTTGGGATCTTTTGTTTTTATGAGATTGCGCTGTCCACAGGGCAATCTGTTGGCCTCCTTGTGCTCCATCCCTCAGTGGCTTTGACAATTTGAGTGCCCATGAAGACCGCTAGTTCTCATGCTTTGCTGGACTTACCTTGATGATACTCCATTTTCTCAACTTAGTTTTTTTCTTTCTTTCTTTTTTTTTTTTGCTATCGGGCTGTATGCAAGGGCTTTAAACAGGTGTTCTGAGGTCTGGGTGTGTAAGTCCTGGTTATCCTTCAAAGCTGATTGTGTGGCCAAGGGCAGGTCTCTCTGGCCAGCGAATGTCAGTCATTTCTTCCGTTAAAGTGGCCATAACTCAGTCCAGGGGAGCAGGCCCCAAAGTGAAGCCTTGGGCTGCCTACCTCTCACTGTGCTTTTGGGTGGCCACCTCCCCCCTCCTCCCCAGTTTCTCCTCCTGTCAGCTGGAAGGGTTGAAGTGGGTCATTTTTAAGGCCCCTCTCAACTTTGAGCTTGTATAGGTATTTGAAGATTGAATGAGATCATATTCACAAGACGATTGTGTGATTGGGTCAATAATGTTTAAAATGACAACAGTGAAAATGGGAGTGGTCATTTTTCTGGTGTGTGGATTTCCCCTGAATCTACATTTTATAACAATCTGCTACCCTAGAACACTTGTCTGTTGGAATATATATTGCAGGATTCTTGACAAAATAGTACTAGTTCTTAGTGAAATAAAGTAGTGAGGACTTACCAGGAAGCGTCAAGATTGTCCAGCCCTCTACTGCCCACTGACCGTCGTTTTTCAGGCAATGAAACTAAGGTTTACAGCAGTTACTAGATCCCATAGTTAGAAATTTGTCTCCAAACTCATATTTTTTTCCTCTTTTTATTTACTGTAGTTCAGATTTTGCTGTTAATATTTTCTTGCCTAAAATGTATCTAGTTGATCTCTTTCACTTTTGACATTATGATGAAGCTATCCCCCCACTTCCCCCAAAACTGAGGTATGAACATCGGGGTACCAGCATTCTCTTTCTTCATCATTCTAAGACATATTAGTGAAACAGAAGTGCCAGGAGCTGACTGGTGGCTTAGGAGGTACAGAGATCAGCCACTAAATTTGTGGGTTTCAAGCCTGGTATCATTTCCAGTATGGTTTACCCAGCAAGCTCATAAGCTTGGGGAAATTCTACAGCTAGTAAGATCCTAGAGATTCATAATTAACCTCCTTGTCCCATTTCTACAGGTGAGATCATTGTGGAAACAGAACAGAGGACGGAATCCAGTCACCTGATTCCAGTTCAGTGCTTTTGCCGTTGTTCTACAGGGCATTCGTTGGAGGGAAGATATTTTTCCTCAGCTGGTGAGTTCTGTTCAAAAAAGAGAACTTTTTCCTTTTATAATCAATATGCATATTTTAATAAATTTTAAAAGTCAGTTTCCATTTAAATCATGGGCACTGGTAACTAGGATGGAAGAACTAAGAAGAACAAAAATATTCTTCCTTTTTTTCTTGAGTTGATTTTATTGATGATGGACAATGAATGGCAAGATGTTATAATGCTAATAAAATGGATGGAAAAGCTGAGGCAGGACTCAGCCTATGGAAGGTGGCAGGAAGAGAAATTGGAAGAAAATTTGAAGTAATTACGATTTTGGGTTGCCACTTACTGCACTGCTTCTTTCTTTCTCCTTTGGTGTGGAAGGGAGCATTCTTGAAATTGAACGACAAGAAAGAGTCAGTGAACAGTGTTATGGGTGTTTGTGAGGAAAGGAAGTAGTAGTTTTAAGTGGCTGTTGCTCACCCCTGTGCAGGGTGCTTCTTCTGTGATCGTATATTTTCACATCAACCCTTTGTGGTGGGAAAGGCTAAATTTCCTTAGACAAGGGTGTGTACCTGTCCTAAAGGGCCGGCAGCATTTCCATGGGGATCTGAGTTTTAATCCTGTTGCATACACTCAGAAAGGGGAATGGTGAGCAGGTAAGGTAAACTTTCCCTTGTGTTTTGGAATTCCTCTGTGTTTATAGCAGGTAGAACATATTCTAGAAAAGAATTGATGATGTGGGATATCCTGAGCTATAGAAGAATCTGAGGAAAACAGCTGAGGGATTGGGGGCAAGACTTCTATTTCGAACTCTAAATCTGTACTCTCATTCCCAGGGCCAGTCCCTAAACACCTCACCTCTGGCTTTTTACTGAATAAATAGTATGTCTTGCCATGTTTATGGCTTAGTTTTTCAAAAGGGAGAGGATTCTGTTGTGATCAGTAAAACCTAACTTCATTTAAAAGTGAGGCTGAGTTTATGGTTACATTTTGTCACTCTTTCTTTTCTTAATCAATGTATCTTAAAAGAACACCCGGCTGGCTTTCTTTGTGTCTATGGATCTACCTAAGATAAAAGGCTGGAAACCACTGCTTGGACTCTTCAACATTCATTTCAGTCTGCAACATTTCATACATGGTCTGGAATGTTTCTCCCCAAGCAGACACTTTGAGCATCAGATGTAAATCTTTGTTCTCTGCTCCAGCGCCTGAGTTTTTCCAGTGCTTCCAATTCACTTGTGATGAATATGAAGCCTTGTACTTGGGTTCAAACAAAAGTTCTAGTGTGTCGTGGCAGAATGGGAGACAGTGCGTTACCAGGAGGGAGTTGAAAGAAACTCAGAAGGGTCTGTTGTCCATAAGCTAATTATGAGCCAACAGTGGTTTTTGTCCTCCAAAGCACTGATGCAGCCCCAGACGGAGGTTCAGAGAGGACAGTTGGGTGGCTGACTCTGTCGGAAGCCGGCAAGCCCCGAGGTCGGGTGGTCCTCAAGCTCGGTGTGAGCAGGCCCCGGGATCTGTTTCTCTGACGTGCCCCGTTTCTCTGACGTGCCCCTTGCTCTGCCGTCGTGTGTGTGTCAGCTTCATCCACAAGATGTTTCCCCTCAGGGTTGTGAACTGGCTGCCCGCTGTCGCCTGGAAACTCATGGCAGCTCCATGGTGGAGAAGAGGTGGTCCCTCAAGAGAATATCTGGGTGCTGTTAGGATGCAGAGAGAGGACTAACGTTTGTAGGTGACTAGGGGCCTTATTTTACCCTCCCTTCAGAACTCTCCTAGGCTGGTGGACTTTAGTCCTTGCTTCCTCCTCTGAAAGGGACACTAGCCAACTGACCTCGTCACTGTGGTACTGAGAGGACCGGAAATGATGTCCCACTCTTACTGGAATGGATCCAGAAAAGGCAGGATGCAGAGCACACATCACAGTGGCCTTTAAGGATATAAAACATGGTCAGAAGAGGGACAGTATCTCCTGCCCGTGTGTGTAGCCCAGAGGCTAGTGGGATCTCTGGCACATGGTAGGTGCATGGTGCATTTTCATGGATAGAAAGACTAAATCTAAAGGCAGTGACTGTCCCTTTTCCTGAGAGTGTTCAGGCACTGGCTAGTTCTCTGTTGGAAAGCTTTAGGAATTCTAGCACAGATGAGGCTGAACTGCATGATTTTATGAGAATGAAACAAATGACTGGACAGAAATGGGCTTTTGGGACCAGTATGGCTTAAGAAGTCTGTGAATACAGTGAGTATGGTGGGGTGGAGTATCAGAAGGCCTGTCAGTTATTAGATGTGCAACCCTAGCAAACAATATCTCTCCACCTTCATTTCCCTAATTGGAGAATTAGAAATAATAATCATTTCCTGCTCACCTCTCATGTTTGTTTAGAGCATGTGGGTTGATAGATGCCAACCTGTTTGGGAAACTGTAAAGTGTGATCCTTACATGATGGGTCATTACAGTTGCTTTCTTCTTTTGTTTAAATACAAAGAATATAAAGAAAAATAAGATAGTGACTATAAAGAAAAACAGTGATCCTAAATATAAAGAGACATAACACAATGTAATGTGCAGTGGACTCTTCCTGGTGCATCATATATATGCTCAGTGTGCGTCCTTCCTTCCAGCTCTGCACCCCCAGCATCCCCAGGACTGGACGGGCAGTAATTTGTCCTCAATCTTGGAAAGCAGCTAGATCTGGAACCTGGCCCACTGATGATGGTTGAAGTTGAGATGAAGTTGAGATGATTACTTTTTGTATTTGTTTTTGCTCCAGGCAGTGGGAGGTACAAGGAGGTAGATTTGAAGACTGAGGAAGTCTCAGTGCTTTTAGACATCCCCTAGAAGCTACAGTCTGCCCATTTGGGACTTGCTTTGTTTGATTAGATAATCACACCTTCTGCTCTAGGCGCGACTTACCCAGTGGGAGTCAGGAAGGAAATTATTTCCTTCTGTTGATACTAACATACAGTTGATGATGGTAGCTAAGGGCTCTCAGTTTTAATATTTCCTCTTTGGTCCTCAGGAGAATCAGGTATTAGTCTCTGCCGGAAGCAAAGTATTGGTCACTTCCGTCAGAGGTGAAGGTCTTGGCTCCCTCCAGTCGGTTGGTGAAGTGGTTTCCGGCATGTGTGAACATCTGCGTAGCCAACTTTCATGTTACTGCTTCAAAAGTTACAAAAGGATTTGTTGAGTCTGAGCAGGGACTTGTCCAGCATCCTGAGGCTCTGTGGTTCTTCTGTAACCCAGGAATGTGTTGTCAGAGGTATATGCTGTCTGTGAAAGTAGAAGGTGGAGCTTTCTCTCTCTCTGTCTTGCTTTCTTCCTCATCATTCTACATTCTTCTGTTTCCTGACCTCAGCACAATGGATACACTTTTACTCTATCTTGGGCAGAGCCCTAGGGTGGTCAGGGGTTCTCATGTTCTCTCTCAGTGGGCTCCTGTGTGGTAGAAGGGGTCTGATGGCCAATGGATGGAGAGCCCCATGAGTCCTGGGTAGACTGCTGCCAGATGTTTACTCCTGGTTCACAGAGCGCGTGTTTGCTCTGTACCCTGATCCCTGTGCTGGTCTGGAAATCAGTGAAACTCAGGGTCTTTAGGACATCACAGTAAATTAGTTGTAGTCCTAACCTTGAGAAGCTCATAGTCTAGTTGGAGAGAAAGACATACATAAAAGTGAAATACACGTTAGAAAGATATTGTTTATAACACACATCTATTGATCGCCAGATATGTTTCCAGTGTCATGTTAGGTGCTTGGGAAATCAAGGTAAATAAGTGAAAGACTCAGGTTTCCAGGGGCTTAGATGACAGGGTGGGGGAATGGAAAGAACTGGGGACATTGGGAAAGGTTTCCAGAAGGAGGAGGTCTGACTTTAGAACTTCTCAGTGAACATGTAGTTGTCATCTGGATCACTAGGTCTGGATAGGGTCTGGGGGTGGTGTGACTGATAGTAGAGAATGGCTGGGTAGGTAGGAGTCTGTCATCTTCCACTTGTGCTTCAGTCTCTGGCTCATTTTTCGCCAATCTCCTGCTGTCAAATGCATCATGTTGATTTTGAGCTGCACTGATATTATTTCCATGGTCATCTTTGGGTGATCAGAGCATGCTGGGTGTATGTTCCCAAGCTAGCAAGCATCTCTACATTCCAGGGGACAAGGGTTCCTTTCAAGAGTTCCTGATAGCAAATCTCTTCTGCTCTGTTGTCTAGCCTCAAGAAAAATGGTGGCATTGGTAAGAGGTTTTAAAATAATCCACAACTGGACCTCCCAGATTAGGGTGCTATCTTCCTTATCTATTGCTACTTAACAAATTACCCCAAATTTAGCACTTTAAAACAAGAAACATTGATTATCTCACAGTTTCTGTGAGTCAGGAATCTGGGAACAGCTTAGATGGGTGCCTCCAGGTCTGCCCTGAGGTTGCAGTCTCATCTGAAGGCTCTGCTGGGGAGGACCTACCACCTCACTCAGTCATATCATTGGCAGGATCCAGTTCCCTGTGGGTTTTTGGCTTGGGAGCCTCAGTTCCTTTCTCTTCCCATAGGCAGTTCCCAACATGGCAACTGGCTTCCCTTAAAGCAGGTGAGCAAGACAGAATCCTTCCAATCAAGCCATATCCTTTTTGTTACCCAGTCCTGGAAGTGACACACCGTTTCCCCTGCCTCATTCTCCTTTCTAGAAGCAAGTCACTACATCCAGCCCACAGTCAAGAGGAGGGATTGCAAAAGGGTCTGAAGAGCAGGAGGTGCAGTTACAGGGGGTCTCCTGGGGGGCTGCCTGTAACAGATACCCAAGCTTGCATGGCATGTGCTAAGGTACATATACTCAGTGCACCTCTGTAGATCAATTTTATTTGAAGACTGTTTTGGAGGAGAACTCCATTTGAAATCTGAATATAAGCATTGATATATAATTGCACAGAATGCAAAACGGGCATGACTTTTCAGAGGAAGAACACGAGTTTTTAATTAATGCTCTGCTCCTATACCTCTGCATCTTTGCCCACTTTAGCAGTTGGTGCTACTTTGGTGGAAATGTTTGCAAGTTCTTGATTGAGCTCTTTGCTGTAAAAGAGATGCTAAGACCCAGAGACAGGATGACTCTTCCAAGGCCGTGGAGCCAGGGGTAGCCTTGGGAGGGACATCTAAGGCACCTCTCACTCTGGCCCAGTACGTCCCCTCCACCTCTCCACACAGTCTCTGCTCCAGATCAGTCCATACAACGTTTAGGTGTGCTTTCTCTGCTTTTTGCACCCTCTGTCCTGTTCCAGAAAGAAATTTGGCAAATTGTTCCAGGTCAAAATTTGGAGGCTTGTTGTCCCTGTAGGTAAATTTCAGGGTCTGCGTCTCCTGTTGAGTCACGCCATGTCCTGAAAAGTTGCATAAATCAGTATTACTTGGCTCAGACAGTGTGTCTCTGCAGTTATGAATAACATTTGTATTAAGAACAGTGAGCCAATACACAGCATTGCTGTGAGACTGACAGGATCAGACAGAAAACCTCAGCCAATACTTTCTGTCTGGCAGAAAACCCTTTTCCAGAGTATCCGTCTCCTCCCCTCACCAAAATAGTCTTTTTATAAAACCAAGCTCGGCAGTAAATTTCATAGAAGTTGACAGGTTCCCTTAGAGCCCACCTTAGCATTCCTAAAAAATTAATAGAAGTGGGAGATTTAAAATGTTGGTCAAGCTCATTAGTAGCCCTGCAGCCAAAATATGGAAGGCCATCTGTAGTCATTGAGACTGTCACTGGCCAGAGTGTCAATACTTTTCCCCAACTCCATGATCCCTTTTGGCTTTCAATATTTTTTTAATACTTTTGGTGCTTTCAAAGTGTTTCTTATCAATTGTTTAATTTTCATTGCAAATCCATAATAGGAAATAGTTTACAGTGGGACAATTAGATAAAGCGGAATTTGGAGTAAGGAGACTCTCATGTATTAGTTGCATAATCTTACTTACATCCTTTAATTATTTTCAAACTGCTTTCCATATCTGAAAATAATAGTGGTAGTAGCACCTACCTTTCAGATTCTTCTGGGCTCACAAAGCAGCATGTGTATTTAAAGTGCCAATTGTGTATGATATTTAGTGCATAGTTAGTGCACATTAAATGTTCATTTCCAATCTCCTTAGTAGTTTGTGACTGCTGGAAACCACTCTGGTTCTTTTCTCTATCAGGCCATCGTCTCAGTGTCCTTACTTTGTATTGTCCCCTTGGCTTGGGTCAGACCTGTGGCATTTGCATATGTCACCCCAGCTTTTATCTTTTTCTGAATAACTAAAAGCCTTAACATTTATAATTTTGCTCAATGGCTCCCAAGACGTAAATACAGACATCATAATATGTTCATGTTTTCTGGTCTTTGGAAGTATAGTCATTCTGGGAACAAGCTATTCGTACATTGTGTTTCATGAGGATGGTCTATTGAGAGGTCGGTGTTGGTTTTCATGACAAGATCGTTCAGTCCAGAGAATGCATCCCACTCAGCTGCCATCAGCCAGCTATTCCTTTGTTAATGGGAGCTTCTCTGGGACCTGCCCAGGGCTGACCCTCTCTGGTTCCTCTTTGGACTTCTTTAGGATGACATCACCTCCCCCTGCTTCAATGGCAACTGGCTTGAGTTATATCAGTTATTAAAAATGATCTAATATTTTCCTTTTAAATCTAGGGCCCTGGCTCATTCTATGATTAAGCTGGTGATTTATTCGTAATACGGTACAAGACGGCTGCAGCCACTCTATGATGTAATCTAAGAATGGCATGAAAACAAAATAGGCTTTTACATAATGAAAGTGTTCCTGTAATACAGTTTAGGGCAAGGCTTTTTTTTTTTTTTCCATTGAGAATGGAGATGGATTCTTTTACTTTTCCTCCAATCCTTTCTCTGTTTTTCCATTTGTAAGTCTTAAGGCCTTTAAGTCAATTTAAAAAAAAAAATAGCAGCATTGAAAACTCCACAAAGACTGTGGTTGACTCTTCTAATTTTGTCTTGTCTTCATCTTTGTTCTCCTCCCCCACCACTCTTCATGGCCTCTGTTTTGGCTCCAACTCTCTCAGAAGCCCATAGCCTCCTCTCATCACACCATGGTCCTCCCCATTTCTTTGCTTATGCTGTGCTTGCTACAGGAAATGCTTTTCCAATCTTGAAATTTTTTTGCGTAAAGGCAAATAGAGCTTACTGGTTCCTACAGGTCTGCTCAAATGCATCTCTTCCTCCAAGCCTTCTCTGAAGCTTTTGCCTCCTATTGGGAAACCCTTTCTTTATCTGTATTAATACAACAGCAAGCTCCCCATCCCCACTCCCAGGAACACTGATAGAGTATCAGAGTTGGAGGAGGGCAAAGGACTCAGGAATATGGGGACAGGACCTTTGTAGTTCTGGTTCTTTTCCTGACCCTGAGACACAGAGAGGTCATAGGTCATCTTTGAGCTCCAGTTTTCCTCATCTGAAGAATGAGTAGCTTGGATTTTATGTGGCCACATGGTAGATTTGTAGTGGCTGTTTGAGTGCTGTGTGGAGAAGGATTCTGAAGTTGTGCCTGACCATGATCATTTAGCAATGTCTGCCATGACTGAGGATGGGGAAGGGCTTGGGGAGGTGCACAGAGATTGCTGGGCAGTTTTTGGACTGGATGATTTAGAGTTCTCTTTTTCGTTTACCTTCTGAGATGCTTTGATTTGTTGACTTTAAGTGTCTCGCCAAGGTCACACAAGCAATCCAGTTCTCAGGTGTAGAGATGGCTAAAAACTACATATTCTAATGCAGGCTGGCCAGCTGGGACCAACAGGACTAGAGGGGCCATGGTTTACCACAGGCACAAGACTCCCCAAATTCTGAATGTCCTTGGGGTGGAGTGAGGTCAGAAGATGCTTCAGCTTTCTAATTTATGTCAAAGATAGCATTTCAAGGTCAAGGTGGGAAAGTTAGGTTACTCTGCCAGGGTCTTCCTGGGTGGGCTCACAGAGTTACTTCTCATGTTCTTTTGAATCCCCTGTGCCCATCTCCCCAACCCCAGACAAAATGCTCAGCTCTCCAAAGAATGCTAAATTGCTTGAGCAGTAGATCAACTCCAAAAATAGAAAAAGAAAAGAAAGTCCTGGAACAGTGAGAGATGGAGGGAAGGGAAGGGTGTAGTTTAAGATGGTTGATGGCACCAGAAATCAGAGCCTTTGAGGGATGAAAAAAGGAACTGGAAGTGGTTAGTGTGGAGAAGAGAGAAAGGGGTGGAGGAGGAAGGAGCAGGGTCGGGGGGACTGTGCCCCAGGAGGGAATATAAACTCCCTCTTTGTGACCCCAGAAGGTTCTGGGAACATTGGGTGGAAGTAACAGAAAGACAGTGTGAGGGAGTGTGTTTTAGTATTAACAGCAGACTGCAGGGGCATTGGCCATTTCTGGGGTTATGGGTTCCCTATCTCTGAGGGTATTTAGATAGAGGCTGATACCAATGGGTCCTCTCAGGGGAAATTAGATATTGTTAGACTGGATACCCTTTAAGGTTGTCCTGAAATTTTCTGAAGAGATGTTTTGTGTGCATTTTGTGCAAATTAAATAATTTCCATTTTGAAATGAAGGCTTTATGGAGGAAAGTGATTCTTCTTTTCTCCATGGTCTTGGCACACAGAAATGCTGACTTATCTTGGGCAATCTTTTGTTTCACTTAGCATTATTGATGAAGGAAAGGAGGCTAACTGAAGATGTCTTGGTACTTGTTTGTGCTGAATGTATTTTTGAGGATGATTTCTGTGCTTCCTTTTAAGATAGTTCCAGAGAATTCAGTTCTGTTGGCCTCCTTCAGTCTGTTCCCCGCCCACTCCCCCTCCAGTGTCGAGAGCTTGCTTTTTCTGTATTATCTGAGTGCTTTGTTTATACCTTCAGTGGAGCATTCATGTCACTTTGCTCTGCTGTATAAACAGATTTCCAGTCTTCCTTCTCCACTTGGTTGTAGACGCTTCCTAAGAGCATAAATCTTGTCTTTTTCCATAAGAGGACTCTTGGTGCCCAGTGTAGTGGTTTGCAGATTATTGTGATGACTCATTAACATAACAACTGGGTGTTTAGCACCTGCTATGCGCTAGACTACTCCAGGTGCAGGGAATTGAACCATGAACCAAATCAGACAAACCTGTTTGATGGAAACAGACCACCATCAATGAGTAAATAGATAATATTTAGGTTGTGATCTGTTTTCAGAAGGAAAATAAGGCAGGTTAAGGGCACAGAGGGTGGCCATGACACAGATTTAAATTCATTGATCTAAGAAGGTCTTACTGATACGAGTGCATAGGAGCAAGGCCTGAAGGCTATGAGTTAGTAAGCTGGAGACCAGAAGGGGAAGAGTGTTTCAAGCTGAAAGAAAGCAGTTGCCAAGGCCCTGAGGCTGAAAAATGAGGCCAGTGTGACTGGAGTAGAATGACCCAGGTGAAGAATACAGGAGAGGGGGGTCACCCATTCTCATAAAGATAGATGCAGCAACAAATATTTATTAAGAACATATCGAAGATGCTCAGAAAAAAAGATTGCCTTTGTGGTTTAAAGAATCCACAGAAATCTAAGCAAAGGATGGCAAAACTTATTTCTGGTTTTCAACTTTAAGATATAGGGACAGTGACAGGAGAACGGGGACTGTTTGGGGCGGGGGTTGGGGGGGCAGCTCAGAACAAGTCCATTTGCGGAGGGCACGGCTTCCCTCCTGTCTGTCGCTCTCCATGGTGGAGGACCTGCCTTTCTGAGTCTCTGCTCCTGCGTCAGGCGCACCTGCAGGGAGGCTGGGGCCCCGGGTGCAGATGGGCAATTGCATGCCTAATCACCCATTCAGGCACCCACTTATTTGTTTTCCACATGCAAATATGGGTTTTCTGCAGATGGATTTAATATATTTGTTGCTTCCCCATTTTATTTAAAACAAAACAAACGACCAACCATGTCAGTTGAGGGCAACAAATAGAAACATGAGTATTATACGGTCTTTGCTATTCGTGCTGATTACATGGCTGAGAGGAATCCTAGGCAAATCAGTCTTTTCTGTGTTCGATTTTATTTTTACTTTATAGTGCCCCTGCTTACTCTCATTATTGTTTAATTTTTTTTTTTAAAGAGGGATGTGGTATTATTTATCCTTAATCATTTTTTCAGTTTTTCGGGCTTCATATTATTTCTGTGTGGTTTCCACTTTCACCTTTTTAGTTTCTGAACTTCTGACCCATTGTTAAAAAAAATAAAAAAGGCATCATGGAGACTCCAAAGGCCATTGGCAGGTGGTGCCTGAAACTTCTTTAGCTTGGAAATAAACAAACAAACACAAATTAGAAGTATTTGCTCCTATTGATGCGCTATTATTACTTATTGTGCAAGATCATGCAAAGAGTCATCTCCATTTACCTGGGAGCTCTAGGTCAACACCAATACCAGAGACAGGGCTTTGAAGGGTGTTTGCTTTGACGGCTAATGAAATTTCAGAGCTCTAAGGAAGGATGTCAGAATTGATAGAGACTTTGGTGTTCATTATATCCCAAATGCCTCACTTTACAGTTAGAGAAACTGAGGCCCAGAGAGGTAAAACGACTTGTTCAAGGTGTCAGAGAGTAAGGGGTAGAGATCGGACTTGAACAGCCGGAGTCCCAGCAGGCGGCTGCCTCTGTGGCCGGG
This sequence comes from Cervus canadensis, assembly GCF_019320065.1. NCBI lineage: Eukaryota > Metazoa > Chordata > Mammalia > Artiodactyla > Cervidae > Cervus > Cervus canadensis. The sequence continues at coordinate 55,010,744 of NC_057392.1, read as the reverse complement.
GGATGAAGAGACTGCTGGAGCCCCCCTGAGGATCTCATCTCAAGGTGAGGTCTGTGTGTAAATGGGGTCCATGTGCCTTATGTTTGTGTCTCTTATAAACTAGCTAAAAAATCCTTTTGGTGTCAGATCTTAAGCAGGGAAGCAGTGATGGGGATTGTGGAGGAACTACTTGCAGCTTGCCTAAATAACTAGATTGTGGACTGGATAAGAGGGATCTTGGGGTGAGCATGTGTGTATGTGAGAGAGAGAGGAGATGAGCAAAGTAAGAGGGAGAGTGTAGACCGCTTGGCAGTAGGCAGCGAGGCACAGGATTTGTGAGACAGAGGAAGTCTGCAGCTTACTGAATTGGGCTGCTTTATTTTGTAGGAAAAGAGAGAGTGATATCTGGCATGACTGAGAGCCTTGCTCCCAATTATCCAACTTGAACTGAGTTGTTAAGAGTATCAAGCCAGCAACATCCTCTGAGAGAAATTTTTACTTGAAAAAGTGCCGATCGCCACTATCAAATTGTATTTATTGGTTAGCCAGGAGTGCTGCTCATGTGAGAGGAAGCATCTGCCGCCTTGGGGGTTCTTTTCTCAGACATGATTTTGGCAGGAGGTGATTGTCAAGGTCTGTGAGAGCTGCATGCTCAGGTCTTCTCTGTTCTTGCCAACATGACAGATACCTAACCAGACATCAGATGAATGCTTAACTGACCTCCCCAATGGCCAGCTTCCAAATGACCCCCTGAAAAACTTAGGTTTGGAGATGAAGGCTAGTTAAATAACATTTGGTGGATCCTTAATTCGTTTCAGTTTTGAATGTTAAACGTTAAGATGCTGGATTACTGGGGATGTATGCAAAGTCCAAGGTGATATTTTTGGAGGTAGCCTAAGAGCAGAAATGTCCATGTGTATGAAAAGGGCAAACTTGTCAGGAATGTACTGAGAGTGCGTCCATGGGTAGTGGCTGCAGGAATGATAAATGGTTCTGGGGACAGCCTTGACCCCGAAGGCGTCCAGAAGCCGAGCGTGGTGAGTGAGGGAAGGACCGTCGGTATACGAATGCATTCAGCCTGCAGTGTCTGCTCTGTGCAGGGGCCCTCTCTGCAGCCGTCTGCCCTGAAGTACTCGCTGTCTTATTCCCCTGCTGATGCCGCATGGTTTGATATAAATGCTTCCCACGATGTGCTGGACGATCCCAGACACCGCCCGCAGCCTCTGTGTCCGTGTCAGACACAGCGTGTTGGGAGCTGAAGTGACTCCATCCTTATTCCTGTGTCTTTCTCTCCCCTCCGCACCACTGTGCCCACCCACCTCCCCCTTCAAACAAATCCTAATTGTTTGAAGGCTCCTGTATGTGGATTTGTTTGCATTTGGTCACTGATTTGTTTCCTGTTCATGTCTGAAACGAATTCATTTAATGTGAGACCGCGTTATAATATACTTGAATTCTCTTTGGCTATATGATTTCTTTTGTTTTTTCTTTTACTTAAAGAAGGTATTTTTCCTTCTTTCCTTGGACGTCTAGCTTTCTCGTCTACGCAGACAATCTATTTTTGAAGACTCTTCAGGGAGTTGCTGACTTTGTTAGAATTACTAGTGTAGAAGGCATTCGGATGACAGAATCCCACAGTTAACTTGCTTTTCTAGAAACAATTTATTTTCCCTTTTGCTCCGAGGAGTAGCAGTGGGGAATGGAGCGTTCTGAAAAGAAGAAAAATGTGCCAAATGAGTCGCAGATTTCCAGTGAGGTACACGGAAAAAAGGTTTTGATTTCAGTGACCTCTCTGCTCGTTGGAAAACTCTGGGCTGGTGGCTTTCATGATTCCCAGACTGAGCACTCTCGGGTTACCCTGAGTGATGTGGGGAAATCTCAGGGTGGAGGGTGCTCTCTTACTGGGCTCAGGGGTGTTATAGAGACATGCCGTCCTTTGACATTAAGACACATCATTTCTTCCAGTTGGATCATGTCTAAGGGCTAGTTCGGCTACATCCACATCCCCAACCAGAGCACAGAAGGAAGGCAGAGTGTCTGGGGAGCCAGCCTTCACGTGGGTTATGTTTGAGCACGGCCACTGGCCAAACTCTGTGATGCTTACTGATTTCGTTCAACCAGCTTCTTGAGTCTAGACGCAGGCCTGCATCTTATGTACCCCACCCACCCCCTTTGGTATTGTCTCTGATTTGTTTTGCATTTGGGTCTATTTGGTGTGTATTTTTAACAGCCCTGAGTAAGAGGATGGCTGAGCTGAGCTCTGACCCCGGCTCTGCCGCAACCACCTGTGGAACTACCCTCAAAATTTTCATTTATTCAAGAAATATTCAAATGAGCACTTTTTACACATCAGGTACCTGAGACACAAAAAATGTGTAAGACACGGTTCTCACCTTGGCTGCTTACAGTGGAGGCGGGGGGAGGGGGGCGGTAGAGGACCAAGTACACAAATAGATCACTGAGTGACTTCTCCTTTCTGGGTCTCCCTTTTACACGTGGAAGAGTCAGAGCTGAGCTAGGTGATGGCCATGTCCTTTCTGAGGCTCACCTGTGGTCATTTCTATAGAACTCATCAAACATCCAATAATCACTTAACTAACTAAACATTGGCAAACATTTCCCGTTACCCTCCAGTTAATCAGGAGTGGGGTGATGTTGAAGATAAGTGAGGCAGTATCTACAAAATGCTTTAATAAGCAAGTTGGAAAAAGACATGCTATAAGTTTGAAGCATTATTATTAACAGAAAAATGAAAACAAGGGCTGATGTTTCTAGAGAGAGAACAGATGGTTCCTTTGTTTAGAATTTGAGTATAAAGGAGAGAGAAAAAGAGATACTTGCCATATTGTTTAGGCCCTGAATGTGAGTGACTTTAAAATGCCAAAACAATCTGGTGAGGAAAGTCCCATGGATTCAAAATAGCTCCTACATTGATCAAACTATAATTAATTTAACAAAAAAATGACAGTAAGAAAAATCCTAATAAGAAATGCCACGGTGACAATTGACAGAACCTAACAAAAACTCCCATTTTTGCATCAACTCTAGAAACTTAATTTTTCCTGTGTTCAAGACTTATACCACACAGCAGAACAAATTAGTGGGAACTGATTTAAAACTGTGTTTCTTTCAAAAAAGTCATCCCCGCCCCCCGAGTTATTTCAGTTTCCCATGACTCATAAAGGAAATCTTCAGGATTCACAAGAAATTGGCAATCCTCTCCTACCTTTGCTCTTGGAGGCTTCTAGAAAAACTGTGCTTTGGGGGCAGTTTAAACCTCAGAGGACATGGGTTGGGATTGCAGAAGGCAGGGTCTGGAGAAGCTTTTTGAGAAACTTGTGGACAAGATGTTGTGAAATGGTTTCTTTCTCTCTTCCTTCATTTCTGAATTTCTTATTATCTGTCTTTGCAATGCACAGTTAATTAGTGTATCCTTTTGGTAGGATCCTTGCACTCTTGTTTCCTATCACTCTTGAGCTGACAAAAAAGTGGGCCAGAAGAATGAGGTCTTGGGCCACCAAGCCTTTCACCTCCTCTTAGGATGCAGCCTGTGTGAATGCCTCCCATACAACGAAGATGGCGAAATAAATTTGATAATCAAATAGTAAAGTTTGTTTCCTTCTCCAACCCTCACGTTTTTTATAGGTTAAAACAACTCTGCTTCTGCCTGTGCCCTGCTTAATTAAAAAAAATCAAATCATGATGTGTTAGGGAAACAGAAAGATTTCCCTTTCTTGACTGTAATTGTAGAAATATATATTCAGAATTTTCCATTTGTTGGCCAATACCATAGAATATTGTTCTGTGATGTGAGAATTTTCTAAAGGAGAAATGACTGAGAGTACCCCTTGTGTGTTGTTATATCTGCTCCTTAACCGTTTAGTCATCTGAGTACATTTCTTTATCCCTTGTCATTTCTTGCTCTCTAAAATGAGATTCACAAGATCTCCATGACATTTTTTTTTCCCCATTTACGTAAAATTCATGGCACTCGAGAGTTTTGGGAACAGATATTTCTAGGCATCTATTCATTTTTCTGAACTTTAAGTGGAATGATGACCCATAAATGCATGTAATCATCGGCCTCAGTAACTTACAGGTGCCTCTAGGAGGCAGACACCCTGCATTTCCTTGCACTAATTTGCTTGTGATTAACATTCTCTGCCCTTTCTCATATCCCATACTCATATTCTGAAATGTAACTATGGGGTCTTCTTTCCCTCTTGCACTGAATATCTTGCTCAAAGTTACTAATCTATTGCATGCATGCATGCAAAGTTGCTTCAGTCATGTCTGAATCTTTGCGACCTCATGGACTGCGGCCCTCTAGGCTCCTCTGTCCGTGGGATTCTCCAGGCAAGAATACTGGAGTGGATTGCCATTCCCATCTCCCGGGCATCTTCCTGACCCAGGGATCAAACCCTAGTCCCTTGGGTCTCCTGCATTGATGAGCAAGTTCTTTACCACTAGCACCACCTGGAAAGCCTGACTAATCCATCAAGTTACAGCAGACAACAATTTATTGACATCTGAGGCTTTTCTTTCATTTTATGACCTCAGATGAGAGGTTTTGAGTCTCAGCTTACTTTGCTAGAGGTTAGTGGACAAGGCCTGGTGAGGGGACCCTGGTCGTCTTGTCACCTGGATGAGCTAGAATAGGAACTATAGTCATCCTATATGTAAGGGCTTGACTTTCTGACCTTCAGAAATCAGAGAGGCATGTCGGTGTGGAGTGTGGGGACCTCAGTGTGACTAAACTCAAGTCACTTGATCTTTCTGAGCTTCACTTGACCTATCTGTGAAATGGGGTAATGACCTCTTTTCTGCATGAAAGCGGGGGGCTTTCCAGGGAACTTCTAGAAAGACACTGATCTATGATCCTGTGATAAAATACCCTGCCTGAGGTACTAGTTTCCAGGGACTTGAGGGGGGAAAAAAAACAAAACAGCGGAGGATATTTTTAGAGGCTTAGACAGTTTATAGACTGTTTTGTGGGAGAGCAATGCCTTTGAAAAGTTAAGGAAGCTTTTTACATATTATGTAAGGAAGTTGATAAAAACTGATACTCATTTATGCAAAACACCTTAAAATCAATCACCTTTTCCCCTTCTAGCCTGGTGGAAATGGCTTGTCATTTTCACCATTTTATTTTTACGGAAACTGAACCAGGGAGAGAAATAATAGAATCTGTCAGGGTCCGTCCGTTTGAGGATCCTATAAGGCAGGAAGGAGATGGTTGAAGCTTTTCCTAGAGCTTAGGAGCTGCAGAGGAGTTTGCAGTCTTCCAGTCCAGCGGTTTGTAAGCCCACCTGCCCTATTAAAATCTCTGGAGGAATTAAGAAAAAGATCCCCTGTTCCTAAGTTGCTCACCTGAATTAGAGTGTGTGAGCTTTGGTCTTATTTTAGAGCTCCTGGGAGACCCATTGATGTAGTCTTGATCTTTGACCTGTGTCTTTGGTGGTATCCTGGTAATAGCCCCTCTTCATGGACCATATTTCTGGGCCGTCGCGACCCTGACACCCAACTGAAACCGCTAGATAACCAAGAATTTCACCCAAACTACATGAAACCCCTGGAGAAACTCTACTGAAAAGGCTTATAAGTTCCGCGAGGGCTTGAAATAAAGGGAGAGAAGGGGTTAACATTTTTTGTGGTATGCGCCTTCTTTTATGCTTCTGAGAACGTTTAAAATGATAGCAAGGAATATATTTCATTGCTTTAATTGTTCAAGGTCTTTTTAAAGTGTGTTCAATAAAATACCATTTAAGCTAACTGACCTTTATATTTTAATGCTTTTGGAAAGGAACAATACCTAGTATTCAGCTGCAGTATAATTTTTAATTATATATATACACATATATATATATATATCTTTTTTTTTTTTTCTGTCTGCTGAGGCTGTTTTGGAATCAAAGAGCTGAAAATTCTGTTGCCTAAAACAGATATTTTACCTGTTTCTGTTTAAACATCAACTTCTATTTGTTTGATGGTTCTTGACCTCATAATGTCTAACCTTTGTATCTTTTTTTTCCCCCTCTGAAACTTATCCAGGAAGGAAACTTCAAGGCCTGATTCACTATTTTTTCCTCCTGTTGGGAAGTTCAGGTGTGTAGTGGAAGGTAGCACATGTGGGTTAATCTATATTTTGACCAAAAGAGTGCTTCTTGTCCCCCACCACCCCCAAGCTTGTGCATTGGTGATAGTTAACTTCAAAGGCCAGTGCTCGTAGATTTTAAAAAAATTGATGCTAGCTATTATCATGTTAGATATAGCTCATCTTCCAACTCTAAACTTGCTCTTTCTAGAAGGAAAATAGTACTCAGATTGCAAATGTGGTGAACTGGAACTTCAGAGGCTTGAATTGACCTACAAATCTTGTAATTATAGCTCTGGTTAGATAGACACTGTGGCCTTGGATGGGTTAGGAATTATTTACTTCAGGAGTTTTAGAAGAAGAAATTATAGGATAATTTTCCATGTTAGGAAATTAAAATATGCAACATTCTTTATGTATCTGTGAAACATATGGACACATAAATATTACATGGAATGGGGTAGTTTGGGCTTAATTTACTAATTATTTTCAAATCCTGTTAGAAAATAGAGCAACTTTAAAAATATTATTTATTTTTAATTGGAGGATAATTGCTTTACAATTTTGTGTTGGTTTCTGCCATATATCAACATGAATCAGCCATAGGTATACATATGTCCCCTCCCTCTTGAACCTTCCCCCTGCCTCCCACCCCATTCTGCCTCTCTCGGTTGTCAGAGAGCTACTTTTTAATTGCTACATTACCCCCGCCCCTTCTCTTTCTCCATGGTTATTTTTATTTAATTTTTTATTGTAAATAATTTCGAACATAAAACGAATAGTAGTCAAAACAACACCCATGTGCTTTTAAATTTTTAAAAAATTATTTCTTATTGAGGTATAGTTGTACAATATTGTGTAAGCTACAAGTGTACAACATAGTGATCCACAGTTTTTAAAGGTTATACTTAATTTATAGTTATTTAAAATATTGGCTATATTCCCTGTACTGTACAGTGTATTCGTGTAGCTTATTTATTTTATGCATAGTAGTTTGTGCCTCTTAATCCCCTATCTGTATCTTGCCCTTTCTACTTCTCCCTCTCCACTGGTAACTGTGAGTTTGTTCTCTATATCTATCTGTGCCTGTTTCTGTTTTGTTATATTCACTAGTATGTTTTATTGTTTAGATTCCACATATAAGTGATGTCATACAGTATATATTTCCTCTCTGATTCATTACACTAAGCATTATACCCTCCAGGTTCATCCATGTTGTTTCAAATGGCAAAATTTCGTTTATTTTTTATGACTGAGTAGTATTCTATTGTACACATGTACCACATCTTCTTGATCCATTCATCTTAGGTTACTTCCATACCTTGCCTATTGTAAATAATGCTATTATGAACACTGGAGTGCATGTAACTTTTTGAGCTAGTGTTTTTGTTTTCTTCAGTAATATATCCAGGAGTGGAATTGTTGAGTCAAATGGTACAATACCTATATGCTTTTATCAGTTTCATATATTGTTAACATTTCATGCTATTTGCATTTTCCCCCATCTTCTTATGTGTGTGTACATACACACACGCACACACACATGTATATATATATACACACATGCATTTACATATTTATTTTTTATAGTATTTTTTCTACAGTGCTTGAGAGGAAGTTGCATATGTCATGATACATCATGGCCTCCTATGACTAAGTACAGTGTCTGTTTCCTAATAATAAGGACCATCTCTTCATATTTACATCATAGTTATCTATTTCAGTACATAACCCTGATGTAATATCTTAATCTACTGTTTTGTCAATTTGCCAGTTATATACTAGACAGAATTTTTCTCCTCTAGTAGAGAATCCAGCCTAGAATCAGGTAGTGCATTTACTTAGTTGTCATGTTTCTTTAATCCCTTCTAATCTGGAACATTTGCATAGCCTTTCTTCTCTTATGCCATTGACATGACTCTTATGCATTGAAGAATACAATGCCTCCCTTTTGAGAAATATAATATCCCTCATGTTGGGTTTGTCCTCTGTTTCTTTGTGTTAAAATTCAGTTATGCATTCGCTGCTAGAAGACTGTGTAGTTGATGCTGTGTCCTCCTCAGGAGGCTCCTGATGGTGTTTTTGAGCACCTGGTCAATGTGTTGTTCAGTTTCTCCACTGTATAGTTACCATTTTTGCTTTGCAATTATTAAGTAATCCATGAGGAGATACTTTGTTCCTCATCAAAAATTTTCTCAAAATTTTCGTGGAAACCAGTCTTTACTATTATGTTTGCAGTGATGCTTTTCCATCATTAGTGATTCTTTCATGTTTATTATGCAACATTCTGCATTCTATTCTAAATAAGACTCCTTCCCTTCTCTTTCTGTCTGTTTCAATAGATATGGACTCCATATATCTGTTTAAATCTTATATAGTTCATAGTAGTATGTAACTGTTGTGATGATTAAATTGTCCCTGTAAGCTGACTCCTGTGTCCTTGTGATACATCCCCATCTTTGCTGTTAGCACTTATTTACCTGCTAGGATAAAAGGATATTCTAGTTTGATCTTGTATCTTCTCTCTCTGAGCTCTAAAATCAACTGTTTCTTCTCTCTGTCTTGGTTCTTTTCAGTGGAGAATGGTGTTGGGGCCAATATTTGAGTGTTGCATGTTCTTGTGAGTACTGTGGTGCTTTGGGTCCTAAGCCCATTCAATAGCCATAGCTGGGAAATATTGCACCTAAAAGCATATAGGCACGTGTGTGTGTATATATAAAGTGCTTAAATATATACATACCTGTGCTATATGAGTGTCTATCCACATCAGTTCTGTTCAGTTGCTCAGTTGTGTCTGACTCTTTGCGACCCCATGAATGGCAGCATGCCAGGCCTCCCTGTCCATCACCAACTCCTGGAGTTTACTCAAACTCATGTCCGTTGAGTCGGTGATGCCATCCAGCCATCTCATCCTCTGTCGTCCCCTTCTCCTCCTGCCCCCAATCCCTCCCAGCATCAGGGCCTTTTCCAATGAGTCAACTCTTCTCATGAGGTGGCCAAAGTATTGGCGTTTCAGCTTCAGCATCAGTCCTTCCAAAGTATTGGAGTTTCAGCTTCAGCATCAGTCCTTCCAATGAACACCCAGGACTGATCTCCTCTAGGATGGACTGGTTGGATATCCTTGCAATCCAAGGGACTCTCACGAGTCTTCTCCAACACCACAGTTCAAAAGCATCAATTCTTCGGCGCTCAGCTTTCTTCACAGTCTAACTCTCACATCCATACATGACCACTGGAAAAACCATAGCCTTGACTAGACGGACCTTTGTTGGCAAAGTAATGTCTCTGCTTTTTAATATACTATCTAGGTTGGTCATAACCTTCCTTCCAAGGAGTAAGTGTCTTTTAATTTCATGGCTGCAATCACCATTTGCAGTGATTTTAGAGCCCTCCAAAATAAAGTCTGACACTGTTTCCACTGTCTCCCCATCTATCTCCCATGAAGTGATGGGACCAGATGCCATGATCTTAGTTTTATGAATGTTGAGTTTTAAGCCAACTTTTTCACTCTACCCTTTCACTTTCATCAAGAGGCTTTTTAGTTCCTCTTCACTTTCTGCCATAAGGGTGGTGTCATCTGCCTATCTGAGGTTATTGATATTTCTCCTGGCAATCTTGATTCCAGCTTGTGCTTCTTCCAGCACAGCGTTTCTCATGATGTACTCTGCATATATGTATATACAAATAATAATAATGATTTTATTTTTACCGTCATCATGACACAACACAAACCTGCTAACAAGAGTTCAGAGTTTGTTTGTGATCCTCTGCCCCAACTTTAACCCTGTCCAGGACTGAGCGTATACTGTCAAATACTGTATTTAGGAGTTACCTGGATTAGTTCTTTTCTCTTTATGTTCCTTTCCCCCAACCCCTCAGAGTCATCATGTTGTTCATTTGAAATGTGTTTGGATTCAATTGTTTCAAACTTTGTTGTTTCAAACTTTGGGTTTCAGTTTCCTTTCTTCTCACCCTTGTCTTGTTGATTGAATTAAATTTTTTGAATATGTAAAATAATAACATGCTTCAGTTGTCAAAACTAAACAACAAAGTATCGTCCAATATTTCTTCTACTCTCTTACCCAACCAGCCTCATTGTTTCCTTAGTTTCTTTCTTGTGTCTCTCGTATTTCTTTTTCTTTTTTACACAAAAGGTAATATGCACACACACACATATGCTCTTAGGTACTTTGCTTTTTAAAAATCTTTTTCTTCTTTTTTTTCTCTTTCTCCCTCCTTTCTTTAGAACTTCTTTCTTTTCTTCTGTCTTCCCTTCTGTCTCTCTTTCTCCCCTTCTCTCTCTTTCTTTCCTGGTTTTACCCATCTTTATGCCTTTCTTTCCTGCCTCATATCTCTCCCTGTCTCTCTATCCCTTTTATACAACTGATCTTCTATGCTTGGGTGGTAGAGCAGTTTCCTGCAGTGAATAATATTATGCATATTTATTTTCATAACATTGGAGGCTTGTCTTCAGGCTACATTCTTAGAAGTGGGAATGCCGGGTCAAGGGCAGATGTCTTGTTATATAGGCAGTGCCGTAGTCCTGTCCCTGGGGGTGTCCCACCAGCATCCTCTACCACAGAGTGTATTGTCAAGCTTTTGAATTGCTGCCAATGTGATGGGTGAGAGATGATATCTCAGTTTAGTTTAAATTTGCATATGTCTTATTATGAGTGAAGCTGAATATCTTTTCATGTGTTTAAAGACCACATTTGTTAATTTTATAAATTCCATTTTTTATGAATTATCTGTTCATATCATTTGCCCATTTTTAAAATTTGAATTTTGGTCTTTCTTTTCCTCAGGAAATCTCTGTAAATTAACCCTTAATTTATGAAATATATTGCAAATATTTTCTCCCAGTTTGTTGTTTGACTCTGTTTACAGTGTTTGTCTTTTTTGTCATGAAGAAAGACCTTTACACTTATATAGACAAATTTACAAATCTTTTGTAAAAATTGCTCCTGTTCTCTGATTGTAGTTAGAAAGTGTTCCTGACACCATGTCTACTTGTGTTATCTTCCAGTTCCCGTACAGTTTCTCTTTTCACGTTTAGATGTCTGATTCACATGCAGTTTATTCTTATATATGATGTGATGAGTGGCTCTAATTTTATCTTTATCCAAATGACTATCTAGCATACCAGTACCATTTAATTAAACAATTCTTTGTCTCTGTGATTTGAGATTGATGGTACTTTTTAACTTATACCATGACTAGATATGAAGGAGAGGGAATGATGGGGAAGAGGCTGATTGGAGAAAAATTTAGAGATTCTGGCTGAAGGTTGAGACAAGATTAGAATGTAAATCTTCTCACTTTCAATACAGAGTGCTTGACTTTTTATAAGTCAACTTCTCTCATCCATTTTTCTTGTCAAATTGACTAATGTCTTTAACAGAAACGATGTTTAGAACAGAAGAGGGTTTAGGCTTTATCTATGCTCTCTCCTCAGTGATCTGCAACCACTCCTCCTCCCTGAAATAGATTATGAGAAGTTGGCTGCACACTCTTGTGAACACCTGTGTCTCTGTGTCTATTGTCTGTAGCACTGGCCACATGCTGACTGCTCACTGTGCTGTCCTCTGCCAACTACCCGTGCTTCAGGGACACCTCTACTTGTAGCCCGTAGCCACATGGGGTGAGAAGGGATCCCCAGAGGCCTTGGGGTTTTGGGGGGCTGAATTTATCGCTCCATAATTCTCCAGCAAGCTGGGAAATATACCAAAGTCTCATTTTCCTCGATTTTAGAGAAGGAAAAAATCCAAATAAATAAATTTCATGCCTTCAAGAATCAGATTTAAAGTTTTTTGTTAATTTTTATAGAACACATAATAAACTCTCCCATCTTTTTTAAAAGAACTCATCTGATGAGAATTTAATATTGATGGCACAGCCATAAATGGACTCTTTGCAAACTGAGTTATGCTAAACGTCAGCCTTCTTTGATCTGTGGATAGGTATTCCATGAAAAGGGGTATTTTTGTGGTCAAACATTTGAGAAATGCCAGCTTATGCAGATTTAGACAAATTTTTTTGCAGTACAGCTTCTCAGAGCTATTAGTATGAATTTGTCAAATTTCTTTAAACCAGGAACAAATATCTGCCCCCCTCCTTCCAATACTTTACTCCTATTAATAGCTTAATACTTAGATGTACACAGTCAAGTGTATTAGGGCTGCAATATTATATCATATGGTACCAGGATTCCCCATGACTTTTTGGTTTTATTGCTTCCTCCTAAATTAGAAGAATTTAGCTTCAGAAGAAGTTAAAGTCTGTGAAGGCATCATTCATTACTGTGGTGCAGACACCTACAGTGCCTGGAGTATCCTACGTGTTCATTTGATATTTCTGAGCTTGAACTTGTCCGGTCCACTCTCATTGACCTTTCTACAGTGTTTCTGGTTTGGTTCTCCTTCCAACAGTATATGTTTGAAGAGGCAGTTTCTTTCTTCTTAGTCCTAGCAATCAGATAAACATATTTGCAGAGAATTTTGTGTATAATTTCCTGGCTTCTGTAGAGGTGTAAAGCTTAATCATGAATCATTATTACATAAATGATTTAATCATTGCTGCTTGTCACCCAGGAATAGGCACATAGAATTGTTCCTTGTACTTTCCTGTGTTTTCCAAATTTTCTACAGTGAAAATTAATTACTCGTATATTCAAAACGAGCACCAACATAATGTTGAAAATAAAGCACATTAATAGCTCAGAATTCTGAGCTCCCAAAGAGCTCCTGTATTAAACTTCGATATTAGACATCTTAACTAGAAACAGCTAGTTAAGAAGGAAATGTCCGGGCTCAGGAGCTCTGCACTTCTGCGATTTCAGCTTGGGACTCATCCTGGAAACCACTTTTGGTTTTCTCTGTCTCATGCATTCTAGGTTTGAATAGTTTTTCTGATCAGAGATCACGCTGATGTACTCCAGTTTCAGCTGCTCTGAAAGATGACCACCTGTCTCTTGGAGTTTGTCCAATCTTCCCTGCACCTCTCGTCTCCACCAGGGATCGTATAAATGGATCCCTGTTTATTTTGGGTTGGCTGGTATCAACCATAAATGTGTACTTAGGTACCTGTGTGCACATACATGCACACATGTACACATGCAACTTCTGAGTGAGGGGCTGAGGTGTCAAATATCTAGGTTTAATACAGGGGCTCTTTGGGAACACAGAATTCTGAGCTATTAGCATGCTTTCTTTATTTTCAATATTATGTTGGTGCTCATTTTGAACATACGAGTAATTTTCACTGTAGAAAATTTGGAAAACAGGAAAGTATGAGGAACAAAATCTGGGTTGCCTGTAATCCTATTATCTCGAAATACATCATAATGAATAACGTTCTGTCCTGTGTATGTGCCTGTGTGTGTATACAGACTGTTGACCGCTGTTCTGTGGCTTGCTCTTTAAACCAGTCCTCCACTGTTAAATATGTTCTGTATTTTTAACGTTAAAATTAATAATAGTTATGTATTGCACCCCTGAACAGTTAACCTTTCCTTAGTGCCTACCAGGGAAATCACTGTGCTACACGAGTCAGTGGTTGCATCCTGACTCACCTTTGTACTTCCAGGGATTAGCTCAGGCCCGTCTGCGCACGTGGTTTTTGCCCAGTAAATGCAAAATGAATTTCTGCGACTAGACATTAAACCAGAATTGGGACTGCCCACCTGTTCTTAAGAAGTTAAACTCTACACATGATGTGTTCCAAAACTACAAAAGAAGGTGAGAACCAAGACAGATATAGCTGCCCTTATAAGGGCAGGGCAGGTTCAGTAAGACAGTACCAGTTTAGTAGGTGTTGTCTCTGGTAAATTGAAAGTGTCTGCCAGTTATGAGACAGGGCTTCAGTGTACTTTGTGGTCAGCACACTTTGTATCTGGTCCTCATCATTTTAGGCCTGGAGCCTCCCACCCCGCCTTTTTAAAAATAGTGAGTCAGAGTTTCAGTAGTCGGATGGAGAGGAAATTGCATTAATCAGATCCACGAGGCAGCTCAGGATCAGCTCAGTTTCACTTCCATACATGCCTGGGAGCAAGAGCTTTGCATTAATTGGCTTGCCAATTCCTGTGTTCTGCCTCAGACGCTTTAGGAATGGGATTGGTTGTCAGAGGCATTGCATGGGGAAGAACCGGAGCAAACTGTTTGGAGGATCTAAAGGAGAATATTCTCTGCTCCACGAGCATCTTCCTCTCTGGGTCCCCAAAAACTTGTGCCCACCAAATGCAGTGGATAGAATTCCCTCACTGCCTCTCCTCCCATTGAAGATGTGGCATGTATAGCTGAAAGATTATACATCGCCCAGGGCAACTGTTAACGAGCTGAGTTCCTGGAGTGTAACCTCCCAACAGGACTTCTAACAGAACTTGATGCCCAAGTATTTAGATCCCTGGAGGCTTTGTCCTTCTCAGCCATACTTGGGAGTCCCAGTGTGGTGTCTATCTCTTCTGTGTGTTTGTGCTTGCTCAGTCGCATTTGACTCTTTGCTACCCTATGGACTGTAGCCCACCAGGCTCCTCTGTCCTTGAAATTTTCCAGGCAAGAATACTGGAATGGGTTTCCATTTCCTCCTGCAGGGGATCTTCCTGACCCAGGGGTCGAACTCATGTTTGCTGAATCTCCTGCATTGGCAGGCAGGTTCTTTAGCACTGTGCCACCTGGGAAGCCCCATCTTCTTTGTGTAGTGCTAAACACCGATAAATCCTTGCATCCCAACTCACTCCCATTCCATGCCAGGGAGGTTATAAAACGTTTGAGTGACTTATTTGTTATTCCTATTGGCTTCTTGGGAACGTTCCCTATGCCTTGATGGAGTTGTGGAAACATCTTGGTTGTTTCAGCAACAAGGCTAAGAACCATGTCATAGAACCATTTGTCTGAGCTCATGTACTGAATGTGTGAATTGATACTGGGAAGGGAGGGAGCAAAAAGGGTGCAGAACGCTGTATCCAGCTGGGGACTCTGTTAGATACTTTCGGTAAACACCTCATAAGTCTTTCCAGCACCCTCTCAAAATAAATGTTACCCCATTTTACAGATAAGGAAACTGAGACTCAGATATTTTATGTTACTTCCCAGGACATGAAAATGAAACTCTGAAAACCATGTCTGAAAAACCATGGAATTTGTGACTGTTCTTGTCCAACCTGCAAACTGACACATGATTCTAGAGCATCGCTGTTTCTCTGAGCTTGTTCATAGGTTTGAGACATGCAGCCTCCATTTGGGGCTTGAAAGTCCTATTTGGTGAAGGTTTTCCTAACGTCCCACCCCGTACCATACACACTCTGTGCCAGACCTCTACGAAGACAGTGATGGTTGTTGTGTACATGTTTGTCTCCTGTGCTGAACTGTGAGTTCTTCTAGATATCTTAGTATAGTATCTGATTCATGGCAGTCTTTTGATACATATGTGTTGAAAATTCTCGTTTTTTTGTCCCATGTCGTGTTTCTGTGTTAGGATACTAAAAATCTAGAAGTGCCCTTTTAGTAGAAGTAGGCAACTCATTTGCCTTAAAGGATGCACTAACTTTGGTTTTTGCTTTAATATTTGTTGTAAAGATGCTCTTTGGCTTAGCTCTCTGCTTCAGCCCTTGGAATGGTAAGATAGCCAGTTGTTGACTTTATTAACATTATGGGCATCTCTGAATTTGTGAATAACTAACATAACATTTGTTGCTATTATATCAGCATAAAACCATTTGTAATATGAGCAAACATGTATTTCAGTTTTGTTGTTTATATACAGATATTACTTTCCACTTAATATCTATAAAATAAATTTCTAGATTGTTACTTTCAAATATAGGTGAATTTTTTACATGTAATTTGTAGTAAATGGTGTTCTAAAGGTGCTTTATTCCCTGAAATTCTACAAATCCACTGAAATATTAAAGTATATGTTATAAGAGCAAAATACAACAATATTTAACCGTGATTGTGGAAACTATTAAGAACTTTTGAATAGTTAAGCAATTAGGGAAATAAGTTGATAGTAAATGCTAGTATTAGATTTGTGAAATCTTTGTTAATAGAGTACATTAGCTAGATACCTTTGGGAAGAACATTGTATTTTTTCCTAGCTAATGTTTATAAAAATATAAATTTTAAGAGGCATTATTATGAGATTAAATTATAATTCTAATCATTATAGAATTGGTTAGTGAATGCATTCATAATTAAAAAGAGTGACTATTTTTAAGAAACTGTTTTTAAGTGCTTCCCAGGTGGCTCAGATGGTAAAGTGTCTGCCTGATATGCGGGAGACCCAGGTACGATCCCTGGGTCAGGAAGATCCTGAGAAGGAAATGGCAACCCACTCCAATACTCTTGCCTGGAAAGTTCCATGGACGGAGGAGCCTGGTAGGCTACAGTCCTTACTTAGGTCGCAAAGAGTTGGACACGACTGAGCGACTTCACTTTCTTTCTTTCACTTCTAAGTTTCAGCATTTAATTTTAATTAAGGCCATGAATCTTTCTAGACAAGTCCTATAAGAATAGTTTAGTTTTTTTAAAGATAAATTACAAGTAGATTGCCAACTTTGTCTCTTCAACATTTCATGATCAGAAAAACTTCCACAATCATGTAACAAATCCCTGATAAATTATCTTAAACACAGAGAAATTTTGTATTTATTCTTGTATCAAGGAAATCTAGATGATGATGGTAATAGATTTTCAGTCTTGGCTTTGGCTTAATATTGATTTTAACACTCAGCAATTTAACATTTGACCCAAGTGTGTAATGGATACAAATCTTCTATCGGTAGATTTTTATGCTTTTGTACTGGGAGACAGCATGTAGGTCAGATTGGAACAGATTCCTCACGTTTATCTACCACCAATTTGTTTACAAATGATTTCCGTGATGACCATCTATTAATTCTCTCAGTGATCCTTAAAGAACTCAATCCCTCATTAAAGAGAGGGAAGCCATGGCTTAGAGAAGTGAAGGGCATTCATTGTCTGAGGATACCAGGTGGTAGGAGAGCCTGAACATTTGACCTTATCTCTGTCCCAGTGCTTGGCATCCCCCACACCTGTCCTTTAGTCCTGGCTTTGGAGCTGTTCCTGGCACAGCTCCTTACCCAGAGTAAGGCATTTAATTTCCATACGGCCTGTCTTAGAAGAAGTGTTAGTAAACTTAATCAGAGTGTGTTTATAGTTCTATTCTGAAATCAGTGACTTCTAGGTTTAATGAAGATTGACCACCTTCTCGAGGACAGACGTGCTCCTTACATACTCTGTGTCCCTGTGAGCCTGACGGTCATGTCTTCTCCAGACCTTTCAGCTTTGTCTTTCTGTTGTGGGATAAGGGCTGAACAGAGGAAAGACAAATCATAATGACTGTTGGAATCCAAGCCAGTTTGTATTTGTTGACAGGTATGGCTGAGGGAGCTTCCCTGGTAAGCTCACTTGGTAAAGAATCTGCCTCCAGTGCTGGAGACCTGGGTTCGATCCCTGGGTCAGGGAAGATCCCCTGGAGAAGGAAATGGCAACCCACTCCAGTATTCTTGCCTGGAGAATCCCATGGACAGAGGATCCTGATGGGCTACAGTCCATGGGATCGCAAGAGTTGGACATGACTTAGCGACTAAACTACCACCACCATCACCACCATGACTGAGGGAAATAAATTACCTCTAGGTTTAAGCAGGCTGGTTTTTAGTTGACACTGGAAGTGTAAATAATACTTATTCCTGGTTTATGAGATGAAATTGGTTGTCTGCCACATAAATTTCTTATTTTTGTCTTCAGTTCATGGTGTGATCGTGGAATGCAGTTTTGGAGATAATTTCAGGTCAGTTTATTTGCTTAATAATGATAATAATAACATTCATTGTCATTTAGTGAGCATCTAGTAAATACCAGACTGTGTACACACATCATTCTTTTTTTTTCTGTATTTTTATTTTATTTTTTATTGCAGTGTAGTTGATTTACAATGTTGTGTTAGTTTCAGGTGTACAACAAAGTGATTCAGCTATGCATATATATGTATGTGTGTGTATACATACATATATATGTTGTTTTTCATATTCTTTTACCTTATATGTTATTACAAAATATTGAGTATAATTCTCTGTGGTATGTATAGCTCCTTGTGGATTATTTATCTTATATATTGTTGTTGTGTTAGTTGCTCAGGCATGTCCAACTCTTTGGGACCCCATAGACTGTAGCCTGCCAGGTTCCTCTGTCCATGGAATTCTCCAAGCAAGAATACTGGAGTGAGTAGCCATTCCCTTCTCCAGGGGATCTTCCTGATTCAGGGACTGAACCCAGGTCTCCTGCACTGCAGGCGGATTCTTTACCGTCGGAGCCACTTGCTAAGTTGCTTCAGTTGTGTCCGACTCTGTGTGACCCCATAGACGGCAGCCCACCAGGCTCCCCGTCTTTGGGATTCTCCAGGCAAGAACACTGGAGTGGGTTGCCATTTCCTGAGCCACTTAGTACTGTCTAAGTGTTCATCCCAAACTCCTAATTTAGCCCCCTACCCTTTTCCTCTTTGGTAACCATAAGTGTGTTTTCTGTGTCTGTGGGTCTATTTCTGTTTTGTAAACAAGTTCATTTGTGTCGTTTTTTAAAAATAAGATTACACATATAAGCAATATCATATGATATTTGTCTTTCTCTGTCCAGCTTACTTCACTCAATATGATAATCTCTAGATCCATCCATGTTGCTGCAAATGTACATTATTCTTAACCTTAGAAGAAAAAAAGACATTTACACTTACAGTCTAATTCCCACTCTACAGATAAGGAAACATAGATTCAAAGAGATGAAAGGACTCACTTGTGCTCATGAAGAAAGTGGCCAAGTCAGCATTTACCTAATTGCAAAGCCTGTACCTACTTCCACTTCCACACTGCCCTGTCACTGAAGGCTGGAAACTGACATCTGCAGGCTCCTGCTTCCTCCTGTCCTACTGCAGTGGGGCAAGGACTGTGCATGAGCCAGTGCTGGCGCCTGCTGCCCAGGTGTCCTTGGCTTGTGCTCTGATGTAGGGGGCACACCTTTGTTGAATAGAAGATGCTGATGACCCTCCCAAGCCATCTGCTGACAGGTCCAGGGGAAGCTGACTCCCTACCCTTACCACAAAGAGTTCACTCTGGACTCTCCAACCAAAGGGAGGGGGGCTTGACAATTACTGTGCTGTTGAGCTGAACCCAGTCAGTTCTTTTCATTTATTCGCTGCCTTGCTTTCCTTCGAGCATTTTGTCCAAACTTCTAGCGTGGACTCTCAATCCTCGCTGTACATTAAAATCACCTGGGGTTTTAATTCTAACCATGCCTGGGTACCTTCTCTAGACATTCGGATTTAAATGGACTGGGGTGGGGCCCTGGCTATCAGCATTTGAAAAAAAAATTAGTACTGCAGAGGATTCTAATATCCAGCCAAATCAATGCTTTAAGGGTAGAAAACCCTCTCTTCACTCTTTTGTTGATGTGGTGTATTTTCTTCTGACTGAAGTGAACCCTCAGTCTTATGATGTTATCATTCCATTGAGAGATTGAATCTACTCACCCAAAGCATTCATGCCTTTTTGAGAAGTTTAAGACTTTGAAGATGCTACAGGAATGGACACAGATGCTGAAATTGGCAGCCATAGGGCCTGGGAGTGAGTCACTTTGGATTGGATCGCTCAGTCAGTTCAGTTCAGTCTCTCAGTCATGTCCGACTCTTTGAGACCCCATGAATCGCGGCACGCCAGGCCTCCCTGTCCATCACCAACTCCCGGAGTTTACTCAAACTCACTGGATCACTAGGAGCAACCAAAAGACTGAGCCATGACTTTGCCACCTTCCCTCCTAATTCATTGTCTTCCCACCCCCTCACCAGATTTTCAGTGTTGAAGGAGTTGTGTTTTAGTTATGGGGTATTCACCTTCCAGTGATTTTCCTCCTGAGCCTATTGTGGCTCATTTACACTGGCTTGGATATGTTTATAGTCTCTTAACTTTTTGTTTGTTGTTGTTCAGTCATTCAGTTGTATCTGACTTTGTTGTTGTTCAAGTCGCTCAGTTTGGTACCCCATGGACTGCAGCACGCCAGACTTCCCTGTCCTTCTCCATCTCTGAAAAGTAAACTTTTTGTTTGCCGATTGAATCTACTGCTACTCTGAAAAGAAGTGGCTTCAGTGGAGAAGATCACTCTGCACACAGAGGGCCCCATCGCTCTCTAGTGGAAGCACAGCCGGACTCTCAGCGTGGAACTTAGGGCTGTCTCCATCATCTGACTCCAGTCTTTTACTGTAGAATCAAGGCCACTCTTCCCTGTCCCTGGGCTCCAGCCAGGTGAACTGTACCCTGGACCAGGATCTGCCCTATAGCTGCCTTTGTTCCCTTTTTGTCCTGCTGGAACATTAGCTCTGTCCCTCATCCCAGTGGCTAGAAATAACCTTTTTTTTCCTAGAACCCCGCACTGCTCTGAGTGGGAACACTTTTAGAACTTACTACATTGTACCTTGAGCTATCGTTATTTATGCCTGTGTATAGTTCTTCCCCTTCTGAAAGCTTCCGGAGGGTGGGGCAGCCTCTTACTTTTGGTGTCTCCTGCCGTGCCAAGAATATTGGAAGCATTCCCTGAATGTTTTTTGGACAACTCAGCCGTTGTCCAAAATTAATCTCATGAGATGTTGGTAGCTTTGGTGAACATTTGGGAGAGGTCCTCTGTGCTAAAGTGAAATCCGGTGACCTAGTTACAGAATATCCCCTGCAGGCACACTGGTGAGTCAAGGCTCATGTTTAAACTCAGTGAAAGAAGAGCCCGGCTTATTTATGGTGGCAGTTGTTTACATGTCTTTTAAAATGACCCTCCTCCCTTTTTAATGGCTCCAAGATTTAAAAAAGTTCTTTAGATATAATTGAATATTATCAGTCTTCTTCCTGTAGTAGTTCTAAGCAAGGTCTTTTGTTAATTGAGGGCTTATTGACTAAGCATGTATTTTTTTATTTAAAGCTCTTAAATTTTATTGATTTAGTTGATTTACATGTTGATTTACAATGTTGAACAACAATTTAGTTGATTTACAAATCAATAAAGTTTATTGATATAGTTGATTTACAGTGTTGTATTAGTTTCAGGTGTATAGCAAAATGATTCAGTTATACATAATACATATATTCTTTTTCAGATTCTTTTCTCATATAAGTTATTCCAGAATATTGAGTAGACTTCCCTGTGCTATACAGCAGGTCCTTGATGACGATCTGTCTTATATTAGCAGTGTGTGTATGTCTGTTCATCCCAAGCTTCTGGTTTATCCCTCCTACCATGTTTCCCCTTTGGTAACCATAACTTTGTTTTCCATATCTGTAAGTCTGTTTCTGTTTTGTAAATAAGTTTATTTGTGTTTTTAAAAATTAGATTCCACATATGAGTGATATCACATGACAGCATTTAGAATGGGGCTGGCATTGAGCTGTCTGCAGGGATTAACAAGAGGTGGAGATGCCGCTCCTGCACTTCCGGCTGAGCCTGGCCGAAACCCACACACCCAGAAGCCCCATGTGCTGCGGAGGGTCAGTGAGTGGGCAGGGGACACAGGGGCAGTGATGAAAGTCACTGTACTGGTCTTCACTTATGAAAATAAAAAGACTGGACTCACTTGTTAGTGAGTTTCTGGACTCTTCTGATATTCCCTGCAATGATAATTCTATTTATTATTAAAATTAATGATAAAATTAATATTAAAATAGTAGTTCTTCTGGTAAAAGTAATATATGCTCATGTTACAAATTTAGAGTGTAAAAGTATAAAAATCCCACACTTCACAGGTAACAGTGACATTTTATTTGTGGAAGTCTGACTATGTGACCCCAGCTTTTTTAACCTGAACTCACCCCCAACAATCTAGTTCTCAGCTCACTCTATATAACATTTTTAAAGCATTTGTGATTAAAAGAATACTGTATTTCAACCAAAATGTACTTTCATATGTTTGGACACCTGCTAACCTCATACATATATATATATACATATATATATATATATATACACATTCATACACACACGCACAAAAAGAGGAATAGTCATTGTTGTTGAGAACCAACCTCTCATTTTACAGATAGAAAAACTGAGGCCTGGAACTTGTCCAGGATCATTTATAAAAGAAAAGTGGCAACCGACCCTTCAGCCCATGTCTCCTGAATTCCTGTCCAGTGCTCTTTCTCCTTGTCAGTGATACCTCCTTACTAACTCATGGAAGCAGGGGTAGAGAGAGAAAAGGAAAAACACATCAGTTCTAAAGAGTGCAGTTTTTTTCCCGAGTTCTTTTGAGGAGCTATTTTTGTGACTATTCAGAGCATGTACAAGGTCGCCTCTTGGAGTGTTCAGGCTGGACCAAGGGGCCATTCACTGCTGACTGCAGCCTCCGTGGCAGGCTCCGTAGAACCCTGGGTTCAGAAACCAGATGGGAACAGACTTTTTCAGTCAAATTTCAGGGTCTGAGTGTACACAGAAAAAAATCTGACTGGGCATCCTGTTAAACTGTGTACCTAACAATGAAACAGTGATGAATGAGTGTGACTGGCTGGGGCGGGGGCAGGGGTTGCTGCTGGGATGGGTTCATCTTAGTCTGTAATTCATTCTTGAGCTCCAGTAAGTCTTATACATGAATGCAGATTATTCATTCTTTCTCAATGTGACCTATTATTCTAACTCCCCAGTCATTTAGTTGTTCCCTTTTTCATACAGAACAAAGCATGGACTCCTGTTTGACATTTAAGGCCCTCTGTGATCTATCCTTTTTTTTTTTTTTCCATTTTTTTTTATTTTAAATTGGAAGATAATTGCTTTACAGAATTGTGTTGGTTTCTATCAAAGATCAACACGAATCAGCCATAGGGAAATATTTATTTGATTATTGGGCTGTGCCGGATCTTAGTTGTGGCATGTGGGCTCTAGTTCCCTGACCAGGAACTATCAGGATTGAACCTGTGTGATCTATCCTTGACACTGATATACTGTGGAGCTGTAATAACGTAGTGATTAAGAGCCAGCCTGGGCAGCCAGGCTGTTCCACCATTAATTAGCACTCTTACCTCAGCACATTACTGAATCTATGTTTCACTCTTCTCATGTGTAAATGGGAGTAAGATTGTTCTGGTGAGTAAATGAGTTAGGATTTATAAAGGTGAACCAGTGACTAGGTCCTAATTCCTGACGTGGAGAGTGCTTTCTTTGTTTATTAAATGGATACTTTTCCAGTTCATCCACTAATAGCATTTCCCTTTTGCACTAGACTTCTGGTCATTCTTGAGATGGTCCCCTCATTTTTCTGTCTCTGTGCAACTGTGACCCTCACCTTTAACACACTAGCCCGTCTCATTTCTGCCTGTCCAAATCTTAATCATCCTTTTAAGGCCAGGCTCAAATGTATCTTTGGCCATTTCTTTCTTCACTCATTCACATATTCTTCATCCCTTTAGCAAAATTTTTTATAGAGTGTCTATTGTGTGCCAGGTGCATTTTCTAGGAAGGTTTACATGGTTCCTCAAATGGGGAGAAGTTCATCACATTTGCCACTGCTGTGACATTTGGCCATTAATATTGCTTTTCATTTTCTGATGAGCTAGTTTGATCTCCGCTACCAGAATATTAGCTCTTTGAGAGCAGAGTGCTTATTGCATGGGTGTGTGCTAAGTCGCTTTAGTCGTGTCTGACTCTTTTGAGATCCCATGGACTGTAGTCTGCCAGGCTCCTCTATCCATGGTGATTTCTCCAAGCAGGAATAACTGGAGTGGGTTGCCATGTCCTCCTCCAGAGGATCTTCCTGACCCAGGGATTGAACCCGCATCTCTTATGTCTCCTACATTGGCAGGTGGGTTCTTTACTACCAAGGTCACCTCAGAAGCCTCAGGGCACTTATTAAGCTATATTTAAATTGAATAAATAATGAATAAAGACTTACTGTTTGTGGATATTTTTATTATCTTCTAATAAAGTTAAGAAGATAGGAACAATGCTGTGTGTGTGTGAGAGAGAGGGAGAGAGACAGAGAGAGAGAGAGAGAAGAGATACTTTGAATGAGAAGAAGGTTGAGGCTGGTTTTGAGGACAAAGAACCACCTCCAAGCTGGAAACAGGAATGAGAGTAAAGCTGCAGATGCAAAGAGAAACAGGATGAGAGAGTAGGTTATTGTTTGAACTGTAAAGCAGTTGCTCCAAGAAATGGTTTTCCTTAAGTGGTATAAAATGTGAAGTGAATTGGGTCTCACTTTTCCTTTCCCTCTTTAGGAGGTTGGAACTGATTTTTAAAATGAGGTGGTGGAGGAAGGTGGAGTTTGGAGAAGGAAAGTGAAAACTCTTTTCTGAGGCTCTCTTTGCCAAATAGCTCCCTGGAGAGAAAGTTCAGAGGGAGGGCCTGGCCAGGCCAACCAGCAGCAAGTAGACCAGCTCACTCTTCCTTTCGTCATTGTCCCGGTCACTGTCCCATCCCTGTTCCTCATTTCCAAACATCTTCTTTCCTTTTTCCTTTTTTTAAACATATTACAGGTGAGAAGCTAGGGGAAAGTTGAAACAAAACACAAAGGAAGCAGACAATTTCAATATACAATGATGAAAATGATGCATTTTAGATTTATTTACCTGGTCTATTTCCCACTTCGGGCATCCCCTCCTGCCACCCCTCTCCTCATTTCATTTTCCCAACTTCTGCCCCTCTCTGACTGAAGGCCGGAGGAGACTCTGACGACACAACAGGTTTGAGAAGGCAGCAGGGCAGTTTTCAAGTGCTGACTCTAGAGGTTTAACCTGAGCAAATTCCTTTTTCTGAGAGTTTTTAGCTGTTTTTTTTTTTTTTTTTGTCTCTGGAGTTTACTGCTAAAGATGCTTTGCTGTGGAAGGCATGGAGTTTCAGTGATGGGCCTGCATTGATTGAATGCTTGGTGTATGCAGATATCAAACTACATGGGAGAGGGATGATGAGATAGGAAAATTGGACTTCTGACTGCAAGGGCTCAGGGGTGTGTGTGTGTGTGTGTGTGTGTGTGTCTATGCTATGGGGAGACTGGTTTCTGGGGATGGAGGGTGGGTCGGGGATGGGTAGATTGGTGTGTTGACAACTGATAATCAGCTGGAGGCTGGCTGTAAACTGATCAATGATGCAGGGAAGGGCGGAGGGTTCTGTTTGCTGCTGCTGGGGACGGCTTCACTGGAGGGTGTGGTGTTGAAAGTCTTGAAATATGGATAGGACTTTTATAAACAAGGAAGCTAGACGTGCGTCTTCAAGACAAAGGGAACAGCAGAGGCCTGGGAAGACCTAGAAAAATGGGGAGCGGCAAGCTGTGGAGGTGAGGCATTTGTGTCAAGTCACAGAAGTGGTATCCAGCCCCTCCCCACCCCTCAAGCCTATCGTACGTTTGGGGCTTTTATTATTTTTTTTTCCCCCACTGTAAGCAGTAGAGAGTGGTTATGAGTTTTAGAAAAAGCTGTGATAGGATTGCTCTGGTACATGTGTGTGTTTTGTCTTGCTTTTCCTTTTTAATTTTCCGAGTCTTTTTAGGAATTGTGAGGCAACCTTCACTCTGGGAAGTGTGCACTGGCTGTCTTCCTGTGTCTTTTCTTTCCCCTTCCTGCCTGGCCTGGGGCCTTGTCCGACTTGCGATGATGAAGTGTGGCAAGGCCAACTCCTGGGAGCTGACCTGAGGTCTCTGAGCAGACCGTGGGCACTCTTCAAGGTTTCCCATCCTTTTTCTTCCTCCTTTTCTCTTCTTCCTCCCCTCCCTCCCCCTCTCTCTCCCCACCCCCAGCAGCAGCAGCAGCAGCAGCAGCCCTCCCCTCCCTAAAATAAATAAACCAGTCGCTCCAAAAGGTTCCAAGCACATTAGTCACATATCCCAGAAGTTTAATACAGAATTATTTTGACAGCGAGAACAAGAAGTGTTTTCTAGTTGAACGCACAGAACTTGCTTCTTCCAACTGGGCTTTCTGCCGCAGAGACAGATGATATGTTTTTAGATGGATCTGCCGCACAGGAGACTGCGTCGCTTCCCTTGGAAACATGACAAACTGCTCACTCCCAAAAGTGGTTGGGGAAAAGATGTGAAATGAGAGGGAGAGGGAGAGGGAGAAAGCACAGCCTTACTGAGAACATAACTTTCTCCCTAATAACTTCAATCAGCCACGGAGAGCTTTTCTATGTGTTTATTTATTTGGCCGCCCCTGGAGCCGGGAAGTCCTTTTTTAAACCCCGGGCTCATGGGTGTTCTAAAAGATGAGGACAGGTCGAGTTATTGCAATGCGGGTGGCTCTCCAAGCATTCCAGTTGAATAGCTCTTCCAGAAATATTTCTTGACTCACTTATTTAGCACTTTCTGTTGCCGTTACTAAGCAGATTGGAGAGTCCTCCCTGTGATTTCGCCAGACTCCTCTTGGGCTGACGTGGATCCGCTTATTCCTATCTGGCCCATGGAAAGGCGGAGGAATGCAAAGCTGAAGTCCACTGGTGCCCAGCAGGGACTTCAGCCTGAGCGTCCAGAGTGCAGCCTGAAGAGCCAGAAAAAGTGTGTGCGCACCTTTCTCGGCTTCGCCTTTCTCCTTGAAGACCCCATCGCCAGGCTGGAAGAGCTTTCTTCCAGGGCGGCTCACCTGGGTGTGACGACCCAGAGATGAGCTTGGAGGAGAGACATTAAGGAACTTCCACACCTGGGATGAGTGTTCTTATGGCTCCCATGATCCTCCACTCTTGCTTCTTAAATCTTTCTAGAGATTCCCAGCCTTTTGTGGGGGCTGAGCTGACCTCTCTAGTTTTAGTGTGTACCCGCAGGAGCTCTTTTAACCCCCTCTCATTGTTCTTCATGAGCCCCTCATCCCCAGGTCTTCATCCAAGAAATGTCTGTGTGGTCTGGAAATTAACTGGCCATATGACCTTGGAGAGTGGACTCATTGGGCCTTAGTATTTTCAGAACCTTTCCTTTTTAAACACCTTATGAAACCTCATGGGAAATCCCAATACAGGTTTCCCCTGCTCTAAATACAGTGTTCCTATAAAACAGTTCCTGAGCCAAAATGGAGTAGAGTGAAAATTTTCTTCAGCTTTCTTTAGTGAAAACTGATACTGATGTAGGTCTTTTGTAAAAGCAAAGTGGTATAAAGAAAATTATTGAAAAGCAGAAGATACCTATATATAAAATAACCAAAACATAACTACATGGTGATGCTGTCATTGACTGTTGTTAAGTGGTTAAATAGGCTTCCATTCATTGCCAAGCTATCGTCCAGAACTCTCTGGCTCTGTGGAACCTACTTTGAAAACCATTGTATTGGAGGCACTGCAGGACTTCTGGTAGCCCTGGTGACCATGGTTCTGGCTTCTTCAAGTTTCCTGCCTCTCTGGACATGTCTCAGGGTTGAGAAAGTGGCACTTGTACAGATGAGGAAGATGGGCCTGGAGGGAGACATGACCCTTGCTGGGTTCCTCACACTGGCTTTGAAATCCTGTGTGATGAAGGCCTTTTGGCTGGTTCCCCTCCAGTGATGTTCTCACCGGGCTGCTGTGCCCCGAGGCTTCCGCACCTGGGCTGGGACCTATGCCTCTCGGTGGCCAGCACCTCATGATCATTCTCTGAGCTGCCGTGAGCAGTCATCTCAGTGGATTCTTGGTACCGTTGTTAAGCTCATAGGCTCTGTCTCAGAACCATTATGAGAGGAGTAACATGGCATTCAAGCTGTTTTTAAGGAAACTTTTTTTAAAAAAAAAGTGCTGAAGAAAAAAGTTAAGTGCTAGGAGAAAATTAAAAATGGGCTGTCTCTTATTCCTCCTCTGATTCTTATTCTGTACCTACAATTGTGTGACACTCTACTGTTTCCCAGAGAAGGTTCTGACTTTTACCACTGTATTTTACATTTTCACATTGCAAGACAATTTTTTTTTTTTTCGCCTATTCACTGTAAACCTTTATTTTACAAGTGGCTTTCAAACTGTGGTTTGTTTGACCAGTTCACTTATGAACTCTAGTAGGTATTAATTTTTCCACATTTCCTTACTTTTAGAAATTAAATTAAAATTTCCTATATACTCCCAACTCCATAGGAATGTCAGGAAGTTGGTTATGCAAGACAAATTCTAAGGCGCTTTTTTCCAGCGAAGATCTCACTTGAGCCTCATCATAATATAGACAAGAAGGAGACTCAACGAGGTAACACATATAGAATCAGAGTTAGGCTCACAGATCAGCTTAGGTTGAGAAGAATTTCGGGGATATGAACCTTAGGCTCCCTGACTCATAACCATTGCAACAAATTATTCCTTTTTCTTGTAGCCAGAATTATGAATGAATATCCTGTTAACACTACTGTTTATTAAGTGTTTATTTATGTGTCAAACACTGCTAGGCAGACACTTTATAAAAAGCTCATTTAAACTCTTCAGCTGCTTTATAAGGTAGAAATGATCATGTCCAGTTTGTAGATGAATCACTGGAGATATTGAGAGGACAAGTAACTTGTTGAAGGTTCCTCTTCACAGAGTCAATGGACCTCATCTTATAACCAGGACTGCCTGTCTCCAGAGGCCTTTCAAATAGAGAATGTGATCTCTACCCATCCTTGTCCTCACCAGGAGACAAAAGGTACTCTCTGGAAAAGGACAAAACTGGTTTGTGGGTGACCACGTGCTTCAGTGAGTGCTGAATACTGTGAAGGGTTAATATGTAGCCATTTTCTGTCTCTGCTCTTGGAGCTCATAACTAATCTTTATGTAGTCTCTTCTACTTTCATTTTAGATTTTATGTGCTCCACATGGAAATTACTGATCTATGCACCACTGGGCGAGTCATTGCTATTCCTGGGCCCTTGGTTTCTCCCTCACTTGAAATAGCTCTTCTTTCCTGCTCCCATATTTCTGTCCTTCTAAGTTGACATGCCTGGGGAATGTGCTTATTGAATTCTCTTTGTATAAGTCCATGGCTTCCCCAGTGGTTCAGCGGGTAAAAAATCTGCCTGCAATGTAGGAGACGTAGGAGACACGGGTTCGATCCCTGGGTCGGGAAGATCCCCTGGAGGTGGAAATGACAACCCACTCCAGTATTCTTGCCTGGGAAATCCCACAGACAGAAGAACCTGGCGGGCTACAGTCCATGAAGCCACAGAGAGTTGGACACAACTGAATGACTAAGCATAGCATACGTGCAAGTCTTTTCAAGAATATTGTTGGAAATTATAGATGCTTTCTAAATGCTTGTTTGAAATAATAATTGCAGGTAATCCCCATTTTCAAAGAGATTTTCTGCTTCTGAAATGCTATTTGCAAAAGTTTGAGAGTCAGATACCACATAAAGAGATAGCTAAGTCATATCAGGAAATATGAATCCCTAGTATGTATTGTTATTGGTTTGATGGTGCTGTCTTGCTTTTTGCATCAGTTTTGTCTTTCTAACTCTGTGTTAGGACAACTATCCTCCCCTCCCCGACACACATGTGAATTGCACACATACAGACACACACACATACATGCACACACCTCTTGAGCTAGACACTCTTTTGTATCTGTTAAACTTGTCACTTTCTCCGCAGAATCTGGTTAGCATACCTTTGGGTGAGCAGAAGAAAAGTCTGGTTCTGTGTGCCAAGTTCAGGGTGTGAATCAATTCTCCCTGCCTTTTGCATTTTAGTAAATGTTTCCTAGATGGATTCATCGGATTTTCAGTAAAGACAAACAGCGCAGAAAGCAGATTGCTTTCATACCCGAGGCCTGAGTTCTGTGACCCAGACATTGGAGCTCAGTTCCATATATGGCCAAAAGAGAAACCGGGCGAGGGAGCGGCGGGAAAATACCAGACATAAAATGCATTCCTGTGAAGTGTGCGTTCGCAACTAACAAAACAGGACCCTAGTTGGTTTCCATCTTTTGCAGAACATGAACTGTAACGTTTTCAGAAAGAAGCTAATGTTCCAAGCATCTGCCACAGGGAATAGTTTATTTTCCCTTTTCTTTTTGGTCACATGTAGGTTTAATTTGGAATTAGTGTTGAAGTCAGTGCGAGCAAGGAATGAGGACTAAGAAATTATTCTTGGAGTCAGCAGATGTGGGTCCTCAGCCCAATCCGACCGCCATCCAGCTGTGAAACTCTTTGGCTTGTTTTGCTCAGTGTCAGAGTGGTGGGGCTGAATTTGATGATCTCTGAGATCTCTACTATTTCTGTTGTCTTTGGTTCTAATTTTGCCTGAGATTTTCCAGTTCCTGTGGAATTCCCCACAGAAAGAAGTTTCTAATTCTTCCAAATACTTTCTGTGGTTTGAACTTAAAAAGACTAAATAAAAACCCTGGTCTTGAATTTTTCTTTGTGATTTCCTTAAATATAACTTGGACACATTGTTGGCCTTCACTTGGCAGACAGCTTCCTGCCCGAGGGTGGAGAGGATTGCATTTAGTGCGCCCTCATGGTCTTCCCCCTCTGCCTGTCCTTATTGTTGGAGAAGAAATTTGGGTGTGTCCACCGCAAAGCTGTAGGAACAGGTGTGCCCTTGGCCAATGCAGCCTTGTAATGGCCTTATTAATTGTCTGCTGCTTTTATAGATTCTGTTTTCTCTGTGAGAGAAATGGGACTGATAGGAGACCGTTCCGGAAACTTCCTCACACTGTAGGAAATGGAACTAGGGATGTGAAATTGAGGTGTTAGCTTTCCAGTTAGTAATTGGATGAGTCAATTGCCTGTCACAGATGTTAAGAAGGTTAAGAAGAAATAAAAATACAAAATTCTGGTCTAGAGAGGACCAGTCATTTCTACTTTATGAGACCAGGCATGATTTCTTCCTTCTTGTCTTCCTTCCTTTCTTTTTCCTTTCTCTCTTCTTTCCTTTCTTCCTCCCTCCTTCTCTCTCTCTCTCTTGCTTCCTTGCTTGCTTCAGGTCTCCAAACTGTCATTTCTCCATCTGGATCATAAAATGCTAGTGGGCCTTCTGAAAGCGTGGATTGAGTATATTTCCAAATTGTCTCTTCATTGCTCCTACTTCATATCCCCAGTCATACTGAGCTCATCAACATGCACAGAGTCCCGACCAGGCCTCCTTAACATCCTACAAGAACAAAGATAAGGTGACCCCTCTGTGAGCTCCCACTCATTATGCTAGTCAATATGTTGACCAAATTTTTTTTTAGTAGGACATTCACCTCCCTTCACAATCTGGTTCCTAGAACCTAGGTTGGGAAACGAGGGCTTCAGCAGCCTTTCCTTACATGTGTGGTCTTCATCTTGACTTTGAGCTTGCTCTGATCCCTTTGGTGCCATGGAGGTGGGTGTGTGTATAAAAGGAGAAGACAGCATATGATGGCAGGGCAGCAAGCATACCTGGGGCTGGAGTAGAACTGAGAAGAATGAATCAAGAAGAATGAAGACAGGCTCCTGGGGCTCCGTGAAAGACTCTACCAATAATTTAGGGACTATTTAAGGAAACTGAGCACAGTGTATCTTCTGCTTTAGTTGGAATCATCCATTATAATGGCTTCAAATGCTTGGTGCTCTTATAAGAAAACCACAGGGAAGAGCAGTCATATAAACAGTAATAATATATTGGCTTTGACTAATTCTTTTGGGAGTACGATATGTGACGTAGGTTTCTGTAGGGCTTTCTAGTGGACTAATCCCTTACCATACCTATGTACTCATCAGATCCTCACAGGTGAAGTGGCAGGCTAAAGAATATATCCTCACTTTACTTAAGAGCAAACTGATACTCAAAACTTGAAGTATCACATGGTAAAGAGATGGCATAGCAAAGATTTGTCTAGGGCTCTTACAAAGCTTTAGACATTCTTGTGAAGCTTCAAACATATTGACTTGTGAAGCTTCAGCCTAGCCAGTAAATTGACACACACACACACACACACACACACACACACACATGTACACACCTACCTCCCTCATCAATGGATGGTGCCGTGCTCAAGTTGCTAAGTTGTGTCCGACTCTTTGTGACCCCATGGACTGTATGTAGCCAGGCTCCTCTGTCCATGGATTCCCCAGGTAAGAATACTAGAGTGGGTTGCCATTTCCTACTCTAGGGTATCTTCCCAACCCAGAGATCAAACCCACATCTCCTGCATTGTAGGCCAATTCTTTACCACTGAGCCGTCAGGGAAGCCCCATCAAAGGATGGTAGAGGATGGCTTTTAATTAGTTGTGAATTGCATGAGCCATACTATTTGTTGAATCAGTCTTGGTAATGAGCAGGGTGATGGGACAGTCAGTTCACTTTCACAACCGAATTCTCACCTAGGGCACCTTGACAGAGAACACAACTGAGGAATTCTTGTTTGGGACTGTTCATTCTTGCTTGCATATTTTCACTTACTTGAGGCAGCAAAGAACTAAAAATTATTGAACATTTAATATGTGCCAGGCTTGCTACTAGATGCTAATCCTTAGAAGTGAATCATAAACCACTTAGTTTAAACTTTAAATCGTGTGGAGAATACCCCATCTTCCCTCTCATCCATCCATCCATCTTCTGTTATTCTTGGCAGGTGATATGTTCATCTGTACTTGACTATTTCATGTCTCTTATAGAAGTAGAAGGTAGTTACTCCAAATACTTTGATCTTTCAGTTCAGTTCAGTCACTCAGTCATGTCAGACTCTTCGAGACCCCATGAACTGCAGCACGCCAGGCCTACCTGTCCATCACCAACTCCCGGAGTTTACCGAAACTCATGTCCATTGAGTCAGTGACGCCATCCAACCATCTTATCCTCTGTCATCCCCTTCTCCTCCTGCCCTCAATCTTTCCCAGCATCAGGGTCTTTTCATCTTTACTGTTTAGAGAAATACCCAACCTACTTACAACTTCCATAAGTATTAATTTATGCATCTGTTAAGTGGCTTTATGAAAGTGGAGTCCTTCTCTTAAATTTATGTTTTCTTTTTAGAGTAAGTTCCTTGGGTTGACTATCTGCTCTTGAAAGAGATTATTAACCCCCATTTCTTCTAGAATTTCCTCTTATATGATTTGGGACTGCTTATCTTGAGTCTGGAAGGTGAAAATTGAAGAAATAAGTCCATATTTCTTATTTCTTTCTTTTTAAAGAAATGTTCTTTCCTTTTAATTTGATTTATGGGGCCAAATTTGTATTTGTTTAATTACTCAAATTTTGGATCATGTCAGAACATGTTCTGCTCCTGGTATTTGAAACCTATTTATACTTTTGTAGAAACCCAGACTCTTCAAGTTGGAAGAGGAGTGTAAAGATTCTCTCAGATAGCTCTAGGCCTTAAGTTCCTTGAGGCCAAGAGCTGTGTCATATATATATTTCTGTACCTTTTCCTGCTGCAACTCCCAGCACTTTAGCCCCCTGCCAGGGGGCCTTAAAGAACGAACTGGATTGATTTGATTTCTCAGTTTTAGTGTTTTCTTTGCCCCTTTCTTAACTTGTCCAGTCATTGGAAGGAATTGTGTGGACCCATTAAGTGTGATGAGTAAGTAAATCATGGGGCTTGCCCCCCTTCCAGTAGGTCTTTAGCTGTGTTTAGATTTAAGAATGCTGAGTAACTAATAAAACATGACTCCAAAGAGCTCTACAGATGGAAAGTGCTTCATGTGTAATAAATAATAACAGGCTCTTGAGATTTGGCACAGCCATAGAAAGAAGTGCCGACCTTGCAGGCTATGGAAACTTCTGATACAGCTTATGGTGGAAGAGTGTAGTGGTTGCTATTAACTCTTTTCATCATTTTGTAATTAGTGTTTCCATTTTCAAGTCACTGTTACATTCCTCATTATAGGCAAAGTTACTTTCTGAACTAGTTGGGAGTTTTTAGCCTTCCAGTTATCCTTAAGAGAATGATCGAAGGAACACCATGAAAATTGATAGGCAAGTCTTCCAGGCAGGCTTCAATTCAGTGCTTAAATCTAGTCCTTTCTAGGTCCCATCCTTTTTCTCAACTCATTTCTTTTATGGAGTCTGTAGTCACCTCTATTTTATTTCCAGAGCATTGATATTCTTAAGCAGTAGGAAATGGCACCTTTCTCCAAAGGAGACAGTGAAATGGCCAGGGCTTATCCTGGCTTTGAACCATCCAATTTAGAGGAATTTCATCCAGGGAATGGCCTTCCTTTCATTTGTCCTCAAGTGTGGGTCAGTCTGATTGAAATTTGGTGATCATATTTGAAATTTGGTGACTGCCCCCTGGGAGCCCTGCACTAACTCTGTTTTCACCTGTGTCCTCCCACCTATAAAAGCAAGTGAACTGAAGTATAAACAGAATCTTGCTATTTTTCTTGGTGATTTTCAAAGCCTCTTTATTCTCAGCAACAGTGACCCACTGTAGCTGAGCATTATTCATTCAATCAGTAAATATTTATTCAGCGCCTTCTATATTCCAGGAACTCTTCTCGATGCTGGTCAGGGAATAAAACAAAGTTCTCTCAAGCTAACATTTGAAGGATTTAACCAAAGTATGATTTTTTTAAAAAAATGACATGGCAGAAGTATGCTTAAAGAAATAAACACTACAAACAAACAACACACCAGCTTTTTCCTTTTGTCCTTTCCTCCTACTCTTTCTCTTCTCTCTCTCTCTTTTTTCTTTCTCTCTTCATAACCTGACCATTTATTCTCTCACTGTTTTACTAGGAAGCCCATATTTTCTTTTCATCCCTGTTTTTCATCTCCTTTTCATGTCTGCTTTGCTTTGTACTTGGGGTGCAATGAGACTTGGCACTGGCTTGATTCCAACTTTGAGCTCCCTCCCTAGGTTCCCTGTGCTTCCGCTTCTCTCCTAGTGGAGTGGTGGGTAGTTGCCCATGTTGCAGATTGGAACCTGGAGGGAAGGAAGACCAGTGCTTCTGGGGCTTTTGGTTCCCCATCCAATGGCAATGCATCGTCAGGATCTCGCTGAAGAAAAGGATGTAGCCCCAAATTCTAGGTGCCCCAGCAGATGATTAGCTCAAAGGGACTTCTTCCAGGAAATCTTCCTTGATCCTCTCCTCTCTTAATTCTTATGCATCTTTGGCAGAATAGGAGCTCAAGAAATTTAGTTTCTTTTGCTTCTTCAAAGTCTCGTGTCTCTTTTCTGGGCTTGACTTAATGGGACTACTCTTTAATTTCTTGGTTCTTGCTTTTTTTTTTTTTTGCCTGCAGCATGTGGGATCTTAGCTCTGGATCAGGGATTGAATCTGCACACTCTGCAGCAGAAGAACAGAGTGTTAACTGCTGGTCCATCAGGGAAGTCCCAATTTCATGGTTCTCATGCCCATTTCTTACTTCTCTTGGAGGTATGGACTGTATCCATGTGTGCTATAAAGTATGTTAAAGGAACTGGGGGTGGGGGTGGGGGAAGCATTTTAAAAAAACTTCGTTTCTTGTTTTGGGATGAGAATCTTGGAGCCACATTTACTACTCAATCTTGGATTTTAATGGCTCAAATGCCGAGAACGGATCTCTACACTGACCAGGTGGTTGAATTTTCAAGTGTTCCTGGATTTCCACTTAAGTCTGAGGTTTTCAGATGCCTGACCATTTTTAGATTATTGTCATTCACCCCTAAATTTAATACTCAGGAATGTGACCCTGATAACTCCCTAGTGAATACAAAGTAGGACTGGTAGGATTGAGCCTCTTTTCTCTGTTCTCATGATCTTTACCTCTAACTTCATGTTTTACTTTTTGCCTTTTTTTCTGTGCTAGATTCCAGCCTCCAGCCTCTCTGGTTAGCATGACGACTCACATTTATTGCCCATGTGCTAAATGTTAGGCACTGGGTAAATTTTTCCCCATATTTCCTTTCATTTAATCCTCACAGCCCCTGGAGGAGGAAATGGCAACCCACTCCAGTGTTCTTGCTGGGAAAATCCCACTGACAGAGGAACCTGGTGGGCTACAGTCCACAGGGTTGCAAAGAGTTGGACACAGCTGAGTGACTGAACAATCCTCAAAGCCAGCCTGTGCAATAGGTAGTAGAATTATATATGTTGAACAGATGAGGAAACTGAGGCTTAGAGAGGTTTAAGTAACTTGCCCAGCATCACAAAGCATATGATGGCAGGGTCAGAGTTAGAAGTCATGTCTCTCAGACACCAGCGTTTGATGTCTGAGTTCCTCTACTCACCCATAGCTCCCTCTGCTACTCTTTTCTGCTCACCTTGCTAATGAGAGTCAAGGACCGCGTATTGAATGTAAGGAATGCTCTGTCCTCACTTCTTTCTCCCATTGGCACCTGCAGCCAGAGCCCTAGAGGGTGTGCTTTATTCTTCTGACCTCCCACCAGATTCTAAATTGGCTCTTAAGGCTGAACCCCCTGACAAGCACCTTCAAATGGGCTCATTGTTTCTCATAGTTTACTTGGTTTATCACCAGTGAGGGACAGCTTGACATTTACTTTTCCATCTGTTTGATTCTGATCTCCTGTAGGTGTTTCTCCAAACTTAGCAAAACTCTCTGACCGTATGAATTGATAGCAAGTGCTTTCTCGTGTTATCTATCCTAAGACAATAACATGCAGAGGCATATTTGAGAATTAGGGAGCAGTATCAGATGGTAAAGAATCTGCCTGCAGTGCAGTGGACCCAGGTTCAATCCCTGGGTTGGGAAAATGCCCTGGAGAAGAGAATGGCTACCCAGTTCAGTATTCTTGCTCGAAGAATTCCGTGGACAGATGAGCCTGGTGGGCTATAGTCTACGAGGTCGCAAAGAGCTGGATACGACTGAGCAACTAACACATTCACTTTCTTTCTTTCTAAAGAAAGAGAATGAAGTTTGGAGAGAGGCATGGTTTCTGCATCTTCTGGTGGATGGTGGTGAGCACAATCATCATGCTCTCCAGGGACCTGCCTCAGTTCGGGCACTTGTATTATTGGTGCTTAGCATTTCTGTATTACTTTACATTTGCAAAGTGCTTTCCAGTGATTTATTAGCTGTTCTTGTTTTTAATAGCCCCTGGAGGTAAGTTGATATTCAGCCTTCTGAGAACATAAATGCATAGAGAAGGCTCATCTCATCAGATATTATTGGATCTGGGGTCAGGACTTTGAACTCCTGGGATAAGGCCATTTGGGGTCATTGCCTCATGAGGATTAATAGGAGATCAAGTGGACTTAACTTCAGCTCCCAGAGCCTCTCAGGCAGAGGTGGAATGATGGCAGCTATTTAAAGAAATTGCATAGAAGCCATTATCAAAAGACCTGGATTCCAGTCCTGATTCGGCTGTTGACCATCTGTGTTGACCTTGAGCTGTCACTTTGCCTATATGTGTCTTGAATTCAGTCTCTGGTAAAAAGCGTTTATCTCCCAAGTCCCTTTAGATCCAACATTGTGTTAAGTATGATTCTGTGACTTTGAACCCCTTCTTTGGAAGGGGTAGTTGGTGAATTACACGACAGGGAACATGGGTGTCGGTCTCAGTCACTGGAAGGCACTCTGCAAATGTAAAGCAATACAGAAATGCTAAGCACGATAATACAAGTGCCCCAATCTGAGGCAGGTCCTTGGAGGTCAGGTTGTCAGTTGTTAGGGGATATGTACTCAAAAGGTGCTCACCTGCCCTTTTTCAGAATCCAAGGACAACCTGACAATGATAAGCCTTCAGATTTATTTGAAGAAGCACATAGTCCTCATTCACTATAAAGCTGAGATACTGAGTGGGACCGCTAGAAGAAAGCCAGACTGGAGCCAAGACCATCAACCCTGTGTCTTATGGATGTTGTAGAAAGTAATTAGCAGGCTTGATTATCTCACTGGTTCAACACACGTTTTAGGGATATGATGTAATGTGAGGAAACATTTAGTTGTCAGATTTTAGAGCTTTTTCAAATTTATTCTTGCAGGGAAAGTCTAGTTGTCCTGGCAACCTGAAATTGATTTTCTCTTTGCTCTTGTCAGCTGAAACCAGTCCCCTTTGAATCACTCCTCTAACTTAATATAGAAAACTGTGTGTCCTTACCTGGTGACCAAATCTTTCTTAATGACAGGTAACTCCA
The DNA here is from genome assembly GCF_019320065.1 of Cervus canadensis. Taxonomy (NCBI): domain Eukaryota; kingdom Metazoa; phylum Chordata; class Mammalia; order Artiodactyla; family Cervidae; genus Cervus; species Cervus canadensis. Next base: position 54,972,745 of record NC_057392.1, on the reverse strand, counting down.
GCAAATGGTTCCTTTTTCTAACCTGAGCCAGAGGCTATGGTTTATTACTGCCTTCACCCTATGTTGTTCTCTTTGTGGTTATTTATTTGTCCATGGAGTCAGGTACAGAAGTAAAGTGGCATTCAATTAATTAAGAGTTCAGTCAGGCCTGCAGAGAAATGATGTAATTGGCAGCCAATCACAGCCTTTCATTTCCAGTTTCTTTCTGGGCAGGGATGGGATTAGAATGGGCTCCAGGGGAGGGAGTCCTTTAGTGGGGACACCTGGCATTCTGTAACCTGGGGAGGGTGATGTAACCGCCCAGATGACAGAGACAAAACTAAACTGCATGACTGTTTCTGCCTCTGTCAGTCATCTCTGTCAAGGGAAGGGGGATGATCTGTAAGCTCGGAAGTGTAGAATCGATGTCATTAAGAAGAAATTGATGTCCACGGTGGAAAAGGATGTTGCAAGAGAGCAGTCTGCTCTACCAAATGATTTCAGAGGTCATGGACCATGCATGCTACATCTCAGGATATGGAGACTGGCTGATGGTGACCATGGAAGAACTGCCAGTAATTCTGAGGAAACTGGAAATCAGCAGACGTGCCAGAAATGAAAGATGAGGAAATAGAAATCAGTTATCAACAAACAAACAAACAAAATAAACAAAACCAACAAACCAGTATCCAGAGTCTAGGATCTGCTGACTTTTTTCTGGTTCCTGGTATAATTCTAGACTGGTTTTTTGACAGGTGATTTAGAGTCTTTGGAAGGGAGCAATGTGCACCAGGAGCCAGAACAGGGTTCCCTCACCATTTACCTTTTTTAGTCAATCAAATGATCGGTTTGAGTGATGTGATACACATAGTAGTAGTAGCCCGGCAAGCTTTGGAGTCAGGTTGTTTGGGTTTAAATCCAGAGTCCTCTGCTTAGTAGCCACAGACCTCAGGCAAGTTGCTTACTTTCTGTAATGCAGCTCCCTCTTCTATAAACTGGGGGATAATGATAGAACACAGGGCTTCCCATGTTCAGTGGGAAAGAATCTGCCTGCCAATGCAGGAGACGCAGGAGATGTGGGTTCCATCCTTGGGTTGGGAAGATCCCTTGGAGTAGGAGGTGGCAACCTACTCCAGTATTCTTACCTGGAAAATTCCATAGACAGAGGAGCCTGGTGGGCTACAGATCATGGGGTTGCAAAGAGTCAGACATGACTGAGCACGCATGCGCACGTATAATAACAGAACAGAGAAAGACTGAGATAATGCATGTGAAGGTCCTAAAACACCTTGCACATTCAGTAAGTGTTGCTCTCATTACTCTTAGCAGGGAGACGTTTGTATTTAATAAAACATTTAAAACATTACATATTTGTAGATAAATATATGGAGACATGTAGGGTGGATTATGGAGACATGTAGAGTGGATTATGAAATAGGCAGTGGATTAACATATGGGTCAATGAGTGAATACCCACTTTTTAGTAACATGGGTGGAGGAGCTTGAAATGTATTGCAAGAGTGAGAATGCAGGGAGTGGGTGAGTTTGAGACACTTTCTGCAACTTAACCAAACCCTTTCCTACTCCCTCATCCTTTTTTTCTCCCAAGAAGAAACTCAAAAATTATCCATATGAAGTTTACATTCCTTGTATTTTCAAAATAGTGCCAAGACTTTCATAATGGAAACAGTCACTTGAAGCTGCAGTGCCATGTTTGATTTATATATTTTCTAATTGAAGTATAATTGACTTACAGTATTGCAGGCGTACAGCAAAGGGTTTCAGTTCAGTGATTCAAGCATGCATGCTTGTGTATTAAGTTGCTTTAGTTGTGTCTGCGAGCCTGTGGACTGTAGCCCACCAAGCCCCTCTGTCCATGGGATTCTACGAGACAGAATCCCATCCACAGGACAGAATCATGCCCTCCTCCAGGGGATCTTAGTGACCCAGGGATAGAACCTGTGTCCCTTGCAACTCCTGCATTGCGGGCAGATTCTGTACTGTATGAGCCACTAGGGAAGCCAACATCCTTCCATACCCAGCTCAAATTCCACCTTCTCAGAAATATCAGCTTTTCCATTAGGAATCGGTCTCTTCCCTTCTACCTCTACCATCCCATGATTTGTATTTTCAGAAACTCTTTCTCAAACCATCTTGTATTTTAATGGGTGATATGTGTTTCTGAGCTCTGATCTGCAGAAGGCAGGTATCTCTGAGCCTTTGGAGCATAACTCAGTAGCTGGCATGTTTAGATACTCTGTAAATGTGTGTTAAATTGACTTACTAAGGAGGCCTGAGGGATTGGAAGGTTACCTATAGTTAACCCAAGGAACTAGAAGGGCTCCTGGGAACTGATTTAGGGGCCTATAGCTTTTAAGAGCAGCTACCAACTTTTCCCTGGCTCCTTCTTAATCCTGCTTTCCCAGAGGCAGAGGAAACGGTGGTATCTGCCTAAGATGCTGGTGACATTCCCATGAGATTAGATCAAGATGCACCATCTCTTCTTTTAGCTCTCAAGTTCTTGGGGCTGTCAAGCTCCCTTCTATTGGAAAGATTTCCTTTTGAAGAGGAGGTGTACATGATGACCTCTGGATTTCTGAGTTTGATTATGAAACTTCTTGAACAATACACTGCAGTTGCCCCTGCTACAAGGAAGGTGGACAAGCCAAGGTGTGCATTTGTGAAGCTGAGTGACTTTGACCCTTGGGAACAGTCCAGGGTCAGCCTGTGCTCACATGGCATGCTCCAAATCCACCTTCCACCATCACTGTTGAGATCTGAACTAGATCGCTGCTTGTGAAGCACCTTTTCGTGACTTGCAGATTCTGCATGGACTGCTGAAGGTTGCTTCTAGTGACTCATGCATAGAAGAACTCATTATGTTTAACACACCACAGACAGAGACTTTGTGTATAAAGAAGATGTGTGATACAGAGGAAAGAGAAAAAGAGCAAGTCCAAGACCCCTGATTCTAGTCCTAAATGTGCCAGACACATGTTGTTTGGTATTTGGCTTTAGTTTCTGATCTGTAAAATGGGACACTAAGAATTACTGGGCAGGGTTGTTATGTACGTTACCCAAGATTATTTTTGCAAAGCATCTGGCAGAGCACTAGACCCTGCTCAAAAACAGAGAGTCTCAGTGAAATTGTACAAACTTGTTTATAAACCTGAGCTCCAGTAGCCTTGTGAATTAGGATGGTATGTGCCGCAGTTGGTAAAAAATTCACCTGCAATGCAGACGACACAGGAGATGCAGGTTCAACCCCTGGGTCAGAAAGATCCCCTGGACAAGGAAATGGCAACCCACTCCAGTATTCTTGTCTGGAAAATCTCATGGACAGAAGAACCTGGTGGGCTACAGTTGATGGGGACACAAAGAGTCGGACATGACTGAGTGTGTGCACACGCACACACATACACACACAATGCATAACTCTAGTGGGACTGAGTTATTAATACTAAACCTCTCTGAGTCCTAGTTTAAATGGGTTTTTATTGGGGATTGAATATACCTTGCACCCTAAGTTGTAAAGATTAGAGAACATTTGTATAAGACCCAGCATGGTGGTGTTTCTTACCGACCCCGGGACTGACTCCCCACTGCCGCAGCTTCTCCAGTTTGGGGCAGTGTGCCTTGGAGGCTTGACTGAAGGTCCTTCTAGTGCCATACTGCCTGTATTCTGGGCACAAAACCTTTTTCTCTAGACACCAGACTTATAGAATAGATCTAGTTATAGAGGTGCTGATTTTAGTAGGATACAAATCAGAGCATGTGGAGAAATGCAGCTATTCCAGTGGAGGGTGTTTGAAGAGCTTTCGTTTGTTGAAGGGCTGGCAGTATTTCATTTAGAGGAAGATGGATTTCGGGTGTGAGGGGAACATTGCAGTTGGTGATGGGGAGAGAAGTTAGTGCTTGTGCAGGGTAGAAGTGACCAGACCTCACAGAGGAGAGTGGCAGGTGAGGCTTGGGAAGCGGGGCTTAGCAGAAGGAGTCTGGAAATTAGGAGGCTCAAGGAAGGAGGTAGTGGAGGGTTCTGGTTAGACTGTTGGGTGCAGAGGCTGGGGACACTGCATGAACAATTAGGGTGTTGCTGCAGGGCTGTGCAGGGTAAATAAAATGGGTTTTCTGTTGTCATGATCCCACTAAGGGAAGGAACGGGTGGTCTTAGGTGTGTATATGTGCACCTGTGTGTGTGCATATGTGCTTGACTGTGTATCAGTAATAGGACCAAAGAGATTGGGGACTTACCCAAGGCTATGCAGCTAGGAAATATCTTTCATTTGCTTAAAGTGCTAAGTTTAGTAATGACTGTAAGTGACAGAAATGGGCAGGGGGAGCACGGAGGGAAGGGGCCTCGGCCCCATTTCCTGCTCCCTCCCAGGTAGGTAGTGAGTAGGAGTTTTGAGTTTCACTGTTTGATAGCATCACCTCCTCTGCTTTCCCAGAAATTATTCCTCGAAGTATGACTCGAATCGTTACTCTGTTGGGAGATGTCTCAGTTCAGAACTGACTTTCTGCCGAGGTTGTTTACTAAAGAGGTGGCAGCCCTGGCAATTCAGAGGTGGCTTAATCAAGTGGAAAGAACAGGGGGCATGGATCTGAGTGTTGGTCCTGCTTTCAGAGACCTCTGAGACTTGAGTGAGTGAATACATGTCTTAGTGCCTGGCTTTTTCCTCCTGGAAATTGGAGGATAGTGATCCCTACATGATGAATTTGTTGTAACGTTGCTTTAAAAATTGCAGTGTTGGTTCTGGTACAATAAAGATAAAGGGGTGTCTGGACTTGGATTTTATTTCTACCTGTGTGAAGCAGAAGGGAAAGTGATGAGTTGGTCAGCTCCCTTGGGTGGTGTGGATCACTAATATTAAAGTGATACCAGCATTTTCTCTTATTTGGTGGTGGTGTGTCTTGGAACATTGTGATTAACGATTGTAGACTCTACTGATTGTGTGGCGCTACCTTGCCTTGGGCTGACCACCTACCTGTACTGGCATTTCCCCAGCTCTGGGCTGAGGATCTCCGAGCTTTTGTATTATCTGCGAGGAATCTATGAACTTTTAGTCTTTTGTTTCTTCATCTGCAAAATGGGGATAGTAATAATCACCATGGCTTTGTTTGCGTTGTGAAGATTTGCTGAAGAAAGGGGTGTGAGGATTCTAAGTTGTATTCATCTCTGACTCTTTGGAGCCCATTTTCTCTCCCTTCTCCTTTCTACTAATGGCCAAAGGACCTCTTTGGTCTTGGAAAGGTGAAGGGGCCCAAAGGAAGAAATGGGGGATTATAGAGGACAGTGATTCTGTAAGGCCCCAGAGTGAGTTTTTGAGTCCTGGCATCTGTGCCCAGTTTTGTCACAACTTGTCACATTCCTACATGCCATGAAAGCCGGATATGTCCATGCCTATGAACTAACAAGGGGAGATAGGGACTTCTGGAAGGGGTGTCAGCTTTTGGAAACCTTGGAGGTGGCGGGTGAAGGCGCTGGCACGGCGGCTGTGGGTGTTGAGGTTCCTGCTCACTCTCTCTCCTGTTCTGCAGTGACTCGTAGCTTGGGTATTTGGGTTTGGGGTGAGTCAAGAGGCCCAAGACCCAGAGGACCCGTGTGTGCTCAGGGGCAGGCAGGAATTAGTCAGAAGGCAAAACTATTCGTCCTGACCCCAGAACCCATGTACTCTGCCTGGGTGGGGAAATCCTCTCTGATTCTTAATTTTCTTATCTATGGCAGCCTCTGGAGAAGAGAATTTTCTCTTTCCTGCCTTATGTGGTTCTTATGGAAATAAAGGAGAAAAGGATTTTTTTCATAAATAATGCGATATTCAGCATTAGTTTATGCTGCTTGAAATAGGAAGCTGACTTCTCTTCTTTGTTCCTTTCCAGAGTTAATGTATTGATCCTAAAGAAGAGCAGCAGTAAAATTCCTGAGAACAGTTGGTAGACCATCCAATCTTGTTTACTATATGTATTTGGTGTCTGAGATCTCTGAATTTAAGCCTGAACCAGTTTAAATATATCCTGAGGATACACGATAAGGAGGTACCATGTAAATGTAACAAGTTCAAGAATCTCACATTCCCCTGATGTGCCTACCTTGGCTTATAGTATTCCACTCTTCATATACACTGGGGCTTTGGCCCCCATTTCTTCTGTCCCCCATGGAGACTCACTTCTCATAAGGACTTGAACTTTGGATGCAGAAGGTCCCTATGTAGGAAACTGATTCCTGTTAGGGCCTCCCATGGAGGAAATGGCAAAACTCAAGATGAGAAAGCCAGCTCTTTGAATCCTCAATTCCATGTTCTTTCTGACACATCACTCTTCCCTCCTGTCAGGTAAAGAGAGAAGCCAGATGGTTTGACAAATGGTTCTTGTTACTGTCAAATCTGCCTTCTCTTTCTGCTCAGAAAGACAGTTCTTACCTTTCCTTTTTGAGGGGATTAGATGGGTGGGGGGAGAGAAAGGGCAGTGCAGGAAGAAACACATTTTATTGCCCTATTCTTTCTGTGGCAGAGATGACCAATAAGCTCTTGTTTCTCTGTCAGGAAGCAAGGCTGAGGCAGTGAGGAACTGTCTTCTCGAATCTAAAGCACACAGAGGCCTAGCAGTGGCAGGCTGTATTAGGAGACAACATTGATTTCATATACTTATCTGAAAAAAAAAGCAACAAAAAAACCCAAAACATGTTTAAGATGCCATATCCATAAATACTAATAAGGCTGTCTGATTCCAATTTTCAGGTGAGATTAGCATTTTATTGAGTATTTTATCTGTCAGATTCAATACTCGATGTACCATCCTCCCAGGCTTATTAGCATAATTGCTATGCTTAAGCAACAATAAAAAATTCAGCAGTAAAATAGCAGTTAGTGCAGGCAATTTGTTATCAAAAGCTTTTACTTAAGGACAGCTCCAGCCTGCATTTATTAGCAAGTTAGGGTTATAATTTATTTTTATTTGGAAAAACAAAAGAGGAGGAAGATTTTTGCTTTTTTTGTTTTGGAAATAATAGAGAAATTAAAAAGCATTGCCTCTCTGGAAAACTGTCTGCATCCCTTCTTTCTGTGCAGGCTGGGATGGGAATAGACTCCACTTGTGAGGCACAGTGGCTCAGATGAAGTCTCTCTCCTCGGCATTGGAATAAATGGGTAGTAACGCCCATTTATGTTTGTACAGATGTTTCCACAACATGTTCACATCTCTTGTTGCTTAGCTCTCAAACCAGTCCGGCGAGGGCTCTATTCTGAGTGTGGGAGACTGAGGAATGGCAACTTGTTCCAGATGGGACAGTTGGATGGCAGAGCTGGGCTGCAAATCCAGTCCTCCAGCCCCCAGGGCCCTGGCAGCATCATGACCCTTCACACGTTGCCCAGAAGCCCTGGTATGGGCACTATTTTTCTTGCCCTGTGGTCTGGCCCTAGGTCTTTTACATAAATGTTCATGCATGCATGCACACACATCCACATACACATACATGGGAATGCACACACATACACACATACATTTTTTTTTTTTTCCTTTCTTCCCAATTTAATGATGTATTCTTATAGCTGTTTTTCCTTTGGTGTCTTGGTTGAAGCAGTTCTGCCATATGAATTTTCTGTTAATATCAAATATCCTCCATTTCTTGTGTTTTCAGCCTCTCTCTCTCTGTACCTGTCTTTCTTCCCCTTTCTACCTCCTCTCTCTTGCACATTAGTGACAGACCTAGCAAAGCCCTGTGGTTAACATCTGCAAAGGACCTGTGCAAAATACGTGATTTTATTAAGCAATGTGACGATCTTTGTAGAGAAGAAGGACATAAGATTTGAAACTATGGAGGTTGGGAAATCATTTTTCTCCTTTATTTCTTGAGAAATGTGTCAGAAATAAATAAGAACAGTCAATTGATGCTTTTCAGTGTGTTTTAGTCTTCAACTGTGGGTAATAATTCTCACCCTGAAGGTAACATTTGGGGTGAAAATGGACAACTGAAGCTTCCAAACTTTCAGAGGAGTTACCTTAGCATCTTAGATTTTCTTTCCTTGGTAAGTTCAGAGAAAGATCATATGATCTTTGACTCTGAACATCCGTAATGTACAAGGCATGTGCTGGCCACTGTGGGGTCTAGGGACTAGATCAGAGAGGGCTGTGAAACTCAAGACTATCAGAGAGGAAATTCATAGAAAATGAAGATCATTTTTATTTTTGAGTAACTATTATATTATTGGAACTGTGGTAGAAATTGTTCTTAGATTATGCCGTTTTATCTTTGTCTCACTCAATTATTAGTGAATTTTTATTTTTATTTTTTAAGCATTTATGATGTATTGGTCCCTATCATAATGTTTTACATTCATCATCTTATTTAATTTTTATCACAATCTTCAAGGCAGTGTTAGGTACTATTATCATTGTTCTCATTGGTTAGATGAAGAAACTGAGGCACAGAGAATCTGAATAACTTGTCCAAGTCACACAGTTAGTAAGTGATGGAACCTCTCTGGTCTTCCTGTCTCCTAAACATGTGTTCTTTCTGCTTCACCGCTTGGCAAAAAATGAATGAGTAGATAGCTAGGTAGGCAATGCTTATGATGAGTAGAGAACTGTGTAGTTTGCTGCTGTCAGAGCTGGGGCAGAACCTGGGTATTTACAGAGTTCATAAATTTGAAATTGGACAGAGGTTCAAATCCTAGGTGCTTCTTAGACTTTGTCAAAACCTTGGTTAAATAACCTCTTAGAGTCTTGGTGTCTTTCTTTAAACGCAGGATGATAGCATCCCTCTCCCAATGTCACTGTGAGAATAAATTAGAAAATATATGTGAGAGCCTCCAGTGGTGCCTGGCTCCTGGTGGATATTCATCCAGTGTGGGAAGTACCCAGGGCCAGGCATTGTGTGTGCGGGTAGGAACAGCCATCAAAGCCAGAACCACCAGGGTTTAAAACTGCCCACTATGAGATATTAGAGAACTGTGGGCAAACAACTTCATCTCTCTGGTACCTCAATTTCCTCATCTTTATGGACTGTACTTACATTTTAGGGTCATTGTGAGAGTGAAATAAGCTAAAAGATGAGTTAAAAAATTAATACTTAATAGTTAAAAATGTTTGTAAAGTATATTTCACAGTGTCTGGCGCAGCAAGTGCTCTGTGTTAGCTCTCATTATTTGGTCCTGCTACAATGATGAAAGACAGGTACCAAGTGAATGGTTTATGGCTGTTTTAGGACCCTGACCTGTTTACTCGAGGACCAGGAGCCAGTTTAGCCTGGTGCATAGGAATCGAAAGCATTTGCACAGCCTGTCGTGACCTTGGAAAAGTTTTGGCTTCTCTGTCCTCGATCTTTGCTTATCTGTAGATGGTAGTTGAGAGAGTAAACTTCAGATGATAGAGCCTGTGTGGGGAGTGAAAGACAGCCACATCCTTGATAAGCTGCTTCCTGGAGTGTCGCCATGTGGCTACCGGTTTGCTGATCAAAGCTGGCCTGTGGGGTGGAATTTTTTCTGTGTCACCCAGGCAGGGTCTATCTTCCCTCAGTCTGCGTGTCTCTGGATCCTGTCTTCAGCACTGGCTCCCACTTCCCTCCTCTCCAGATGACACTGATATGGTGGGGCCACTTCCTCCTGGGACCATCTCTTCTGCACCCGAAGGAGGTGGGTGGGGATTTTGGCATACTGCCTTCTGAAAGGTGATATACTTGAATATACTTCATATGCCTTCGAAAAACAAGAGTACATTGAAAGACACTAATATTAAAGTTGTTCTCATGAGGATAGCTCAGGGATGGAAGATTCTTCAGGAGCTGGTGCTTTCTTGGGCTTATTGTCTTACACAGTACTTATCATTACAAAGCTTGTGTGTGTGTGTGAGAGAGAGTGAAGCTTCCTGGAATTAGTGGTGCTGATTTTGGGGGTGTTTCCTTGGCTGATTCAAAATAGAAATAGAAAGGCAAAAGTGTTTGTTCATGTCATTTAAAAATGTCTTTATAGGAAAAGACATTAAGATAATGCCTTACACTGTGAATACCTCACATTGTGTATGGGGCTTTGTGGTTTTCAAAGCACTGAAATACACATCTTCTCATGTGTACCCTATGGCATCCCCATGAGGTAGGCAAGGCAGAACTTGTCATTCATTTCCCTTTAGAGATGATGTAACTGAGGTTCAGAGAGATGAGTTGAGTTTTAAAGTGGCAATGGATGCAAACCCAGAGCCTTTAACTCTGGGCTGCTTTCTGCTTCATCGTCCTGATTCTAGTGTAGTGAGGTCATTCTTATCAAGTGCTATCAAGACTATATAGAGTTGCAATAAACCTGAAAATGCTCCCCTTTAGTTTTCTTTTTTCCATTGGTTAAAAAGTTAGCTTTGATTTGATATTCACTTGTTTCTCCCAAAGTATAAGCAGCAATGAATCTCTAAAACTTTCTGTTAAATCATCATGTGTTTTTAAAAAATCAAATGTCAAAGTACTTCCTGAAACTTGCTTTAATGAACAAGAGAGGTGAAGGTAAAATTCCCTTTTTTGCATGAGGTAATTAGGAAACAGGAGGTACGAACTCGCTATAGGAATTTAAAAAGGAACACTTGTACTGATGTCAAATTGGATGAATATATTAAAGAGGGTTTCATGCTGGTGGAAATTGTAAGTGATTAGGTGTATCAATTGTTTCTGGTTTGCATGGAAACCTAATCTGTTCCGTGAGTTGGCTCCAAGGAAGATATATATTCTTAGATGCCAAGAAACAAAAACATGAGTTGAATTTCTCGTTTGATGGCATAGTGCCTTTATCTGGGAGCTCAGCTGTGTCCTCAGGATATGGGACATAAGAATAGAAGATGCTCTTGACCTTCTTAATGACTAGGAGTCAGCTCTGCTTGCTAAGAGGGTGGGGAGGACTGAGTTCTCTTTGGCAAATAACTTTGAGTCTCTTAAGCACATGGCACCAAATACACAAAGTGCTGCATTATTTGACCTCATGTACCAGGGTATGAGTTGTTGTTGTTGCTCAGTTGCTCAGCTGTGTCCGACTCTTTGTGACCCCATGAACTGCAGCACACTAGGCTTCCCTGTCCTTCCATCTCCTGGAGCTTGTTCAAACTTCTGTCAATTGAGTTGGTAATGCCATTCAACCATCTCATCCTCTGTCATCCCCTTCTCCTCTTGCCTTCAGTCTTTCCCAGCATCAGGGTCTTTTCCAGTGAGTTGGCTCTTCACATCAGCTGGACCAAGTATTGGAGCTTCAGCTTCAACATCAGTCCTTCCAATGAATATTCAGGGTATGGGTTAGATTACATGTATTTTGGAAGCCTGTTTCTTTCCTTCACGTTACCTGGTTGCTTAGGTGACAACTTCTAAGTGAATTGCCTGCTTCCTGGCAGTGTTTTGAAATGCCTGCTTTGAAGGAGGCAGAAAGTCTTTAGGTTTGGATGGATGACCCCCTTGACTGTCCATCTTTGATGGTTGTTTTTTTGGTCTGCATCATCTGGTGATGTTACTCATGTGGGTGCTAAAGTTGACTCTGATTTATACTCCAGATACGGATCAGTTTATACTTTTTCAGGATACTCATAGCTATGAATTCTCTATCTTCATGAACGTCTACATACCATCTACGATTGTCATGTTGTAAATAGCTCCCACTCGATAAACAAGGTTAGAAGTGGAATCAGTAGCATGGCAAGTGAGATGTAATAAGCTAGAGATTCTTTCCCTGGGTTTCTCTCACAGCTTTTATTCTGTTCATCTGGCACTGACTTGTCCTGTGTGTACTCTTTTGGTCTCTTCTGCTAGATTTTAAACCCCTGTAGGGCAGGTGTTGTATCTTATTAGTCACCATGTTGGTGCCTGGCACATCATATGTGCTTATTACTAGATACTTGGTCATATCTTAAGAAACTGAAAAAGTGGCTTTTCTAGAGGGAGAGGTGGTTGCTTGTATTGTTTGTTCAGTGCATTCCAAGCGATGCTGGTTGTCTTGGGGAAATCAGAGATGCAGACACCGAAGCTCCTTCCTCGAGGAACCACCGCCTAACTACGTCATGTCAGTGAGAGCTCTTTGTAAACTGTGAAACCATGTGCAGACGGGTCATCCTGATGAGCCTTAACTTTAGTAAGGCTTGGGCGGCTAGGCTCTGCCAACTCCTCCCACATTTGTGAAGCCCCTACCACAACCCCACATACTTTACATGTCTGATGGCGTAATCGTGACTAGATCATTCAGAGGATTAGCAGATTATCTTCCAGGCTGAGTGCTGCTACATAATTTGCTGTTCTTTGGTAGCTCTATTTTATTTTTAAAAGGTGGAGTGCTGAATAGATAAGTGAAATTTGCTATAAAATATAGTATTATTAAGCAACAGAAAGGAATGCAGTAGTGGTACAACACAAATAATCTTGAAAACATTAGGCTAAGTGAAAGAACCTAGTCACAGTAGGCACACATTACATAATTCCATTTATATGAAAAGTCCACAATAGGAAAATTCGTCAAGTCTGTAAAGGTAGAAAGTAGATTAGTGATTGCTGGCAGGGATGGGGTGGGAGATAGAGAGTTACTGCTAATGAGTGTGGGTTTCCTTTGAGGGCAGTGAAAATGTTCTTAAATTAGATGTGGCAATGGTTGCACAACTCTGTGACTATATTAAAAACTGAACTGTAGACTTTATTTCTTTATTCTTTTGGCCATGCCACACGGCACATGGGATCTTAGTTCCCTGACCAGGGATCGAACCTGTGCCCCCTGCATTGGAAGCACAGAGTCTTAACCATTGGACCACCAGGGAAGTCCTCAAATTGTAGATTTTAGGTGGGTGAATTGTGTGGTGTGTGCATTATGTCTCAATAAAGCTGTTAAAAGAAAATCAACACATTGCTGGGACTTCCCTGGTGGCCCAGTGGCTAAGAGTCTGCACTCCTAAAGGTAGGGACCGGGTCCAATCTCTGGTCAGGGAATTAGATCCCGCATGCCACAACCAAGACTTGGTGTAACCACGTAAATAAATAAATAAGAAAATCAGTATATTGCCTTTTAGTCTACAATCTTTGAGGGTTTTTTTCAGCAAATCAATCTAGAGTACCAAGTTTTTAACTCACCTTGATTTGTTTTGGGCCCAGAAATGCTATGTCCTTAACCATGGTGACCATTCCTAATGAAAAATTGATCATAGAACCAGAGCCACCAGCCTTGGGAGAAATCTATTTCTCCCCAACTTCATGCACAAGTCTTTTCAGGAGCCTTAAAAGCTTATACTTCCAGAAATGTTGACTAGTGAGATATCCAATAAGAAATAACAGGGTACTGACAGCCCTGATTGTATAAATAGGCGTTTGGGATTGCGTTCATGGTTTGCTTGTCAGTACAAGAGAAATGTGTGATTATGTTGAATGATGGTTAATTTCCTTATCCACCCATTTTAAAAATAAAGATGTACGGCTGGGAGACAGGTGCCCAGGGAGAGAAGGAGCCCTGCAGCTTTGATAATGAACTCCAGAAAGGAGCAAGTTCTTACTGAGGAGCTGGCCATTTGCGTCCTAGGCCATGTCAGGCTGTGGCTGATGAGCTGGGGAACTGTGTCTGTTGCCATACAGAGGATTTATCATTTATTTGTGTTTTGTGTGTGGACAACTTTCCCCCTCTTGGAAGATCACTGTACCACCTTCTCTGACTAACTTACGGTGTCAACAGTATTAGAGGAGCAGTCACTGGAGTGTGTAGAGGCTGGGGAAGAGCTGCACTTTCTAGCTTTGTATGTGAACACTTCATACACAAATACTTCTCTTTGATTAAGTATCCGGTGAAACCAATTCACATGAACTCCAATTAAACTTTAATGAACAAGTGGGTGTATTAATATCAGCTGAGTAATGCAGGCAGCATGGATTCCAGTAAGTGAGTCACTTCTCTGAGCAGCTCATTCCCCATGCACGGTTAGAGTTACTAGAAAGCTTCCAGCTATATTTGAGTGGATCTGGTCTGGGCCTTGTAATTCGAGTAATCCTCGGGGCTTGTTATTCATCTCATGACAAAACCACAGTGATCCAGACCTAAGTTTTCAGAGCAAGGATTGGGGTTGAGGAACCTTTTCATACTGAGTGATTAGACTTTTTATGGAGCAGTGACCACCTGGACTTTCATTTTCTCCATCTTCTTTTCTTTCTTAAACTGAGAATGCTTTTTCTCCTTAAACCCAGGGCCAAGTATAGGTGAAGGGCAAGGCAGTGAAGGTGGAACCTCAGTTTTGAACTGAATTTAGTGCCTGAGTCTCACTTCCCATCCCCATCTGCTGTTCTGCCTCAGGTCTCTAAGCCTCCCATAGTTACACCAGACACAGTGAGATGTGCTTGGCATGGTGAGCCTTTTTGAGCACAGACCCTGTTTATTCTAGAGAATGATAACTGTACGTACTTCCTAGGGACAGTTAAACAAGGTAATGATCATAATGCTCTTAGTTTCATGCCCGATAGTCTGATACATCTGTAAATGCTGGTTGGGCTTTCCTGGTGGCTCAGACGATTAAGAATCTGTCTGCAATGCGGGAGACCTGGGTTTGATCCTTGGGTTGGGAAGATCCCCTGAAGAAGGACATGGGTACCCACTCCAATATTCTTGGTTGGAGAATTCCATGGACAGAGAGGCCTGGTGGAGTACAGTCCTTGGGGTCACAAGAGTCAGACATGACTGAGCGACTTTCACTAACTAACTAAATACTAGTTAACTTGTGCCAAGGGAGGATGGGTAGGGAGGAGATGATTGGGACTTGACAGTGAAGGAACTAAGACTCTCCCAGGGATTTGACTTACCAATAAAAATGTCTGAGATTAGATTTACGGACACAGCAGTGGGAAGGAGCAGGTGGGATGAACTGAGAGAATAGCATCGAAATACATACATTACCATCTGTAAAATAGGTAGCTAATGAGGAGTTACTGTATATCATAGGGAACTCGGCCTAGCGCTCTGTGGCAACCTACAGGGGTAGGATGGCGTGGAAAATGGGAGGGAGGTTCCAGAGGGAGGGGATATGTATATACAGACGGTAAAGTGTCTGTCTATCAATGCAGGAGACCTGGGTTTGATCCCGGGGTCGGGAAGATTCCCCGGAGAAGGAAATGGCAACCCACTCTAGTACTCTTGCCTAGAAAATCCCATGGGCGGAGGAGCCTGGTGCAGGCTACTGTCCCTGGGGTCGCAAAGAGTCGGACACGACTGAGCGATTTCACTTTGTCTTTGTCTTTGTCTTATGGCTGATTCATGTTGATGTATGGCAGAAACCAACACAACATTGTAAAGCAATTATCCCCCCACTAAAAGTAAGTAAATTTTTTTTTTAAAAGAAAAAAAATGTTTACAGAGTGATGACCAAGAGAGAAGAGACCAAGAGAGAATGAGCAGTGAGGATTCAGGGAATGGAGAGATCTCTGAGGTTGACAGCATCTGAGAAGGCTGGGTGATCCTGGGCTGGGGGTCAGGGTTGGGCCAGGGAAGGATCTGGAAAGGTAGTTTGAGGATGAATGAAGAGTGTTTGTGAAGGCAGAAGCCCTGATGTACCACGTGCAAGGTCAAGTATGTTCACTGTGGGTTAGACTAGGTGATATGTAAGTGCTTGAGGGGGCTCATGGAGACTGAATCTAGCCTCTCCCTTGGCCCTTAAGCATCAATTCTAGCACCATTTGTTCTTCTGCTTCCTGTTCTTGTGTTTCATCTAGGAACCAGTTGAAGGTAATGCTGCGTTAGGCAGCTGGAGGTAAAGACTAGTTGGAGAATGAGCTATAGGCCTGTTAGCTCAGTGTACTTGAGTGGTGGGGAGGGTATTCTTTCCGCAGTCAGATACATCCCAAGACTGGGAGGAAGGGCCTGAGTTGCCCATGCCCAGTTTCTTCTCCAGACTCAATAATTAGATAACTCACCTATTCTTCCCTGTGGACAAGGGCAGGGTAGGGAGATGTCAATGTGAAGAGGCATGGAGTAAAGTAGAAGAGAGATGTTCTGCCACATCCTCCGCCCTTCAACCCAAATTACAGTACAGTTTTTTTTTAGGGGCAATGGTGGGAGGTTGGAAGGAAGGACTGAAGTGTATTGTGAAGTGAGGGTCAGTTCTCTGAGCTGAGAATGATATAATTCAGCTAGCCATGCTGGTTATTTATTCAGGAAACACCGTTGGAAGGACACACTTAGATAACTCAAACTCAAGGTCCATCAGTCACAGAATCAGCCCCCATCTCAGAAATAGCAACCACTCCTCAGTGTAAAACCTCAAACTTCACATGTGAATGTCAGATTCCTTGCTTTCCGCGCAGACTCCTTTCCAGAGAATGTCATAAGATGAGGAAATCCACAGGGTAAAGGCCTAACTTCTATGATGATAACAGAGGTGGGAGAATCTAGTCAAACAGATAGCTTGGGTATTTGGAATTTTGGATAAAGCAGAAGGGATCCATGCAATTAAGATTTGCATAGGTTGATGACGCAAGTTAGAAATTAGATGTTACTTATTGAAAACAAAGGAAATGTACAATAGATTTTAAATACGTCAAGTCATTAATTAATTTAGCAATTGGAGTTAGGCATTTCATTATTTGGCAACTGCTTAGTATATTTCTTTTTTATACTGTGCAGAGAAGTCTGTTTTTCCTACTTTACAAATGAAACGACAATAGACAAATATGGAGATCGTATCCTAGGACACTTGGACTAGGTTTCATTGGCCAGGTCAATCCTTTGTTTAATATTGGATGCCCATATTGAAGTGAAACAATAGAATTTGTTTATAGGGACTCATAAGACAAATGAATTGTACTTGGTTTTGACGTCCAAAGGCATCAGGGAGGTGTAATTAGCTAAGCACTCTGCCTTGTTTTGGCTGAAGAGATTTGTCATAGAAATTTAGTGGCCATGATGGATTATAGATTATACATCTTTGATATGGGGGCCGATGACAAATTCCTTCCCATTCAGGGTTCATCCGGATCCTGTTGTTGTTACAGCAATATTTAAAGAAATGTGCAGAGGATATGCTTATCTATTTTTATCTCTGTCTGTTTTCAAGATAATAAATGAAATATATTGTATAGACTGACTAATTAGGTTTCTTGAGGTGAATACCTTTTGCAAACCCAACCTTGCAAAACCTGAATGCTTTCCTGATTTCCCTGTTTATCTCACTCCAGGTCTCCTAAGTGGACCCTCTTTTCTGGAGGTCTTTGACAGGACAGACTGCTCTTCCCTTGGGGTATCTGCCTGTTACCTTGGTCACTCTCTGGTCTTTGTTTTTCTCCCTTGGTCCACTATGAATGCAAGTTACCTATGGGCTTGATCCTCCTGGGGACACTCGCCCAGGTACCCCGAAGCATTCCTTACCATGGGTTCTCCTGAGTTCCCATTTGGTGGTTGCTCCCTGTAGCAGTATTTTCTCACTTCAATTTATGGATCAGCATCGCTTAGGGAAGTTTTACTAGAGTTCAGATGGTCAGTCTGCATTCCTAAATCTTCAGGTGTGGACGCGGGCATTTCCATTTTGAAAACCTTTTTGGGTAATTCCAGTTTTCAGAAATCCTGAAATGTACTGTTTTCAGTTTACTTATGTTGTGCAGTGCTTCAAATAAAAGCTTTTAAAAAGACTTTTAAGTCATGGATTCCAGGATGGGAAGGACAGACTCAGGACATGAAAAGAGAGTCAAGGAAGGTGGCGAGGAAGCTGATGATGCTACGAGGGAACTGAAGCTCAGTGTCCTGATCGTCTACTTCTTTTATTCCCCAGGCTTTTGCCCATTATATTTATTTTGGCCAACAATATTCTTGTTGTTTCCACATGTATGTGCTATGGGTTGTGTTTTAGAAGTTTCCTTGGCAGGAGGACTGAGGTCAGGAGTATTTAGCTCATCCCCACTAAAAATGAGACCAGTCATGAGGCTGTCTTACTCTATAGCTTCCAGCCTTTCTACAGAAACTCACCCTCTGTTCCTGCCCCCAGTCCCTAAGCAGAGCCAGCCTTTTTCTTTATATATTCCCCATTTAACTAATCTGTTTTTAGTAACACATCAGGTTTTGTCAGAATCAGTTAATTCTTTAGTAAAATATCCAGAACAAACAGACTGTGATGTGCTTGCTTACTGGTGGAGGTGAAATGGAGACCGGTGTTCCTTCAACCAGCATTTTACTCTCCTTGGGCCTTTGTGAGTGTAGTATGTGGAATCAGTGACTTTTCAGTCATATCTTCCATATTTTGACTGCAGAGTTTATCATATCACCTGACTGGGGAGCACCTCATCAGTAAATTCTAATGGAAAAAACTTATGTGATGAATGGGCAGGAAGGCCTCACAGCAGCACTGTGAGTCATTCCAAGACCGGCAGGATTTGAGCGGTGGTGATTCTCCAATGCTGACTCGAAGCCTCCCTCAGCATTCTGTCATCTTAAGCAGCTTTCGAATCCTTGTCTCAGATTTCTTTATCTAGCTCAGACCATGTCTTTTTAAAAATTGTGTCTGGACATGTCCTTCATAGATCAGACTGGTCCTGCTAGGATAATTGGCTTTATACACTTTGAAAATAGCAACAGTGGGGCATTTTGCTATTCTTTTTTTGGGGGGGGGGGTAAATTAGTTAATTTATTTTAATTGGAGGCTAATTACTTTACAATATTGTAGTGGTTTTTGCCATGCATTCACATGAATCAGCCATGAGTGTACCTGTGTCCCCCATCCTGAACCCCCCTCCCACCTCCCTCCCCACCCCATCCCTCAGGCTTGTCCCAGTGCACCAGCCCTGAGCACCCTGCCTCATGCATAGAACCTGGACTGGATACATGTTTCAATGCTATTCTCAAAAAGCATCCCACCCTCGCCTTCTCCCACAGAGTCCAGAAGTCTGTTCTTTACATCTGTGTCTCTTTTGCTGTCTCACATATAGGGTCATCATTACCATCTTTCTAAATTCCATATATATGCATTATTATACTGTATTGGTGTTTTTCTTTCTGACTTGCTTCACTCTGTATAACAGGCTCCAGTTTCATCCACCTCATTAGAATTGACTCAAATGCATTCTTTTTAATAACTGAGTAATATTCCATCATGTATATGTACCACAGCTTTCTTATCCATTCGTCTGCTGATGGACATCTAGGTTGCTTCCATGTCCTGGCTGTTGTAAACAGTGCTACAGTGAACATTGGGGTATACGTGTCTCTTTCAATTCTGGTTTCCCTGGTGTGTATGCCCAGGAGTGGGATTGCTGGGTCATATGGCAGTTCTATTTCCAGTTTTTTAAAGAATCTCTACACTGTTCTCCATAGGGGGTGTACTAGTTTGCATTCCCACCAACAGTGTAAGAGGGTTCCCTTTTTTCCACACCCTCTCCAGCATTTATTGTTTGTAGACTTTTTGATAGCAGCCATTCTGACTGGCGTGAGATGGTACCTCATTGTGGTTTTGATTTGCATTTCTCTGATAGTGAGTGATGTTGAGCATCTTTTCATGTGTTTGTTAGCCATCTGTATGTCTGCTTTGGAGAAATGTCTGTTTAGTTCTTTGGCCCATTTTTTGATTGGGTCATTTATTTTTCTGGAATTGAGCTGCATGAGCTGCTTGTATATTTTTGAGATTAATTCTTTGTCCATTGCTTTGTTTGCTATTATTTTCTCCCATTCTGAGGGCTGTCTTTTCACCTTGCTTATAGTTTCCTTCATTGTGCAAAAGCTTTTTTTTTTTCTTTTTTTTTTTTTAGTATTAATTTACTTATTATTTGGCGGTGTCAGGTCTCAGTTGTGGCACATGGTCTCTCCAGGTATGGCCCGGGTTTAATTGCTCCATGGCAGGTGGGATTGTAGTTCCCCAATCAGGGATCGAACCCATGTCCCCTGCATTGCAAGGTGAATTCTTAACCACTGGACCACCAGGGAAGTCCCAGTGCAAAAGCTTTTAAGTTTTATTGTTTTTGAACAGATTTCTCTTCTCACTCTGGGATGAGGTGTTAAGGAGCCAAGGTATGCTTGTATGTGAAGTTTTTTTTTTTTTTTTTTGATAGAATGTTGACATTTTGGGGTTAGGAGGAAAGCAGGACAGTATGAGAACTCTTTTGGAAAAAAAAGAATTCTGCTCCCCTCTCAAACAATACTCTTTTCCTGAGATAAATGAATGGATCTTGTAAAGAAGGTGATAGAGTACCGAGACACCTTGAGTTGGATCTGCTCTGTCCCATTTTGCTGTATGAGTTTGACTTCTTGCTGTTGGTGGGCATTCTCAAACTCATCTCTCTGAATTGTTGAATGGATCAGATGAATTACTAATTCATATGAAAATGGTCTGTAAACAGGAAAATCAAACAAACCTTTCCTATTTGCTACTTAGCACAGGTGTTGGACTTTTCCCTAAAACAAAAATAAATAATCCTTTCTTTTTAAGTTGTAAAAGTTATAGACACCTATTTTAGAAATTTAAAATACAAAAAAGTTTGAAGAAGAGAACTAAAACCCCCATAACCCATCATCTAGATAACCGTCTTCCTATTTTACACACATAACCACGCTTCTGTTTTTAAAGGATGGTCATGTTACACATGTTTAGTTGTATATGTTTGTTACATAATGTGTGCATTTTCCTGTGTTATTAATCATTCTTTAAAAGTATACATTTTAATCACTGCTTGTTAGTGCATTAAGTGAATGCTGTGTTTGCATTTATTATGATATATTTGATCATTGTTTCTATTATTAAGTGCTGACCGTTTATCAAGAAGAAAACTTGCTTATAAACAAGGCAGGGATCTTTGGCACTGTTTTCTGTAGTAGAGGAATTTGGCATATTTTCCTTAATCCTGTAATTAACATGCATAGGGCTGGAGTTTAGTAGTACTTTTACTTAAGATCTCAGTTTTAAGGTAAAGTTACACCTGTGGAATAGTTAATTTAGAGAAAATTCTGACAGTAATAAAGTCTGTTAGGACAAGTTCTCTTAATTAATATTAATTAGATAAACATTGAAACACAATATGGGTAGTCTTGTGAATAAACTGCATTAGATAAGTTGTTTCATGTCTTTTAAAATTTTTATTTTCTCTTATTAGGAGGATGTGGTCAATTTGTTTTACCCAAAGGATTCATTTTCCACTGCTGGGCATATATATAGTACTACAGTTACCACAGGGCTTTCCCGGTGGCTTAACAGTAAAGAATTCACCTGTAATGCAGGAGTCGCAAGAGACACAAATTCTATCCCTGGGTTGGGAAGGTCCCCTGGAGGAGGGTATGGCAACCCACTCCAGTATTCTTGCCTGGAGAATCCCCATGGAAAGGGGAGCCTGGAAGGCTATAGTCCATGGGGTTGCAAAGAGTCAGACACGCTAAAGTGACTGAACACCCACGCACAGTTATCACCTACTGGGATATGATGATGAAAAGAAACCTTTGGATACTTTTAAAAATGGAAAGTTAAAGAGCAATGGACTAGATAGAGAATTTTGCTAGTATTTCTGTCCTGAGATTGATCTTTTTGTCATGGCTTTATCTCTTTGTCTCTATGCATTGTATGTGTCTGTGTAGCATCTTGTCATCTATGTTTGCCTGAATTCCATGCCTTTCTTGGTCTATGCCCCTCCCCATCCATCCTTCTGCTTATCCATCCAATCATCTATCAAATCATCTATCCCCTGGCCGTTCTTACCTACCCCTCTCATTTATCTCTCTCTGTCTTCATCAGTCATCTTTGTCCATCTATTCGATCATCCATATCCATCTGACTATTTTGATGGAAACATAGGCATTTCTTTGTTGCATTTTACCAAGAGAATCACAGGAACCAAGGGCATAAGAACCAGAAAGTGAAAATTACTAGAACTCAATCATTTTTTTTTTTATCACCTTCAAATGAGAGGGGATATTAAAAACTGACCTGATTACTTATTTTATGATGTTTGTCAGGAGTTTCTTAGTATATTACATTTTGGGGAATATTGTTTCAATTAATATTTTACTAGAAATCAGTCACCAGGAGATAGACTAAACAAGAGCTATATTATAGCTTTTGAGTAGTAAATTCAGAGGGAACAGAATTTTCTTGAGCTTGGACTAAATGTGAACGATGTGCAAATGACGTCTTTCCAAATTTATTGGCTTAATGAATGTGTTGTAACATTTTTAGGGAGTTTAGATATACAAAACAAGGGTATTTTGAGATATGAAGACCCATGTTGCACTTGTTATTTGATAAAATGGAAAGAAAGGCACCTACAGTTACTGAAAACCTATTTTCTGCTGATTCTGAGAAAGCTGATTTGCACTTAATTATCTTCTACAGATAGTGATGCAACTTGTATTATTCCCATTTTGTGGAAAATAGGCAGAGCTTTCTTGAAATTGAGACTTGTTTGACTCAAACTGTTATTCTTTGCAGTAAACTGTACTGACACTGTCCTGAAGACTTGTAAAACCGTAGCTATATATTAGCTCTCTGTTTTAAATTTTATAGTAACTCATCCTCTGAAATTCTGCAGTTTTCAGTTCTTTTCTTGAAAGATGAACAGGTTTGTACATAGACATAGTAAAGAAGGCAGTTCTGAGGATATGGACATAAGACTAAATCTATAAACTTGACTTTGGTATTTGACAGAATGGGGTTTTCCTCATGTGCAGCTGTGTGTTTATGTTTGACTTAACCTGATTCTTCTTAGTCAGCTTGATTCCAAAGACACAAAGGTCCCATCTACAAGACGCATCTTATGAAGGCAGGCAAACCAATGAAATACAATAACAGCTCTCATCAAACTTTTGTAAGCTCTAGAAAGCCAGAAAAACACAGTTATTGTCATATATTTTGCCAGACCAGCTGTTATGATCACAAGTGGGCCTGAAATAGTCATGACTTTTGAAGACACAGCAAATTTATTTTAGTGCTTAAATTTTCCATAGATTTGAAAGCTTATCTCCTTTCTTTTTATCTTGCTAAACTGTAACATTGCTAATAACATTCTGGAAGTTATTAATTAGTAATGTTTTGACATTTCTAGGAATGAAGATAGAAACTGGGTAAAAGAGGCTCTGTCATAGGACCTGCCTTACATGATCTTATTCTCACTTTCCATCTTCATTTTATTCTCACAGCATTTATTAGTTGCCTCCTGTCTACCAGGCACTCTGCTATATGGGAAGGATATACTAGAACAGGGGTCAGCAAACTTTTCTGTAAAAGAGGGGTGGTAAATATCCGTGTGGTCCATGTGGTCTCTGTCGCAGATTCTCATTTACACAGTCAACGTGTAAAACACTCAACTCTCCCATAGACAGCACGTAAACAACTGAGTGTGACCAAGTTGGAAATAAAACGTTTTACAGAAACATGCAGTGAGCCATATTTGGCCTGTGGGCCACAGTTTGCCAACTCTGGTACTAGAATGCCTATGAAATAGTGAACTTTGTCTTGTTCATTGCTATGTCACCACCAATGACTGGAACAGTGCCTGGCATATGGTTGATGCTCAATAAATATTCATTGAGTAAGTGAACTAATGAATGAATGAATGAGACTCATTTTGTCATCTCTAGGGGTTCATAACCCAAGAGAGGAGTCAAGAAATATAAGAGTAGTGGAATCAGGTGGTGTTTTAACTGGCTCCTGAAGAATAGGTAAATACATGTTACCAGCCAGAGATGGTGAGAAGCATGCTGCAGGGAGAAGAAACACACAACATAGACAGGAAGCAGGACATTTGTGATGAATACTGAGTAGTTTAGATAATCTGTAATAGGATTTCCCTGGCCTGCCTGTTGATCAAAATCACTTGTTATTAATAATATAGGTTCCATGTAAGGCAAGTTTGGCCAATACTTGTTTATGAATAAAGATTTGCCAGGAAGTAATTTTTTTGGGAAAGGTATACTGGGATCATTTCTCATGGGAAATGAACTTTCATTTTTCTTTCTAGAAGAACCAATATAGACTGATGGTAGCTGGACCTAGAATTTTCTCTACTTTCTGTCCATAGCATGGAGGGGGAACTCTGGTAGATATCCACCATGCTTGTGTGTCCACCTTCATATGTCCCCTATTGATCTTGTAGGAGTACTCCAGCCTTTAAATGGAATGGCATGCAATTCAGTCAGTTATGTAAATTATAGTGAGACTATCAAATTCTGCATAGCTACTAGATTCGTTGCTTTTGAATTTTTGAGTGGCAGACATCTGAGAGGGCAAATTTATTCAAGCAACACAGTAGAGAACTTGCTTTCTCTTGCTGTAACTTCCACTCAGAAGGCCGTTTTAATTGAATGCCCAGTTTTGTAGACCATGACCACTGGAAGGGCCGTAGGTCTCTTCAATGATGTGGGAAACAACTAAAACATAGACAATTTCTTGCTTAAGTTCTATCACCAAATTATTGGCAGAACCAGGAGTGTAATGCAAATATCAAGTTATTCAATTTAATTTTCTTGTCACAGTGCCATGCCACATTATCTATAAAGGTCCTAATTTGCATAATTTCTCTTCCCCTTGAATCTCACAGTCTTTTGCCTATACCTGTTGCGTGCTGCTTATCATCAAGTTATCTGTTAATATCTTCTCTTGAACCCGTTATCTCACTGTTACCCCAAATAAAGACCGAGCTCTGTTTCCCTGGAGAGCTTAACATATTTCCTGGCACTTTAGCATGTATTCAGCAAGTAATTGTAGACTTGAAATATCTTGAGCATCTTTTCCTTTCTTGTATGTTTTGATTCAAGTTTCTGTGTAGTTATATTGTCAGGAAAGTCAGACTTTTCCAGAATTGCTAAAATACAAAGATATTTTCTCTTAAATTTTCTTTAAAAAAAAAAGTTGAGTTTCCTATTATAGCTGAGACCTTTCTTAACAGCTCTTTTGATAGTTAAATGTCAGCAACTTCAAAAAAGAAATGTCAGTAAATTATCAGAGAAAGGAATTGCATATTTATTTGGGTATATATATTTTAATTGACCACTTAAAATAAAAGATTATAGCAAACTCCTGAGAAATTTCATATCTTTCACATTTCTCTCAACTGCCAAAACTTTTTTTGCTTGTATATCTTAGGAGACTTAATTTTTATTTCTTCTGCATTATGATTATATATGTATATTTGTCTCTCCCAGTAGATGGTGAGCATCTTGAATCAAAGCTTTAACAAAACTAATCTCTGCATCTTCACAAAGCCTGGTTCTGTAGGTGCTCGCACGCCAGATATATTTATTTAAGGAAACATGGATAGAAAATGATCAATCTTATCTTCACCCATTCACTTAATTTGCTCTTATTTTGCATCTGACTTTGTGCCATGCTTTGTGCTTGATATTGGTGGTAAGGCTGGATTGGGGAGATCATAGAAAAGTGAATAAAAGATAGTTCTCTCTCTCAGGGAATTCTAGTTTGATGGGAATGTTGACATATAACACATAAATATAGTATGATGTAGAAATCTTTGCTATGAATAACCTGTACTGGAATCTGCAGTAAGGTTAATTCTGACAGGGTGAATCAAGGGAGGCTTTAGCAAAGAGAAAGTATTTGAGATGAAACTGGATGTGTCTTGCTCTTGCATTTTGTGCTCAGTTGCTTCCATCCTGTCCAACTGTTTTTGCGACCTTTTGGACTGTAGCCTGCCAGGCTCCTCTGTACATGGGATTCTTCAGGCAAGAATACTGGAGTAGGTTGCCGTGCCCTCCTCCAGGGGATCTTCCCAGCCCAGGAATTGAACCTGTGTCTCTTGCATTGCAGGCAGGTTCCTTACCCAGTGAGCCACCACTGGTTTTGATCTTTGTCAACACAACACATACAAACACACACACATACACACAGTGTGATGGTTGTTGTTTTTCTTTTGTTTCTTTTTCTTTTTTGCAACCTGGCTGTAGATTTTAAAGTAGAACTGTCTTTCTATGGGACAAAAGGTAGAGAGGAGCAGGTTTCATTGTGTAACCTGCAGGTTTCTCAAAGTCCAAAAGACAGAGATGTCCTTTGTCATCAGTGGTATGGACAGTAAGCACATTGGCCAGAGAGAGGTTATCCTGTTCTAATGGTATTCTTTCTAAGAATTTTTCCATCTAGTTTTTGTTCTCCCTAATAGTTAAATTACACTAAATCGTTCCCTAGGTGAGGGGAGCATCGCTTGTTGGAAGAAATTTCGACTTTGACGTCAGAAGGTTCTGATTCCATACCTAACTTGGCCATCCATTATTGATGTGACCCAAGACTGTTCCTTATCCTTTCCAAGGTTCAGTTTCCTCATCTTGAAAATGGTCGTAATGGAAAATACTCTCCAGAGTTGTGGGATTAAAGGAGCTAATGTTTGCCAAGCTCTTATTTCAGTGTCCAGAATATGAGAAGACACTCGCCTACAGAGCCAGGTGAATCAGGTAAAAGAGGGAGCCAATGATGTTAAATTTTCACGCTTTTGATGCAGACACATTGCTTTGACAGAGTTCAGAGGCAGAGATCCTTGACTTCCAGAAAGAAATGCTTCCAGTCCCTTTGCTTGAAACACAAAGCCCTTTTATCTAGTTTTCCTTTTCCCACCTTAGAATCTTAGGTACTGTACATACTTTGTTTTCCTTTTTATTGTAGGGAAGACAACCATGCAAGTGTCACTAGCTCCTGGCCTTTAGCCACAATCTGAGCATGTATCTTGGGGAGAGAACTGCAAGGTGTGGTTGGGGACTTGGAGAACTTTAGGGGGATGTCTCTGAGAAGGGTGGCAGCTGTCTGGACTGATCAGTTATTGCACATAGGAATGCATGATCAGCTTTTTTTTTAACGCGAAGTGTTTAGGTTTTCAAATGTTGGCAACTGATTCAAATATTTTAAAATATGGCAAGAGACACTTCCTCATGGAAGGAGAAAAATGCCACTTATGATCTCACTCTGTAACATCAACTTTGGCTGAAAACAATGACAACAGCAAAGTGCTTGGAAAGTCCACAATGTATCTGGCAAACAGAACCCATCTAAGGAACAGCTTTGAACTCTCGCTCCTCAGTTTGCATCTTCTATGCATATTTTTAACCAATAAAGGTAATAGTAAATAATGGCTAACACTTCCCGAGTCTTTTCCATGTTCTAGATGCTCTTCTATTAACTTTACATGTATCATTTAATTCTTATAATAACCCAGAGATATTCTACTGTTGGGGCTTGCCAGCTGGCACAGTGGTAAAGAATCCATCTGCCAATGCAGGAGATGCAAGCTGGTTTGATCCCTGGGTCAGGAAGATACCTTGGAGTAGGAAATGACAACCCACTCCAGTATTGTTGTCTGGAAAATTCCATGGACAGAGAACCCTGGTAAGCCACACTGCTTGGAGCCACAAATGGTCGGACACGACCAAGTGACTAAGCACTCTTGCTATTATTATCCCAATTTATAGCTAAGAACACTGAGGCTTAGAGAGATTGAGTGTCTTTCCTCAGATCACACAGATCATATGTAACAGGTGAATTTTTTTTTTTTTTAAGCTCTAGAGCAGTGATAGAGGTAGAAGCAATATAGATAACAGCTTCTTTCTCCACATCAAGCATTCTGTATCCTCTTTTATTTGTCTTTAGGGCATTAATTACTTTCTGAAAATTATATATTCATTTACCTGTTTGTGAATATTTTGCCTTTACTATTGGGATGTCACTTCCATGAGCTCATGAATTTAATTGGGTTTTTGGTTTTGTTTGTTTTTTGCTGTATCCCCACTATCTAGATTACGGTCTGACACATTGTAGGTACTCAGTAAATATTAATTTGAGTGAATCATTGGTCCTTCATTGCAGGGTATTTACATTCTAGTGAAGAAGACAGATAATCCATACTTGGTTCTATGAGAGAAGCTGATAACAGTGATGGCCATGCTGACTTCATTGAAACTTGGAATACTGTTGATTATCTCTCAGACATTGTTAGCATAAATTGTCTTGACACATGGCGAATAGACTGTGGGACATTTTGCTCATGTGCTGTGTTGGACAGGATCCCTTTTGTGATGTGTATGTAAGTGTGAATTGAGTCATAGGTAACTCTTACTTTGCCCTTTTTGGGTATAGTTTTTTAGTGAGATAGCTAGGGATTACAAGCAGGGCATTCTAAAGTTTGTTACCCAAAGAACAGTCCATAGAACAGGTTCATGATTGTTGGTAGAAGTTTACCTAGTCTGCAGGGAATTCACATATACTCCTCTCTTTCTAGGAAAGCCAACGTCTATAGGTCACTCTGTCCCCACCATCTGTAGCAGTAGTTCTCAGCCTTTATTCCTCACAGACTCGTATGCTAGATAATGTTCTTGTGATAATTACACCATGAGCTGTGATCAAGGGAAGGCAGGCTGAGGTTACATGGAATAACTAGAGACCTTACTATAACTTAGCCTCTTATTCTTCCCCTTAAGAAAGTCAATGAGAGTGTGCTTGATAGTATCATAGGGATTACCTTGATAGAGCACTAGTTTCTAAATAAAAACAATTTATTTGGAACTTTAGGATTAACAATGACAAGTAAATTGCTTGTGACATCCGACAACAGATGGACCCTGATGATAGTGGAAATACTTAATTTCTGGAATGGCCTGGACACAACCATCAAAAGTGATCTCGATAGAAAGAGTTGTGCTGTAAAGTACAGCTTTGCTGATGGAGTCAGGGCCTGTCATGATGAAGATGAAGCAGCTTAGAGCCAGCAATGGGCAAGGGGTTGAGGAAGATTCTGAACTGCTCTTCATAGGAAGTGGAAGAGAGAGTGGAAGAACTCTCATTTCCCAAAGATAAAACTTGGCTTGAGTACCTGCTCTTGCTAGTTCTTGCTGTGGGCTTCTGGGCAGTTCAACTTGCCCTTTCTGAGACTAAGTTTCTTCTAACAAAAGTGGAGCTGAGTTAGAAAAGGAGTCTTAAGATGGAAAAGTGTTAGTTTCTCAGTTGTGTCTGACTCTGTGACTCCATGGACTATAGCCCACCGGGCTCCTCTGTCCTTGGAATTCTCCAGGCAAGGATACTGGATGGGTTGCCATTCCCTTCTCCAGGGCATTTTCCTGACCCGTTGCAGGCAGTCTTAACTGTCAGAACCACCAGGGAAGCCCCAATATGAAGTGAGGGAGAGTAGTTTTGGCGCCCCCTATTTCCCAGGCATAATTGGATGGTTAAGTGCACGTGAAAGATCTTAGCGAGATAAAGCAGTAAAACCAAGGTAAGGATGATGATGAAGGGGATGGTGATGGCAGTGGTTTTTCTCCTCTTGTAGACTGATATGCCCCTGCTTTCTCTGTGCCATGTAGTCAAAAGTGAAGGCTGAGAGGACTTTGGGGGAAAGCCAAGAAAAGTAAAGGCAGGACTGGACTTTCTTTTGTGCTTCTCCAGAAGAGTTATGTTCTGTGAAGTCCAAAGATATAAATCGGTCAATCTGTTTCATGGTTAAGATTGTTTAATGCAATAAACTGGGTCTGAATAGGCTCATGGCTGCTATGATATTCATAAAAAGTGCCATGTCTTAGGTGGCCTGGTTGTTTTGAAAATGGGCTGATTTTGACAAAGGGGAAAAATTGGGATTCGTTTACTGTAAATTGCAAGTAAGAAACAACAGAAAGTTGAATATTAGAAGAACTTGGCTATCGCAAAAACCACACACTTTCACATCAGTAAAACATGGAGTTCTGATCTGAGTGGAATGTGAAACTCCTTGTAGACCACAGAGAGTAAAAAGGAGTACTTTTGTTTCATTATTAATACCATTGTCCTTATTTCTCTAAATGAGAATTGATAGCAACCATAATAGAATCTTTCTCAAAGACCCAACACAGAAAGAAAAATAAAACGAAATAAACAAACAAAAACCTCACCACCACCATCACCACTAACAAACCCCAGTGTGCTGAAGATGCATGGTCTCTAAGTAGCCATTGTTAAGTCATCATGTTCTAGGGGAAGGGGGCCACATTTCTTCTTTTTTTTCCTTTTTTCTTTTTTTCCTTTTTCTGGCGGACTGGCCAATTTGGCCTTCTATAACACTGCAAGAAGGGCAGGTTTGTCCTCTAATGTGCATGGGCATTTGACACAGATGACTTTGTGTGTATTGGGACTATTCACATTCACGAAGAAAGAAAGATCAGGGGTGCTGGATTGAGGGGTGTGCTTTAGAGTAGAAAGAGAGCTCTTTGGAGATAAAACAGGTATCCTTTAAAAATCAGAGACCAGTGGAGTTGAGGGAAAGAGGCCCATTCCTTGCCGACACATGACATGTGGTGGAAAATCCATGGAATGGAGGTCAATCGTCTTGAGTGTTCATCCCCTGGGGCTGCCACTTAACCACAGTTGACCTCTGTTCATTTCTCACCGAAATGAGGACCTTGAAATGGATATTTTCCAGTCATTCTCCTGACCAGTATTTAAAATTGGTGATTATTTATTCAACTCTTGCTTCAAGGGGAGTTGGGGTGTTGTGGCCATGAGAAGAGAAGCTGAGGCCAGGGGATGGGGGTGGGTGTTGGATTGAATGAATGTGGTTGAGCAAAACAGCACTAGAATGATTATTATTTGTATTGTTAATTCAGGAACAATTAATTCAGGAACAATCTTTGTAGTACAGAGAGCTAGCATTTATTGAACATACAATCCTTGCCAGACCTTGGGCTATGTCCTTTATACTTGTTATCTTATTTAATTTTCACCACAACTGTGTTGAGGTGTGAATTTTAGCTTTCTGTTTCACAGCTGTAGAAACTGAGGTATTGCAAGAATAAAGAACTTCCCCAAAGTCAAAGCTATTAAGTAGCTGCTTTAGGGTTCAAACCCTGACACCTCTATTGTTCTCGTTTGCCTCTACCAGATTCAGTTGCAGAGTTGGAAGGTTGCAGGTCATCTAGCAGGCTTCCTTCCCCTCCATTTGAAGTTCTCATTGATGCATTGTTAGTCTGACTTTCTTTAAAGGAAACTAAAAATTAATTTGAATGATCAATGCAACAATATAGTACACAATTGAAAAGTTACAGAAATGCGTATAATGAAAAGCAGATTGTTGTCTTAAGGTCTCATCTCTTGACTCCACCAAGAGGCAAACACTGTTATCAGTTCCTTGTGTCTAGAAATAAACTGGGTACAAACAAACATATATATGCATTTATATTGCTTTATATCCCAGTATATATAGAATATTTACACAAAAGGGAGCGTACTATGCAGATTATTTGGCACCTTGCTTTTTCATGTAATTATATATCTGGATGACCATTTCTGTATCAGTATCTTGCAGATTTAATTTACATTTCTATTGTTTAGTAATTTGGGACATTTCACATAGGCCATCCCCACTGTATTTCCTTTTCTTGAACTGCCTTTGCCTCACTTTCTATTGGGTTGTTGGATTTTTGCCTATTGATTTGTTATAGTTAAGTGTTCACTTTGAACCCTTAGTCTGTGATAGGAGGAGCAATAACCTGCCGTTTTGCATTTGTCTTTTTAACTTGCAGATCAGAATTTTAAATATATGTACATAGTCAGTTCTATCTTTTGGTTTTATGGTTTTTGGGTTTTGTATAACACTTCAAACTGCCTTTTCCACTTATTTTTTAAAATCTTCTAGTTTTCCTTCTAGTTGTTTCATCTGCTCTCTCTTTCTCTCTCTGTCTTTCATCACCAACTCATTGAAATTACATTTTGATAAAAGATGTGAGGTAGGGATCCATTTTTATATTTTTTTCAGATCCACCTGTCCAAAAGCTATTTATTGAATTGTCTATCTTTTCTACACTGATTTGAAAAGCCACCTTTATTATATATCAAATTCTTTAATGCTTAAATATGTAATACTTAGGAATTTCCCTCATTTGGGGAGGGCTTCTGTTCCATTCATCTGTCACCGCGTGCACCATTATCAATTACTGTAACTGTATAATATTTTATTTTCTGATGGTGCTACTTCACTGTCATTAGAGCCTTTTTCCCCAAGTTTTTGTCTTTTGGCATTTGTTTATTTTTCCATGAACTTTAGAATGAACTTGTTCAGTTCTAAAAATAATGTCCTATTGACATTTTCATGGGAATTGTCCTAAATTTATTCATTAACATCATACATTATGCATTATAGAGATGTTATTTCTTGTTCCTAGAACACTATGCCTTTCCATTTGTTGAAGTCTTTTATTGTCCCAAAGAGCATTTAAATTTTTCATGTATACCATGCATGTTTCTTCTAGGTTTGTTTTCCTAGGTATTTTCTATTTGTTCTAGTTAATGAAATTATTACTTATGCCAGCTAGCTAGTTGTGTGTGTGTGTGTGTGTGTGTAACTTCTTGATTTCAGTACTTTTTGTACCCAGCCAGTTTACTCAGTTCTTTCATTAGTTGAAAAATTGAATTTTTTCTAGTTTCTAATTATATAATCATATCATCTGCCAATAATTTACCTTTCTCTTTCTAATTTTTATAACTCTCATAGCTTTTTTCTAATAATACTCTTCATCCTTATTCTGAGAATGTTTTCTTATTTTTATTGAGGCTGGTTGTTAAATGTTTATTTAATACTTTTTTTGAAACTATGGAAATAGCCACACATCGTCTCCTTTTCTCTGTTCTAAGGAAGGAGATTTTGTCTTTTCTATCTTATAAATTTAAAGAATATACAATACATTTTTCAAACAGGAAATCATGCTACTGTTTTTGTAGTACTATCCACTTGCTAATAGTTTGTGTACTATTTATTTTATTTTTAGTGTTTTTAGAATCTGGAGCTTGATTTATTAACAATTTTTGCACTTTTCCTAAGTGAGATGATTTAAAATTATGTTTTTGTGTATGTGTGTCTATTTACATATTGAGATTCTATTGTTAGTGTTATGCATATTCAGTTCGGTTCAGTTCAGCTGCTCAGTCATATCTGACTCTTTGCGACCCCATGGACTGCAGCATGACAGGCTTCCCTGTCCATCACCAACTCCCGGAGCTTGCTCAAACTCATGTCCATTGAGTCGGTGATGCCATCCAACCATCTCATCCTCTGTCGTCCCCTTCTTCTCCTGCCCTCAATCTTTCCCAGCATCCAGGTCTTTTCCAATGAATCCAAGTTTGTATCAGGTGGCCAAATATTGGAGTTTCAGCTTCAGCATCAGTCCTTCCAATGAGTATTCAGAGCTGATCTCCTTTAGGATGGACTGGTTGGATCTCCTTGCAGTCCAAGGGACTCTCAAGAGTCTTCTCCAACACCACAGTTGAAAAGCATCAATTCTTCCGTGCTTAGCTTTCTTTATAGTCCAACTCTCACATTCATACATGACTACTGGGAAAACCATAGCTTTGACTAGACGGACCTTTGTAAAAGGCAAAGTAATGTCTCTGCATTTTAATATGCTGTCTAGCTTGGTCATAGCTTTTCTTCCAAGGAGCAAGTGTATTTTAATTTCATGGCTCCTGTCACCATCTGCAGTGATTTTGGAGCCCAAGAAAATAAAGTCTGTCGCTATTTCCATTGTTTCCCCAATCTATTTACCATGAAGTGATGGGACCAGATGCCATGATCTTAATTTTCTGAATTTTGAGCTTTAAGCCAACTTTTTCACTCTCTTCTTTCACTTTCATCAAGAGGCTCTTTAGTTCTCCTTCGCTTTCTGCCATAAGAGTGGTGTCATCTACATGTCTGAAGTTATTGATATTTCTCCCAGCAGTCTTGATTCCAGCTTGTGCTTCATCCAGCTGGGCATTTCGCTTGATGTACTCTGCGTATAAGTTAAATAAGCAGTGTGACAATATACACCTTTGATGTACTCCTTTCCTGATTTGGAACCTGTCTGTTGTTCCATGCCTGGTTCTAACTGTTGTTTGTTGACCTGTATACAGATTTCTCAGGAAGTGGTAAGGTGATCTGGTATTCCCATCTCTTGAAGAATTTTCCACAGTTTGTTGTGATCCACACAATCAAAAGCTTTGGTGTAGTCAATAAAGCAGAAGTAGATGTTTTTCTGGAACCCTCTTGCTTTTTCTGTGATCCAACAGATGTTGGCAATTTGTTCTCTGGTTCCTCTACCTTTTCTAAATCCAGCTTGAACAAATGGAAGTTCATGGTTCACATGCTGTTGATGCCTGGCTTGGAGAATTTTGAGCATTATTAAGTCATCATGAAAATAATTTGGAAGCTTTTCTTTGTTCCTTTTTGAAATAGTTTAAATAATGTTTAGATGTTATATTCCTTAAAGGTTTGAAATAATTGCTCTGTGAAACTGCCTTGTTCTGTTGCCTTGTTTGGAGTTTTTTTTTTTTTTTGCTTTTAAGTAATTTTTTATTTCTTCTGTAGTAACTGGACTGATTTTCATTTATATCTTTTCAGTTGGCACTTTTGTTAATTGTATTTTAGGAAAGTCACCTATTTCTAATTGATTTGCATGGAGTTAAATGATTTCTTGTAATAATTTTCATTTCCTCTCTGCATATGGTTATTTCCACATTATTATTTAAAGTTTTGTGGTTTTCTCCTCCAGTTCCCTGCTAGCTATCCTCATTTTGATTAGTTGAGCAAAAGTCTTATAATTTATTCAAAAAACAGTTCTTATATTTTTAAAAACTTTTTTTTTGGTATTGAGCTATAGCTGATTAGAAAACACTGTTGTGATTAGGTTACACAGTGTTGTGTTCCGGTGAACAGTGAAGGAACTCAGCTATATATACATGTGTCCATTCTCTCCCAAACTCTCCTCCCATCCAGGCTGCCACATAACATTAAGCAGAGTTCAGTGTACTATACAGTAGGTCCTTGTTTGTTACCCATTTTAAATATAGCAGTGTGTACATGTCTGTCCCAAACACCCTAACTGTTCCTTCCCCCATCCTTACCTTGGGTTTTGATTTAGTTATTTTGCTACGTACAGGTTTCCATAATGCCAGAACCAATTATAATTTAAACCTCATGAGGATAGAAGGTTGTTTATTCTTTTCGAACCTGCCATAGTGACTCTTACATAACAAATGCTTAAGAAACATTTTTGAATGTATAAATAACCCTATGAAATAATTATGAAATTTATGGCCAGTTCTCTCCTCTTGCTGTAGTTCATCTCTGCAATTTTTGGACAGTCTCTCTCGGTGTCTACTAATGTGGAGGCATAAGAAAGTATTAGATATGCTTCCCATTTCCATTTTCAGAGAATATTATGAATAGATTTATTTTTAAAGCCTACCAATATAATTTTCCCTGAATAAAATAAACCTGAGTAAAAAGATTTTTGTAAAAATTAGCTCAGAGAAAATATATTTGAGTAGAATCCAAAAGTGAGAGCTGATGAGCTATCAGAGATCATGCCCATGATTTTTGTGGACTTGGCCCCTTTGCTCAAGCTAAATCTTACAGACAGGCCCGAATCCAGAATGTAAAATGATAAAAACAGACCTGCTGTAGTAGGGGAGAGCCCAGAGCCAGGGGAAGCCCAAAACCCTACTGTTGGCTGCCTTCCCTCCTGACCTCCTCCCGTGTCTCATTTGAAAACCATAGTTTAAGTTAAAAAACTCAATTGTCAGATGAGAATGAAAACAAAAATGCAAAGAAGGCAAATGATTCATTCAAAGTTGCTCAGTGAATTAGAGGCACAACGTGGGACTACAACTCCTGCCTTCTGTCTCTGCATTTAGTGGTATTTCCAGGCTCCCAGGAAGCCTTCTGTACTTTGTACAGTGAGTCCTTGTCGATGGCCCTGATATTTGATGACCTCCCTCGGCAGGCCCAACGATCCTTGCTAGGTATAGACCGTTTATTTGCTGATCCCAGAGGGGATAGCTGTGATTCAGGCTCCAAGGTCTAAGAATTGCAGACTTAGTTTCTAGTCTCCTGATGAAACTTCTAATCTGGGTGCCAATGGTGTTTCTGCTGCACGGACACCTGCCCACACAGCATGATTAGAAATTATAATGATGACGACGATGAGTCTTCCAGGACACCCACGTTCTTTGCAAGATATTTCTGCTAATCGTTTCTACCAGAATCATTTGGAAAACTTTTTTCTTTGAGGTTCCCCCCTACTTCTAAATAAACAAAAAATGCTGGTCTAATTCTGGTGAAGGTTAGGATTTCTTCACCATTCTGGTGTGTAATTTGTTGTGCAGGGAATCCTAGGACCTTGAGTATGTGAGGTGATAAAAAGTGCCCTGAGCCACATGTAATCAGATTTGGGTCCCAGTTTTAGCAGTGCCAAAAATTTCCTGTGAGCCGTTAGTAGAGGTTACTTCTCATCTCTGCAATTACACTTCTACTCTGTTAAATGGGCATCCAATTCTCTTATGCCTCTTTACTAGGATAACATTTGGTGTTGTTTAGTCGCTCAGTGGTGTCTGACTTTTTTGTGACCCCCATGGACTGTAGCCCACCTGGCTTCTCTATCCGTGAGATTTCCCAGGCAAGAAAACTGGAGTGGGTTGCCATTGCCTACTCCAGGGGATCTTCCCAACCCAGGGATTGAACCCACATCTACTGTGGCTCCTGTGCTGGCAGGCAGATTCTTTACCGGTCAGCCACCTGGGAAGTCCCCTCTACTAGGATGGTGGGAATCAAATGAGGTTAATGAGTAAGGAAATGTTTCGTTCACTCTACACTGTAAATTGAGAGGGTTGTCATTGAAGTTACTTTTTCATTGATGATAGTTTAGTCTGTTAAGGTTATATTTAGTGTAATACAATCAAACACTTGGTTTGAGAGTTGGGAAGGCAGGTTGATGTATTTATCCAACATTGGGGATGGTTAGGGCAGATAAAGGGCCGAAATACTATGTGAAATGTTGTAGGATACAGGCTCTACCTTGAACCAGGAAGAAATGCTGCTTTGAGGAGATGGTGCCCCGGGGAGAAAAGAGATGATCCCAAGAACTGAAAGTCTCAATGGAAAAGTAAAAGTAAAAATTAGAGGTGGGAGAATCGGAGGCTTGAGTCAGGATGTGTGGTAGTGAAGAGATGACCTACAGATGAAGATGGACAACCAGAGAAATGCCAGCATGGGCTTTGGACTCTGTGTAGCTGGAGTGTGAGAGGACAGGTAGACACGAACAGAGAGGTTGCAAGGAAAAGAGCATCCTCAGAGAAGAGCTATCCTCAAGAAGGCCCTCCACATGCCCCCACCGCCACACCTACCCCAGGACTTTAGAAGGGATTCCAGAGTTCCTTAGCCAGGGAAGGCCTTGTCCTCTTTGTCTCTGAGTGAAGTGAAAGTGTTAGGCGCGCAGTGGTGTCTGACTCTTGACCCCATGGACTGTAGCCCGCCAAGCCCCTCTGTCCTTGGAATTCTCCAGGCAAGAATACTAGAGTGGGTTGCCATTCTCTTCTCCAAGGGATCTTCCCAACCGAGGGAATGAACCCAGGTCTCCTGAGTTGTGGGCAGATTCTTTACCATCTAAGTCACCAGGGAACGGACTCTGTATCCTGCCATTAGCGTGGCACTTTGTTCACAGTACTTGCCTTTGGAAAAAAATCGTTTTGGACCTTGTTTTTTGATCCAAGGTTAAATATCCGAAGGAATGTTTAGGAGGGGTTCTGACAGGAAAGAGCTGATTTGTGTAATTCCATTTCTCTTTTAGCTTCACTGTTTCCTCATCCAAAATGTGTTGGACTCCATGACTCGGTTTCTATAACACTCACTATCTTTGTTGAAGGGAAAACATTTTTCTAAAACTAGGGATAAAAAAAATTCTCAGTGAATATGCTGATATTTCTGTTACAGTACTGAGGCTTTGAGAAGGAGTAGAATGTTTCCAAAAGTCCTTTTCCTTTAATAAAGGACTTCAGCTTACTTACCAGACTCAGACAGTCTTAGCTTTTATTCTTGTTCTTTCTCTCTCTCCACCTCTCCCTCTCCCTTCCTCTGTCCCTCCCTTCCTCCATCCACTCACTCACCCACCCACCTAACCTAGCTACCTACCTGTTTATGGAAGATGGTAGAATTTAGTTTCTCTTATGTTTTAGGCTTTGGTTGGTTTGGTGAGCCAAGTCAACTGAGTTGAAGAAAAACTGACTTTTGAAAAAAAAAAAGGAAAAAAAAAAGTCCTGATTCATTGAAAAGAATTTTTTCCAGCCTAGGTTATACAGTTTTACAGACTCGGGATGGGAACTAAAAAGTCTGGACCAAATATCTGAACACCCTGTGAATGTGTTTGCTAAACTATTTTTCTTTTTAGCGCAGATGGAGACAGACTCTTTTTTTCAGTAAAACAGAGCCAATATAATCTTTGAAACCTTCAAATGTGATGTGGGAAGATGATTCTCTATATAATGTCCACCCAAATATAAAATTAAAAATTTTAATAATTAGCAAATATGTGAATGTTTCAATTATCAAATTCTTTTTTGGCAAAGTTGGCCTTTCACATTCTATTCCTTTATTTATTTATAATTAAAAAGTTTTAAATTCAGCTAATTTCTAGCTTTCAGTGAGCCTTTTAACTAATCAAATATTTTGGAAATGTTTTTTAATTTATTATAAGAACAACAAAGAGCAAGAAGTCACTTTATGTAATGTCTTTTCTTATAGTTCAGTGTTGTCAGCTCTTTTCCTCATGGACTTTTGGTTTGTGTGGAAGCAGCCTGAGGGTGTTCATTCCCTATTAATGCTTACCTGTTGCTATTGGAGTGTTATAAAAAGAGTAGAATGTTCCTTTATACACTTGACCCAGTTTCTGCTAATGTTAATATCTCACATAACCAAAGTGTATTAATCAAGGCTAAGAAAGTATGATCATATTATTAATTGATCTGCTCCTTTTATTTGGATTTCTCCAGTTTTTCCACTAACCCTTTTTGTCTATTCCACAACCCAATTCAGGATACTCCTTTGCATTGGGTCATCATGTCTTCTTAGTATCCTGTCTATAATTGTTTCTCAGCCTTTCCTAGCTTTTTATGGCCTTGGCACTTATTCATTGTGTTGGGCACTTATTGCATTGTAGAATGTCCCTCTGATGTTTTCTTAGAATTAGACTCTGTTTGTAGAGTTTGGGAAAAAGTCTTTCTCACGGCTTCGTATCCAGGAGTTTGTGATATTAACATGACCTCTTACTAGGATGCTGTTTAGTATTAGCATTAATATTTAGTATTAGCAATTAGTATTGCTGTTGATCAGTTTTGTTTTATTATGTTTTAACTAAAGATCATTTGTCTGGGACTGTTAATTCTCTGACACCTTGGCCCATTAATGGTGACCGTCATTAATGGTGACCATCATTGACTAGTCTTTAAACTACCAGCTTCATTTTAATGGAAAGCCACAACTCCTGCCATAGCTCAGTTAGAAATTGTGGTTCAGACCTGAGGCCCTTGTTGGGGCTTGCTACATTTCTTCAGTCCTTACCCTGGGACTTGCCTGGTTCTCTGCATTCTTACCCAGTAAATAACTCAGGGACTGGGACCCAACCTCAGAAACCAAATCTCCAACAGGAAGGAGAACACTAGGGAAGGCAGGAAAGAGTGAGCTTTGGACTTCATTAGTCTTCTGAAGATGAGCCTTCTCCTTGACTGATGTGGCTTAATGGATGCCAGCCATTACCATCCTTCCTCCTGTCTTGGGGGAAATCTGCCAGAGGGAGTGCTCTTCAGCATTTGACAAGGCAATGGAATCTTTGATATTCAGGGACTCAAACCAGCAGTGGTGAAGAGGTGAAGAGTTTCTTACTTCTCTTTTCGGTCCCTTCCTGCCATGATGCATTACACATTTACTGAATTTTTATCTACCCTGTCTTATTCTCAGAGGATGCACAGTGGGTTTGGGAAGAGAAGTACTGATGACTAGAGTTGGAAAACAAATCTTGATTCAAGCCACGAAAGACTTTAGGGTAAAATCTCAGGCCCTCTGTAAGATGATATCAGTATCCCAATGGGTCATGTGGCTAAGTTGCTATTTTAGGGGTAGTAATGTGGGTCCTATTTGGTTTTCCTCATCCTCACGTATGAGATGGAGCATTTTCTCTTTCTGACTTTGCCATCACAGTGATCTACAGTCCTTGGTCTTCAGGTATGAGGCTGAGAGGAATACTTTGCAATATTGGGTGAGTTGGGTCTGGTGAGTTGGGAGTCCAAGTGTCTTAATAGCTATTGTAAAAACTTGAAACCTTTCTCCCACAAATGTTTCCCTCTGTTCACTGTTCACTTCTTTCTTGGAGGTGAAGGTTGAGGAGAAGTGGGAGATGTATGTCATACATGACCAACCACTAGTCACATGCGGCTATTGAACACTTGCAGTATGTCTGGTGCCGCATGTTCAAAGAATAACATTTTGTATCTTTTTGTAAAATAAATTGATTTTCAATATTCTTTGAAATGTAATGACTAGAAAAGTTTAAGTTGTATATGTGGCTCACATCGTATTTCTATTGGACAGTGGTTAGAACCCGAGAAGAGTATGAAGCACAGTGAATTGACCTTGTGTTCTCCTCTGAGTTCTAATAATGTTGGCGTTAAAGGGAAAAGCTTCAAGAGTCATAATTTTCATTAAAAAAAGTCTGATTCAGAAGAATTGGCTCATTTTACATGATTGCTTGGACTGGAGAAGAATCTGACATTTGGTATTTTCATAATTGAGAACATAACTTGCTGACTTTAAAAAAAAAAATCACAACATTTTGTGCTTGGCCTCAGGTACCAGACTTTGAGTTCTTTGAAAATAGGGATGGTGTCCTTTCTCTTTTACCATCCTGTCCCTCCAAACCACATACTAACTAACACACAGAAGGTAGTTAGCCTGGTATTTGGTGAGCAGCAAAATAACTTTCAAAGAAGAGAAAACTTTAGGAAGCTACCCTATATTTATGGTTGGAAGAGAGAAATACCCACCTTTATAAGGCAGTCACCAAAAGTAAAGAACGTTGATCCAAGTATTTATTTTACTTCTTGATTTAATTACCATTCTCATCAGGTGTTGCTGTCAGCTGTGCTTATGATAAAGGATCTTTTCAAAATGCTTAACCTCACCATCCCCCTAGGTGAGGGGGAGACAGAAAAAGATGCTGCTTACACAAATTAATCCTCACCTTGTTCAGATATTAAATCTAAGGGCCTGAAGACTGGATTATTCTTGTTTTTCTTCTTGTTTGATCCTTTTTTTTAATCACTGCCCATGCTATGGAGGATCTAGAATGAATAATGAAAAATGAGTTTAGGCTTGGACTATATTAAATCTTCATCTGGTTTTTAGCTTTTATCCTACTTCATGCTAAGCCAGAGCCTCTGTGAACACATGACTTACAGGCCCTCAATCTTCCATTGCATTCATTCCCTCAGCCTTCCTCCTTCAGTAGACGCCCTGGAGCTGGGTGAAAGAGCAGGCTTTGTGCTATGTTGTTATTTGGCCTGAGCCCTGTGCTGGGAAATTCAGGAGGAGCCTCCTTGGTTTTTGATTTTACATTATGCATGGCTCAGACTCCACCTAATCCATGAATCCAGACATAGTTAAGGGCATGTTGCCTTAGTTGCTTAGTCGTAACTGACTCTTTGGGACACCGTGGACTGTAGCCCACTAGGCTCCTCTGTCCATGGGATTCTTCAGGCAAGAATCCTGGAGTGAGTTGCCATGCCCTCCTCCAGGCCATCTTCCTGCACCAAGGATTGAACCTGGTCTCCTGCATTGCAGGCAGATTCTTTACCGTTTAACCTACCAGGGAAGCCCCTTGGTCAGAGGCGAGACTTACAGAATCTACGATGGCTTTGTTGCTCACTATTCTTAATAAAGGCCTCCGGAAAGAGGTTTTTTGGTTACATACAGCCTTATTTCTTGAGAATATTTGAAGCTTTGATTCTTCTGCTGAACAGAAGATAACAGATTCCCTTACAAGTGCGTATATGGTGGTGGTAAGTGAGTGGAAAAGTACGGACTTTGGAGTTAGAAGACCTGTGTTTACTTCCTGGCTTGCTATTTTATAATTGTTAGACTCTAGAAAACTAACATATTATCTCTGAGCATAAATTTTCTCATCGGTTCAAATTGGACACTATCTGCTTCACAGGGTTGTCATGTGTTAATAAAGGTGCAGGACTTATTTTCGGAACCAGTCCTTAGGCTTGACAAACACTAAATGAATTGGTTTTCTCACACAGGTCTTGTGATTTTCCTGGTGATAGACCACTCACCATCTTCTGTCTTCCTTTGGAGGTGGGGGAGGAGGGCATTGGGGTGATGATGTGGTAAAATCCACTTTAACTCTAGCTGTGAGAAAAGAGCAGGGAACATGCGGTAAGCAATTGCTTCTAAAAAGCTCGGACTAAAAGCACTTGATGGATTTGTGCTGGTTTCCTGGTAGACTCATCTCTGTACTGCCCGCATAGCACAATTAATAGTTATTACTCAAGAAGGAACATATAAAAAAAGAGAGAGAGCAGACATAAAAACATCCTTTCATCTTCCTGAAGACGGTCCCCTTTGTCAGGTCCGTGGAGCCATACCTGTGAATCATCCTGGGAAAGCACAGTGTGGGTGACTAGAAGGAAGATCTTGTGGTTCATTTCTTACCCACTTCCTGGGCTGGGAACTGTCTATGCTCATCTTTCTTATCTGCTGATGCTTTGTCAATATCCACTACCGTTCACAATGTATCTTCACAAACAGGGGCCTCTTTCTCACATCCTCACTCAAAATACGTCAGTGTGTAGAGAGCCTGTTACTTTCTGGGCAGAAAATGTTGGAAGGCAAAGCAGAATGTAGTTGAGAGGGTAAGCCTGGAGCATGGAAAAACACTGGAGTAAGTGTGTAGTAATGGGAGTGTGAGTGTGAGCACAGAAACACTCCAGCCATGCTTGTTTTGTGAGCAAATGAAATGAATCACAACGCTGCTCCAGACTGGCCACCTGACCTTGGGCACTTCACTCTGATGCTACTAGAGTCCCTGGATCAAGCTTTGCTACTTGGAATCTTGAAGCTTAGATTAGAAAAGAAACCTGACTTTGAGGATAGAATGCCCCAAATGGGCATCTAATTCTCCTATGGATTTAAATTTGTAGGCAGAATGGAGGTGACAGTCATGGATTATAGGGTGTATTCTTGTGTTTGAATTCAGGTGACGCAGGAGTGATTCTGCACGAGCTACATAATGTCTCTGAGTTTCAGTTTTGTCTTCTGTGAAACAAGAATAGGATTGTTGTCAGTGCAGGAGATATCACATGGTATAAGGTGCCTGGCACAGAGTAAGCTCTCAAGGGCTTTCCTGGTGGCTCAGACAGTAAGGAATATGCCTGCAGTGCAGGAAAACTGGTTTTGATCCCTGGGTTGGGAAGATCCCCTGGCAAATGGCAGCTCACTCTAGTATTCTTGCCTGGAGAGTTCCATGGGCAGTGGAACCTGGCAGCCTACAGTCCATGGGGTAGCAAAGAGTCAGACATGACTGAGTGACAAACACTTTCACTTCCATTGTGTTTACTACTGTTATTTTTATTATTTATCACCACAATCATTTTCCTTAACCCTGTGTTATAGGGATAGACTGTGGCTACGGGAAATACTAGCTGTGAAAGAGCTTTGTGTTAGAAAGATGGAAACTACCTATAGAGTGAACAAAGTCATTAAAGAAAGCATGAAATCCATTCCCCCATCTTCCTTTTTTCCCTTTTTTCTATTCTATCAATCATTATCCTAAGACATGTTCACATTGCCTCCTTCTCGACTGGAGTTCCTGCCTCCAGACTCTCCTAGAACCCTGGTTCTCAAAGTGTGGTTCTCTGAGCAACAGTATCACCATCAAGCCTCTCAGCTGGCTAGACATGAAACATTTTAAGCCCCACCCAGACCTGCTGACTCCTGGGGCACACTCCCTATTCTGTTGCAGGGCCTGTGTCCAACTCCACTTGATACCACCTACCACTTTTGCTCTGAGTATATGCATACTTGTCCAGTGTGTGTTCGTTCTGCCTCTGGAATGTTTCCTGATTCTGATGGTTCTTACCGCCTCTTTTGCAACAGGTGGTTAAGAGACTGAGCATGTGCCATAGAAAGCATGAGTAGAACAGTGACCCAATCCAAGTCACCATTCATAACCTTGACGGTGGCGATAGAGTCTCTGAAATGGTCTTTATACTTTTATGATTTCCCCTAGTGACCTTTCTCCACACTTGATGAGTGCTTACTATGCACGAGGCATTGCTTATAGTATACTCTAATGGATTCAGTTCAGTTCAGTTCAGTTGCTCAGTCGTGTCTGACTCTTTGTGACCCCATGAACCACAACACGCCAGGCCTCCCTGCCCATCACCAACTCCTGGAGTTTACCCAAACTCATGTCCATTGAGTCGGTGATGCCATCCAACCATCTCATCCTCTGTTGTCCCCTTTTCCTCCTGCCCTCAGTCTTTCCCAGCATCAGGGTCTTTTCCAATGAGTCAGCTCTTTGTATCAGGTGACCAAAGTATTGGAGTTTCAGCTTCAACATCAGTCCTTCCGATGAACACCCAGGACTGCTCTCCTCTCGGGCAATCGAATTATCTCACTCTCTTAAAGGATTATTTGTTGATATCTTTATCTTCCTCTTGTCTTAGGATGTCAGCTCTCTAAACATGGGGACCTTGTCTGTTGCCACTATATCCCTAGCCTGTGGAAGACTGCCTGACATAAGAGAGGAACTTGGGGAATGGTTATTTAGGGAATGAATGGGTCCCAGAAGATTATCATTTGAGAACAGACCTACATTCAAGGAAAGAAGAGTCTCCTTCCTATTCCAGCTATGTTCCAGGAGAAAATAACCTTACGTGGGTCTTTATCTTTAGTCTAAGAAGTGGAACAAACCCATTGGAATGTGATTAAGACTTGCTCTAATGGCCTTGGGTGCACATGCAGATCCTGTCTGGGAGAGAGAGAGATCCATGAGTGGCGCCTTAATGAGAACAAGTCTATTATAAAGACTTAAGTTTGGTGCTTGGCCTGGTTGGAAATA
The DNA here is from genome assembly GCF_019320065.1 of Cervus canadensis. Lineage (NCBI taxonomy): Eukaryota > Metazoa > Chordata > Mammalia > Artiodactyla > Cervidae > Cervus > Cervus canadensis. Next base: position 54,927,956 of record NC_057392.1, on the reverse strand, counting down.
CAGGGCCTTCTGACTGCTATTCTTTGTGTGCACGTTGTCGATGTACGTATGCGAACCTTTTATTATTATGGACTCAGTCGGCAGTAACCATGGTGAGTAGACCTATCACACAGCATTTTTCTGAGTCAGTTTAAAATGCTGACAATTAAATATACCGTACTCTTTTAAGCGATCCATCAGTCTCCCTTGTTGTCATGGTGACTGGAGTATATTTAGAAATGTGACAAGTACACTGAGTTCAATTGCACTTTTGCCAAAACATAGTTTTGCAGCTAAAATTGAATTTCCTGATTGAAGATCCAAGTGCTGTTAAGGGGGCATGATCATTCCTATACATTATTCTGGAAGCATAACTTACATCATTATATTAAGTCAGCAGTTAAAGTCTTATCAGGCTAGTAAGATATTGACACTATAAGTTGTTATACTTAGAGTTGATGAAATAAAGTGAAATAAAGATCTGTCTTTTTTTACTTTAAAAATGAAATTTGGGCCTCTTCAGTATAACCAGTTTAATGATTTTATTCCTTTATACATTTATAAAAATTTGTAGGTAAATGTGCATATGTCTATTCCTCCAGATTATATTTTTTATTTAAAAAGCTTATTAGGGACTTCCCTGTCAATCTAGTGGTTAAGCCTCCCTGCTTCCACTCATGGGGCAGGAGTTCAATCCATGGTTGGGAAACGAAGATCCTGCATGCCATGTGGCGTAGCCAAAAAAAGAAAGAAAGAAAGAAAGAAAGAAACTTCTCAAGGACCTCCTCTCTTCTACTTGTAATCCATCCTTAGCAATATCAGGACATCTTTTTTCACTTTTGGTCTGACCTCAGATTGACAAGCATCCTTATTTTTCCCCAAACTCACTCCTGTTGGGTTTCAAATGGAGTAAAGAGACCTTTTCCTCAAACAAAGGAAAAGTGAAAGTCTCTTTTGTCTGGTCAGGAACTTGGTTTGAATCTTCACTCCCCTCGTGTCTTGTCACTACAGTGCTAAGAATGATGCTGATTATGAGCTGCTTGCTTGTTTGACCACAGATAGTTTAGGGAATTATGCAGTGGCTAGGTCATTATTATAACTTGGAATTCATTCCTGGTCAAAGACAGATTCTTGTTCTTTTTTATTTTTTTAAAGCAGAATGACATTTTGTTTATTTATTTATTGACTACACACTGAGGCTTACAGGATCTCAGTTCCCTGAACAAGAATTGAACCCGGGCCACGATAGTGAAAGCCTGGACTCCCAACCACTAGGCAACCAGGGAACTCCCCAGATTCTTGCTCTTGAAGTGAGAAACAATTTGCTTCTGGATACTTCTGCTTCTGTGTTTCCGTGGAGCCGAATGCTTTCGTAACTGGGGTTGATTTTAAGTCCTTGATGATATATATGCTAAACTTTTTATTTCTTTTGTGTTCATGATAAGTCTGTTATGGTAAGAGACACCCTGATTATAATAACAGTTGGTAAGATTTACTGAGTCTTTACTATATGCAGGCACTGTGTATACTAAGTTCTTCAATGGATCATTTCACTGTAGTGACACAGTAATCTTGAGTGAGTCCTATTGTCATTCTCATTTTACATTAAAGAAGCAGGTTTAGAGAGATTTTCTATCTTGACTGAGAGCATACCTTGATGAGTAATGGAGTCTGGATTCTGATCTATGTGGCATATTAACCAGTGTTCCCCTCATGGAAAGCACACAGTGAATATCTGTTGACTAATCCATTGATTAGTCACTAATCATGATGAAGTTTTATGTCCATGTTTCAGTGTTTCTGGGGCTCAGAAACACTGATAGCTCATTAGGTAAAGAATCTGCCTGCAATGCAGGAGACCCTGGTTTGATTCCTGGGTCAGGAAGATCCTCTGGAGAAGGGATAGGCTATCCACTCAAGTATTCTTGGGCTTCCCTGGTGGCTCAGCTGGTAAAGAATCCGCCTGTAATGCAGGAGACCTGGGTTCGACCCCTGGGTTGGAAAGATCCCCTGGAGAAGGGAAAGGCTACCCACTCTAGTATTCTGGCCTGGAGAATTCTATGGACTGTATAGTCCGTGGGGTCGCAGGTCGCAAAGAGTCGGACCCGACTGAGCGACTTTCGCTTCAGTGTTTCTAAATACTAATGTGGCAGCTAATAAAGGTAAACAGATAGCAGGATCTGAATGTAGAACTGAGCCACCCTGTGCCTGGAGAATCCCATGGACAGAGGAGTCTGGCAGTCCATAGGGTTGCATAGCGTTGGACATGACTGAAGTGACTTAGCATATTGCACGAATGTCCCCTAAAGGCTTGGAACCAAAGATGATTAGTATGAAGCAGTAAGGGAGTAGACAAATCCCATCAAGTACAGTGGTTCAGTCTCAGGACCTATTTACACTCTTAAAAATGAGGTTTATGGGAGTCATAGCTAATGCTGTACATTATCATAGAAATTAAATTAATTACATAGAAATTAAAGCCAATATTTTAATAAAAATTATTTGTATGAAAATAAGTTTGTTTTCCAAAATAAACAAAAAATTACTGAAAAAATTGGCAACTGGAGTCTTTTCATTAAATTTTTTGCAATATGTATTTTGATTAAAATTTTGGGGGAAAATCCTGAAAGAATTTACAGAAAGGGAGTAAAAAAGAGGTAATCATGGATTTTTTTCTTTGATACTACACCGATATATGATGAGTGGTAGTTTCTTAAAGTTTAATTGCAATGTGAAATGTGAAATCATATCAATAAGCCTTTTTTTTAAAACAACTCATTATATTAAAATCTATTGGTCTTATTTTTGCTTTGAATTGATCTTCGCCTATGATTCTGTAACATCATTTATTACTTGTTTCATGGAGTTGTGCATATCTTCCAAATATTGACATGTTTTGTTCTTTAGCACTTTAAAATAATCACGTTCATTAATATCACCTCTGATTTCATCAGCAAGAGTATTTTAAGTATTAGGAAGTTGTCAAATGTATAATATAAATAGTAGATGCAAGGTTTTCAAAATTCTAATTTTCACTTTAACATTTGAATTTCATCATTGACAATAAAGCTTGTTAGTTATTTTTCTTGAAATGATGTTTTTTTTTGGTTTAGTTTTGAGAAAATGTATGACAGGACCAAGTCTGAATGACCATTCTTTCAAGTAAAAATGGTGTTTCAAGCAAGGAGCCATTAGTTCATTTCTCAATTCAAACAGTCAAGCACGTGAGTTTCTTGGAGACAACCATTATAGTTTGGGATTTAGCAGAAGTGCTTCATGCATACTTCCTCTGTCTCACACAGAATATTAAAAAGATGTGTCAGTCTTACAAAGATGATATAAAAACCTCAGGATTGAGATTTAATAAAATTAAGGGTTTTTGATTCATTAAGGGCAGTTTCAAGTGAAGTGGTCCCCTTGAAGCCCCCCTTTACTGTGGGTACTTGGTGATGAAAAGTACGACTTTCAGTACCTTTTGGTGACACTTCCTTGATTCATGTTAAAACTCCAGTCATTTTAACCCACACGTTGCTTTTGTACCATTGGTATAAATGTACACACAGTGAAAAAGGTTCAAAACATAATAATGAACTTTCAGTCCCTTGGAAGGGTCTGGAGGACCTTTACTTTAGGGGTTTAACTCCTAAGTATATGGATCACACACTGAGAGCCACTGATCTAATCCAGTCTTTGCATTTCATGAGAAAGAGGAGCTGGAAAAGACCAACCCAAGACAGCCCCATCAGTTAGTGATGGAACAGGGACAAGAACTCAGTACATTCCTCCTTTTTCTTTTGATTTCCTGTTTCAGTTTCAGAAATTTCAAGGTAGATGTTTGTGAAGTTCTTTTGTGAATATAATGATACCAAAATATATAATTATTGAACATATTTAGGAAGATTTCTGTTATTTTTTGCATGTTAAACCCTTTGCATATTTTCCCTACTCTGTACTCACCACTCTCTCTTCTGCTTTTCAATATTTCAGTAGTCACCACCACTGCCTCTGTAATCAGAACATGCTTTGTCTTTGCCAAATGGAGAGGAGGTGAGGGAGCAGTTGGTTGCTTATTCATTTTCTGGTTTAGAATTCCAGTTTGTGGGGAAAATAGAATCAGTGAGTTTGTGCTGAAGCAGCCATTTCTTTCTTCACCTAGATTATTAGTTAAAAGTCATAGGAAAGGAAATTGTACAAACAACCATTATCTTTCATATCACAACAAGTCATCTCTCTGGCCAACCAAACTCAACCTTCAATTATCTATTAAAGTTTCTCTCTCTCCCTGCAGGAGGGACATTGTCCAACAAAAATCACTCTTAATTTTGCTTTTGCTTATGTTAATATTTTATGTGATCTGTTTTCTTCCATAAAAATTGGTCAGGTTTTGAAATTGTCATGATGGATGCTAAGAGAGGCAGTAGAACCAGACCTAGATATTGAATTTTCACTTTAATATCTTCCTCTCCAGTTTTACAATAGTTTTGAGGGATGTTGGGGTTTGAAATCAGTTGCAGTGTATAAAAATGAGTAAATTTGGCAAACTATAAAAGGAGGTTTGCAGACTCTCAAATGTATTGTTCTCTCATCTTCAAATTAGTTGGATATTCTTTTGCAATATGCCATTTTTTTCCTACTTCTCATCCAATGATCATTTTCCCTCACCTGTGAACTCTGTGAACTAAACTTTGTCTTCTAACCTTCTGATTCTTCCCTCGTGATTCTCATTACCCCAAAGGCTGACCAAACTTGGTCTCTTGTCACCCCTGGTGGTCCTAGTGGTAAAGAATGCATCTGCAATGCGGGAAACCTGGGTTCAGTCCCTGGGTTGGGAAGATATTGCTGGATGTGGCAACCCACACCAGTATTCTTTCCTGGAGAATCCCATGGACAGAGGAGCCTGGAGGGCTACAGTTCATAGAGTCACAAAGAGTTGGACCTGACCGAAGGAACTTAGTATACCTACACCTGTTTATCAGCTCTTCCCTAAACCAAGGGCTTTGGTAACTGTTTTTTCTTTCTGCAAAACTCATGTTTCCTGTCTGTAGTTACCTGAAAACCATTGAGTCTTTTCTGTTTCTTTTTTAGAACTTCTAGTTATGGTTTTTCCTAGCCATATATTAGGCTCAAAAATTGCCTAGCAACAGTTCTTACTCTTTACAATGTTTTGTGCTTCCTTTTTGGAACCTCTGGAGCTTGGGTCTGTCCTGCAGTTAGTGCATCATAGGAGCTTCATGGATGTATGAATGGATGTTATTTTTATCCAGAGATCTTTTCTTCAAAGGGCATTCTCCAGATTTTTATCTGGTGATCTGAACTGTTGCTTATCTTTCAGCTAAGTCTCTGAAACCCAGAGCTGCACTGGCCTGTCTTCTAATGCTGACTCCCTCGCATTAGGATGTCATGCATGCCTTTCCTAGCAGATGGCCACTTAGCCTCTACTTGAACACTTCTAATTCTTTGTGAGGCGATTGGTTCTACTACTGGACAGCTTATGTTTAACGATCTCCTTTGCATTGTTCTGAAATTGAATTTACATGGTTTCAACCCTAATAGTTCTAGCATTGCAGATTTTTCAAAAGTATCATATAATTTATACAGGACACATACTTAGATACCCGAAGATAGCTTTTTATTCCCCATCCATCTTTGTTCCTCCTTCAGTCTTTTTCTTACTGCTTGTATCTTGGTCTCTAAAAAGGTTTGGATGCTCAAATTCTTTATTCCTTCCCTATTTCATATTACTTTCTAGATTTCCATCATGTAGTCTAATTCTAAGAGTCTTTTTTAAACCCACTTTTTTTCTTTGTTATTATACTGAGAACAGTGTGTTTGGGACCCTAAAAGCTGGGATATGAATTCTAGTACCATAACTTATTTGGTGTGTGAACTTCATCAGTTACTTACTCCTTCTAAGCATTCCTTTACTCAGATGCAAAATGGATCTATAATGATTTCTAAGAAAATTTTTAAGGATTAAGATATGTGAAGTGTTTAGCTTAGTTATTGAAACAAAGCATGTTTAATAGATATTTCTTTTAAGTTGATCAATGTTAAAAAAGGCTTCCCTTGTGACTCAGCTGGTAAACAGTCCATCTGCAATGTGGGAGACCTGGGTTCTATCTATGGGTTGGGAAGAGCCCCTGGAGAAGGGAATGCCTACCCACTCCAGTATTCTGGCCTGGAGAATTACATGGACTGTATAGTCCATGGAGTTACAAAGAGTTGGACACGACTAAGTAACTTTCACTTCCCTTTTTTTATTGAGTTAGAGTTGATTTACAGTGTTGTGTTAGTTTCAGATGTGTGTTTATATACTTATATATATATATATGTATATGTGTATACATGCATATCTCAACTCTTTTGTCTTTGATATTTTTTCCCCTACATATGACTTTTTTTTCTTTTTTAGAAATCATTATTTCAAGAATCTCTCCTTTTATAGTCTATGGAAACTTGAATAGATTTTGTATCCTACTATCGTGTGACTATTGTATAAGTCTTAATTATATTGAGTTGGTTCATAGTGCTTTTCAGGTCTACTATATCCTGCTCAACATATCTACTATATCTACTTCTCAGTTCAGTTTAGTTCAGTCACTCAGTCGTGTCCGAATCTTTGTGACCCCATGAACCACAGCACGCCAGGCCTCCTTGTCCATCACCAACTCCTGGAGTCCACCCAAACCCATGTCCATCGAGTTGGTGATGCCATCCAACCATCTCATCCTCTGTCATCCCCTTCTCCTCCTGCCCTAAATCTTTCCCAGCATCAGGGTCTTTTCAAATGAGTCAGCTCTTCGCATTAGGTGGCCAAAGTATTGGCGTTTCAGCTTCAACATCAGTCCTTCCAATGAATATTCAGGACTGATTTCCTTTAGGATGGACTGGATGGATCTCACTGCTGTCCAAGGGACTCTCAAGAGTCTTCTCCAACACCACAGTTCAAAAGCATCAATTCTTCGGTGCTCAGCTTTCTTCACAGTCCAACCCTCACATCCATACATGACCCTGGAAAAACCATAGCCTTGACTAGATGGACCTTTGTTTGCAAAGTAATGTCTCAGCTTTTTAATATGCTGTCTAGGTTGGTCATAACTTCACTTCCAAGGAGTAAGTGTCTTTTAATTTCATGGCTGCAGTCACCATCTGCAGTGATTTTGGAGCCCCCCAAAATAAAGCCAGCCACTGTTTCCACTGTTTTCCCATTATGCCATGAAGTGATGGGACCAGATGCCATGATCTTAGTTTTCTGAATGTTGAGCTTTAAGCCAACTCTTTCACTCTCCTCTTTCACTTTCATCAAGAGGCTCTTTAATTCTTCTTCACTTTCTGCCATAAGGGTGGTGTTATCTGCATATCTGAGGTTATTGATACTTCTCCCGGCAATCTTGATTCCAGCTTGTGCTTCCTCTCACCCAGCATTTCTCATGATGTACTCTGCATAAAAGTTAAATAAGCAGGGTGACAATATACAGCCTTGACGTACTCTTTTTCCTATTTGGAACTAGTCTGTTGTTCCATGTCCAGTTCTAACTGTTGCTTCTTGACCTGCATACAGGTTTTTCAAGAGGTAGGTCAGGTGGTCTGGTATTCCCATCTCTTTCAGAATATTCCACAGTTCATTGTGATCCACACAGTCAAAGGCTTTGGCATAGTCAATAAGGCAGAAATAGACGTTTTTCTGGAACTCCCTTGCTTTTTCGATGGTCCACAGGATGTTGGCAATTTGATCTCTGGTTCCTCTGCCTTTTCTAAAACCAGCTTGAACATCTGGAAGTTCATGGTTCACGTATTGCTGAAGCCTGACTTGGAGAGTTTTGAGCATTACTTTACTAGTGTGTGAGATGAGTACAATTGTATGGTAGTTTGAGCATTCTTTGGCATTGCCTTTCTTTGGGGTTGGAATGAAAACTGACCTTTTCCAGTCCTGTGGCCACTGCTGAGTTTTCCAAATTTGCTGGCATATTGAGTGCAGCACTTTCACAGCGTCATCTTTCAGGATTTGAAATAGCTCAACTGGTGTTCCATCACCTCCACTAGCTTTGTTTGTGGTGATGCTTTCTAAGGCCAACTTGATTTCACATTCCAGGATGTCTGGCTTTAGGTGGGTGTTCACACCATTGTGATTATCTGGGTTGTGAAGATCTTTTTTGTACAGTTCTTCTGTGTATTCTTGCCACCTCTTCTTAATATCTTCTGCTTCTGTTAGGTCCCTACCATTTCTGTCCTTTATTGTGCCCATCCTTGCATGAAATGTTCCCTTGGTGTCTCTAATTTTCTTAAGGAGATCTCTAGTCTTTCCCATTCCATTGTTTTCCTCTATTTCTTTGCATTGATCGCTGAGGAAGGCTTTCTTATCTCTCCTTGCAATTCTTTGGAACTCTGCATTCAAATGGGTATATCTTTCCTCTTCTCCTTTGCTTTTTGCTTCCCTTCTTTTCACAGCTATTTGTAAGTCCTCCTCAGACAGCCATTTTGCTTTTCTGAATTTCTTTTTCCTGGGGATGGTCTTGATTCCTGTCTCCTGTACAGTGTCACAAACCTCCATCCATAGTTCATCGGGCACTCTATCAGATCTCAGTATATTCATTCTATTAATTTTTGAGAGCTTGATATTGAAACTCCAACTAAAAATCTTAATTAATCTACCTAAAAATAATTATAATATATAGTGGTACTATATGCAACCTTGTTCTGTATTTTCCAAGTCTCCTGTAAATGTGTTATCATATTTTCATAATTAAAAAAAATGCTTTTACAGTAAAAAATAGGATCTCTCCTTCCCCACTCTCTTTCTTTCTCTATTTTCCCCTGTTTGGATTTTATTTATACTTATAATCTTAAAAAGAAGTCCCATTATCTCTAGATTTGTTTCCTCTGTGTTTTTCATTTGGTATCACTTAGCATGGTTTTCTTGACAATCATTGTTTTTCTCTACAATAATTTTCTCAGCTCCTGCCTGCATTTATTCATATCTTCATATCTTCAGCCTTTATTATTCTTACTGTGAAAAACATTTCTTCACCCCTGTCCTGGGTTAATGATGCCTGGGCATTGCAGGTTACTTAACTTTTCACTGAACCACTCACTTAGTAGCTTCTAGAATCATTTAGTTGCACAATATACTTTTTTATTACATTAACTGTTCAATTAATTTAAATTCACCCAACACTTACTAACCTCTTGTTATGTGGCATATTGACTTAATGCTATGAGTTACATAAAACACTTTTATCATTTGTTCATGCAGTCATTCAGTAAACATTTTCTTTAGTACTTACTAAGGATCAGATTCTGGATTTGGGATTTGGTTTCAAGAAACTGAGTTAGACAGAGTTTTTTCTTCAAGACACACAACGGAGGAAAAGTTATAAAACAGTGTGGTAGTTTTGTTGTTGTTTAGCTGCTCAGTCATGTCCCATTCTTGCGATTCCACAGACTATAACCCATCAGGCTCCTCTGTCCACGAGATTTCACAGCAAGAATACTGGAGTTGGTTGCCATTTTTTTTTTCCCCAGGGGGTCTCCGCAGCCCAAGGATAGAACTTGCATCTCCTGCTTGGTAGGCGGCTTGTTTACTGCCGAGCCACCTGGGAAGCCCCGGTGTCAGTTTTAGAAATCTAGATATGAAACTAGGCATTATGGTTGTCTTTACAAAGCCTGCTTCATCAAACAATTTTGGGTCAGGAAAAGCTTTATAGCAAGAGAGACACTTAAAGGCTTGGTAAGAGCTTAGAGTCCACTGGAAATATAAGACCCATACTAGGGTTTCATTATGTTTGGTTATAAAGCCAGCTTTTAAGTTCTGTGTGTTATCATTGGCTTCTCCACCCCTGCTTCCCAGAATTGCATACATGCAAAATTTGCCCGTTTTTTTTTTTTCTTTCCCCTGTTTAGTTTAGGGGCCTTAGAACCAGTGTTTGGGACCTAATTGCTGCATGAATGCATATTTCTATATTCCAAAGTAGGAATAATGACATAAATACATAAAAATAATCTCATGATGGTAGGACACTTTACAAAGTGTTTTTCTATCCATTTACTTCTTAAAGAACGGCTTGTGGGTTTCCTCAGTGAGTATCTTAACCACTGTTACTGGTAGATATTAGAGAAGAATTAGCACTGAATAATTATGTGTGGAGGATTTGCAAAGAATTTTTTCTCTCATTATTTCAAAGTGATTATGCTGTATTGTCTGATTTTATTTAGATCACAAACCAGCTTTGCCCATTACCAGGTATCTAGGAAAGAGTCTCTTTTTCACTCTGAGGCTAAGCTTTGTCACTTTCCAAATGGAGATGTTGCAGCTATTACTATTTCACCTCATTGGATTAGGTGAAGAATAAAATCATTAATTCATGTGAAAGAATAATGTATATATCTGGTCACAACTGAAAACACAATAAATGTACTTTTTGAGTGACCAGATTGTCAACTACTTTGTCAAGGTCAAGTCACCTTAAGTAATTAATTTTCACTTGTTTCTTAAACTTTCTGAGGCAGCCGCATGTCTTGTGTGCTCAATTGTTTAATCTTGTCCGACTGTTTGCCACCCCATGGACTCCTCTGTCCATGGGATTATCCTGGCAAGAGTACTGGTGTGGGTTGCCATTTCCTCCTCTAAGCTACACGTCTTCCTTCCGTCCGTTTACCCAGTAGTGACTGCTGCCAAGTGCTGTATGTTCAATAAACACTTGTTGATTGGATTTTTTAAAGTACTGGTCTGAAGTCCAGAGCTGGAAATTTGTGAGCTACTTACATTTTTGCTTTGGATTCCTAAAGCCTCTGATTTAATTTCTAGATTATAAGTTCCATTGATAGAACCCTTATAAATATCACATGAAGAAGATGAGCATTACCTTTAGGCCACAGCAATTTACTTTTTAAAAATCTGATTAATTTCAACACAATCAGCCAGGATGTCAGAAGATCTCAGTGTTTTTGATCGACGCTGACAGCTGAGGAAATTAAAATCAGGGAGGGAAGCAATTAAATATTGGCAAACATTACTTTAATGAGACAACCAAATCGTTCATAAGCCACGGAGTATGTTGTATTCTTGATAAGTGTCTTAGGGTATCATTTAAAAATGTTCTTCATGTGGGATTTGATGTTGGGAGTGGAGGACATTCCATGTTTGTCATTTAATACCTTTGGCCTGATCTCACTTTTCGATCACTTTTGGGATCAGATTTCCCAATAATCATGTTTAAGATTATGATGTTGTTTAATTTACAAATTATCGTCTCACCACCACTTTTATCAATTCATAAAACTTACCCAAATGCACAAAGTCTAGACAAAATAATGTTTGGCTTTTTCACAGTGGTTTAGGGATAGCCATGGTCAAGATTCATGGAAAGAGAAGCAGAAAAATGTATATCTCATAGAACTTTTAATTGAAAAGATTTGGAAATTGTAGCACTAAAACTGGAACCAAGATCCTCAGTCCCTAGTCTACTGTTCTTTTTAAGATAGCACCCCTTTTTCAGAATAAACGTCTGGCATTACAGGACTGAAGACTTATTTCAGTTTATTCACTTAGAGCGTTTTTACAAGGCTCCGTCGACCGCTCGTTTGCACTACAGCACTTGTGAAGTATCACATATTAAGGGGCGTCTATACATTGGCCTCAGCTTCCCTGGTGGCTCAGCGGTAAAGAATCTGCCTGCAATGCAGGAGCTATAGGAAGCATGGGTTCGATCCCTGGGTCGGGAAGATCCCCTGGAGGAGGAAATGGCAACCCACTCCAGTATTCTTGCCTGGAGAATCCCATGGACAGAGGAGCCTGGTGGGCTACAGTCCATAGGGTCACAAAGAGTTGGACACAACTGATGTGGCTTAGTATATATACATTGGCCTTAGTGATTCTCATGCTAGTTGATTGGAATTTTTCTTCATAATGTCAAGATCACCAGCTAGAGTTATGTTGTCTAAAATTGTCCAGGGGTGGAGTGGTCGATCCAGAGGAGGCTACCATGGTTGTTGGAAAAATCTATTTATATCTCTTCTCTCTTCATTTCTCCTGACCTCCCATTCCTCTCTTCTTTTTGCCTTATTCTTCATCATTTTTCTTTCCATTCACTCTATTTTTCCCCCCTTTGGCTCCATTGTTCTCTCCAGTTTCTCCCCTAAATACAGTAGAAATGATCAATTATTTTATACTAGTCCCAGCTCTAGGTTTGTTGGTTCTTGTTTTGCTTTGATCCTAATTAATGTGTTAAAGTTTTTTAAGTTAGAGGTTGATCATACAAGTTTTTTGTTCTGTTTTGGTTGAAATTGCTTCTGGAAATGAGAAGGGTTTTCTTGAGAGTGATGGGATGGGTGATTTGGCAAAGGATGCAAACCCGCCAGGTTTTGGGTCAGCAGTCATAAAATCCACAGAGGCAGCCAAGGATAACTGACTTCACTACTAAGATGCTAGAGTTGGATTTGTCAATTGTCCCAGATGTCTTTATGGGTCTAGGGGAGAACTCCACTGCATCAGAAAATACTCAAGTTCCTGAGGGCACGTGCCACTCAAACTGTGTGAGAAGAGGATGGTGAACTTCTTAGCTAGAAGGTTTCCGCTCTTCTACAGTGTGAGATGAAACTTACTGATGCAGACCCCTTTACGAAAATTCAGTGGTACAGGCTTGTATTGTTTCTGTGGCTTGTGTTTCGATAGCTTGCGCAAGGATGTCACATCTCTGAAACTTCACCGGGGAGAGCTGAGAAAGTGTTGATGGTAACCCTGCATCGAACACTCCTATGCCTCAGCTTAGTAATGTGTCACTTTCTGGTTAGACCACAGATGTGAAGTCTCTCTCCTTTCACTTGCTAGTGAAGCAGGACTCAGCACAGGACTCAGTACGAAATGTGCTTTGGCCCCTTGACAGTAGACTTCTACTGGTTATATGCTCACTTTACCTTTCCTTCCAAATAGAGTGTTCCTAATTGGGAGGCTGCATCATGTAGTGGAAGGGTCCTTACTCCTTTGGGGATCAAGATACAAGGTTAAACTTTTATATGTTTCATATTAACCATGTGATGTTTGAAGTTTGGCTTCCTGATCAGTAAAATAGGGGTAATACAGTTTCACTGGGGTTATGTCAAGGATGATTTGAGATAACATGATCATGAAATATTTTTCAAACTATAAACTATAGTATTACAGATGATTAATATTTTGATTTTGGTAGCATATGGCAAGAATTTCTTGCAGAATATCATATCAACCATGCTGTATTCATAATCATCTGATTTAAGCTCCTATATTAAAATGGGATATAACAGTAAAACTTCTGAGAGATCTTTCAGTTCAGTTCAGTCACTCAGTCGTGTCCGACTCCTTGTGACTCCATGAATCGCAGCACGCCAGGCCTCCCTGTCCATCACAAACTCCCGGAGTTTGCTCAAACTCATGCCCATCGAGTCGGTGATGCCATCCAGCCATCTCATCCTCTGTTGGCCCCTTCTCCTCCTGCCCCCAATCCCTCCCAGCATCAGGGCCTTTTCCAACGAGTCAACTCTTCGCTTGAGGTGGCCAAAGTCTTTACTTCTCAACAAATCTATCCCTGTGTTAAAACTGACCCCTTGTTCTTGCAGTCCTGTTGGAAGCTCCATCTCTCTGAACCTAAAGCATGATACAGGCACAAGCTTTAGACTGACCTGTGATAAATCTGCAGGCTTTCCCCTAAAGCAGTTTCTTTTGCTTTTTGGGTTGAGGGGATACATGATTCTTCAGTTTTTAGGCTTTGTCACGTGGAACAAAAGTTCTTTGTGATGCTGGTAGGTGAAGTCATGTAGATTAACACAGATAAATACTGTGGTATTTTAAAACCAGAGACATGAATCAAAGAAATACCCAACCCAGAGATACCCTCTATCCTTGTGTGCTTAGAACATTATTCTTTGATCATATAAGCATGTGCTCATAGGAAGAAATTTTTTTATACCATTTTGTTGACCACGCCATCAATGCTTATAGATATGAAATAATGGAGGAAAATCTTCCCCCCAAAAGTTTAACTCATCTTTGTCTATGAAGTAGGTATTATATGTCTCATTTACACATAAGGAAATTTACACTTGGGGTTTAAGTAACTTGCCTAAGGCCATTGGTAAGAGGCAGACAGGTCTGACTGGCTCTAAATCCTGTGTGTTTTCCCCATTTCCTCATGTCAATCAAATAACTGGTTTTATCTCATTATTTCCTTCTCCACTAAGTCTGGTGGATCAAGTCAATGAGTTGTCTGTCCTCATGTTTTCCCAGCCTAATATTCTGGATGTAAAGGAAAGGCCGCTGGCTGAATAGGCAGCGCTCAGAGGGTCCAAACTCTCGTCTTGCCATGTATTGTACTGTGCAGTCCTGGGCAAGTTACCTACCTTTTTTGAGCTTCAGTTTTCGCATCTGTAAAATGAGGAAAATAATACCCATTCACATTTGTGAATTTAACCCTGAGAGAGATGTTAGTTCCTTTCTTATCCTCCTTGTCCTCTGTGAGCTTTTGTTTCCTCACTATAAAGTGGTAGAATAATCTCTTCCTGCTTCTTTAGCAGGTTGACATGGACTGAAATGAGATAATGAATGTGAAAGTGTTTTGTGAAACCAGAAACTGCTGTATAGATAGAAGAGTTTATGATTATTAATGAATACATAGAGTTTGCAAACTCTAGTTTCCTGGTCATTGATGGGGTGCATTTTTCACTACACTATGCTGCACTGTTACCTGGCTCTGAAGGAGTCAAACTACTAGACGGGTCTGTCACTGCCTCTTACCTGCTCCCAAAACATCTTTAAAGCACATAATCGAAGGCTATCACAACAACAAAATCCTTAAAAATACAGGAAATGAGTTAGCTTTTTGAAACCCAGAACCTCTAGTACCTGCATTCCACTCTCTTGGGGAACCAGTGTAAATGAATTATAACTTTGGCAGAAGATTTCATTCTTCTTGAGTTTGTCAAGAAAATGGAGACCAGTTTAAAATAAAAAGAAGAAAGCATAAAATTTGTTTTATGTGTTTAAGAAAGCATAAAAAGTTTTAAAATTTTCAAGATGTGTGTTTTCTTCTGCAGATAACCAGTTGATAATCTGTACTTCCCAGCTAACTCTGCTGTGTTCCCTGTAATCTCCTGGAAGTCTTAGCCAAAAAGAGGCGAAGTAGTCGCTATGGTGCTCCTAACTGCAGGTCCTATAGGATAGAACCTTTGTGGAAGATTTGATATCAGTATTTAAAGTTCTGTAAACATTTCTTCTGATGAATATTTTTATTATCTCTTTGGTATTTTCTTTACATGATTTTGAACGTACTTTTTTTTTCCTGAGTTTGTTAGAGTCCAGTTGATTTACAATGTTCTGTTAATTTCAAGTGTACAGCCAAGTGAATAAATTATACATACACATATATCTATTCTTTTTTAGATTCTCTTACTATATAGGCCATTGCAGAGTGCTGAGTAGAATTCTCTGTGCTACACAGTAGGTCCTTATTAGTTATCTATTTTATATATAATAATTTAAACATAATTTTAATTACACAGGGCTTTGAACAAATTGAGGTTTGTTGGTACTGCCTCATATTTGCAGGAGTTGCAGTTTAGAAATGAGTGAAAATTTTGGTGTCACATTAATATGGTTTTCAAAGCTAACACTCACCATATACATCAAATAAGAAAAGATCATGGATGAGCAAGGCCAGTGAGGGAACGTATAGACTGTGAAACTCTTCTATGAGCAGATCAGACCTATATGCCCTATGTGGTGTTTAGATTTTATACTAGTTTCTACAAGAAGAGTTACTAAAAAAAATAAGATGGTAGCCAAAAATATAGGAATGGCTCCTGCTCATCTTTTTGTTTCTCTCTAGTCCATAAAATGCCCCTGCAAAAATATCCTTTCTTATGTACTTCATGTATTTTCAGGGATAACACATCAGAAAAGAATGTACTGTAGACAGGTGATAGCATAATTTTTGATAGCTCTGTTAGGCAGAGATCTATTTGTTCATTTAGAAGCTACAGTTTTTATGTTAACTTTCCTCCAAATGCAAATCGTTAAATATTAATAAAATACTTTTTGAAAAGTGGTTAACTATGCCCCTGCTTCCCCACTGAAACCCATTTGAATGTACAAAGAAGAGTTTAAGCAAGGCTGGAAAGGTTATGAAAAATTGCTCTTGAGAAAAGAATTTCATATATATCTATCTATCATCTATGTATTATCTATCATCTATCTATTATCAGTCATCTGTTATCTATCTATCTATTCATCTATCTTTTTAAATTATTTAAGTGGATTTGGTGAGGAAAGAAGGATATTCTCAAATAGCCTTTGGATGATAGAAAAGTAAATATTCTGAGAGCATACTACAGAAATTTAAAATAATCTTATGGTAATAATTGATGTCAGTGTCAGTAATGAAGAAAGAATAACAGTTTAAATAAATAATTAGGCTTGACGGTAGCTGTGTCAACAGGTACCCACTTAATGAGTGTGTTCATTGTTTTTCTCGGCTTTCAACGTTGATCCACTGACTGCGGTGTGTTCCCTGTCCCACTTCCAAACCAAATCTATTTAAAGCTGTACTTCATGGAATCTGAAACTGTATACCCTGTTTACTATTTAGAGCTGATACCCAATGTTCTTTAACAGGGAAGATCTTACTTGAGTAAGAACAAGCTTCTGGCCTTTGGTAGACTGTTGATTATCCTTGTTTTCCATGGGATGATTCATTAGCGAGGATGAATAATGCCCAATTAATTCTCACAGACTTGTCTCTATTGCTAGAGTGAATTGGTTATTATAGTTTGATGGAAACAGTTTTAGTCTGCCTTAAATCAAATAAATCAGCTATTGTTATTTGAGGTGGAGTTAGAGACAGTAGTTATAAGTGAAATTATGTTCTTAGTTACCTGAATAGAATCTCATTGTTTGCAGGAGTGAAGTAATGCATTATGGGTTATGTTCTATGAACCAGGAGTCATGAGAATCTATTTCTGCTCCCAACTCTGATTGTGTCACCTTGGGCAGGTCATTTTCCCTCTTTGGGGTCTATTTCAGCATCTGACAATAGATAGAGTTAGACCAGTTGGTCATGGTGTTATTTCTAGTCAAATGTCCTAATGTTAATTGCTATGATTTTATTTCTTGGTCAGCTCTTTATTCCTTCTGCTGCTACTTTTCCAAAGTCATAGAGAGTCTAGTGTGAAAATTGTTGTTTTTTTTTAGCTTTTAATTCTACATACCTGAAAGGCAGTTTATGATTTGAATTTTAGATTGGACTGTGATTGAACATTTATGCATTGGTTGTGTCTACCCTAGCAACATTCATTTTCTAGTTAGAAATCAAAAAAGTACATTTTCCTCTATGTTTTTCTGCTCCATAATCTCAGTCTCAGTTTTAGAGGCTCTGGTAAACTTCTCAACTAGCCGTATAAAGAGGTTCCTCTTCAGTTGTTTGACTTTTCTGGGATTGAGTCAGTGACCTATAAGGAGAGGTCAGAATATCAAAGACAGAGGGGGCATTGAGAACCAATCTAGACAGAATTTTACAGATGAATTTATTTGCAAAGAAGAAATAGAGACACAGATGTAGAGAACAGACATACAGATACCATGTGGGGGAGATGGGGTGGGATGAATTGGGAGGTTAGGATTGACGTATATACACTACCATGTATAAAATAGATTATAATGAGAACCTATTGTTCAGCACAGGCAGCTCTACTCATTGCTCTAAGTGAGAAGGATATCTACAAAAGAGGGGCTGTGTGTATAAGTAGAACTGATTTGTTTCACTGTGCAACAGAAAGTAACACAACATTGTAAAGCAACTATACTCCAATAATAAAAATAAAAAAAGAACCAATTTAGCCAAATCCTTTCATTTCAGAGATGGAGATTTTGGGCTCAGGGAGGGAATCTGATTTGTCTAAGGTATTAGTGGCAGATCCTAGAATTCTTTCTTCTGACTCCTTCATTGCTGTTTTAGGAGAGGAATATGTGAAATGTCCTTTCTCTTCCCAACATTTAAAAGGACATTATCTTTCAGGCAAAGCCAATCACATTGCCAACTCAGGGATATGAGATGCTTTTGTTCGTTCTGTGAAGCACGGGATAGAGGATTCTGGCTGCCTCTGCTCTCTATGCTTGTTCGGAGTCTGTGGTTCCCTTGCAGTTCTTCTTGACCCTGACATCACCACTATTTCCTCCTGTCCTTTTCTAATCCAGTGAATTATAGGAAGCTAAGGATGAGTTCCTAACTGGCTGTGTACTGTGCATAGTTGGGAACATTAATAAAGAGAAGACAGATGCAGGATGAATATGCAGGAGGACAGGAGAGTAATAGCCAACACAGTGAAATCTAGTTCAAGGCCTGCGGTTCCCAGTTGCTGTGCTACATAAGATTAATAGCAACATCTCTCATCCTTTCAGATCTTCTTTCTGCCTTGTTCTTGTGGGACTGGGCTGGGACTGAGGAGCAGCTGGAGTGATCTTTGCCAAAACCAAACTAATGTTTTCATGAGATTTCCAGGTCCAGAGAAGACAGCAATAATTATCCATCAGCTGGAAGATAACTTGGAGGCAACTGGGTCTAAACACTTACCTTGTACTTCATAATACTGATGTACAGAGTGTGGAAATCATTTTACTGGGTCTGAGGTTCAAATCCTGGCTTTACCTTATTGGCTGTGACTTTGGTGAAGGCATGATGTTCCTTCCTCTGAACCTCAGTTTCTCCATCTATGAGATGGGAAGAGGAGCAGGAGGATGAAATAGAGGATGTCAAAGGCTCCCAGAATCTTGATCCTGAGTCTCTGACTTGCCTAAGGTCCTGTAGCAAGATTTTAGCCGAGCTGAGTCTTAGATCCAGAGCTCCTTTCTCTGGTTTGGCGTGCTCATCATGAATACTTCCACCGCCCATACTTTCTAAACCACATGCTTGTATCTTTCAGCCTTGTTTTATTAAGTAAACTTTTTCTCTCTCCATTGGCAGATCCCTCTGTCAAGGGACTTGTCTAAGGCAATCATTATTAATTTGTGTGTGTGTATTTAGTGGTAAGGGAGAGGATTATGGAATATTTGGAATCTCTGTAATAGTTAGAAAATACACATCTGTATAGAATGTTGTCTACAATTTCATGAGGTTTGTAAACTCTCTAAAGGCCATACCTAGGTTCTAGGTTAAACAAAAGATGGTTTTCAGTGTGGGAAGTCTGAGATGACATTTTGATAACACACATTTCCTTTGCTGTTGGATTTCTCCCACAATTCACCTATTGTTTTGCTCTGAGTGTCAGACTTATTTATGAGTGTGACTCTGGGCATTTGTATGTTTAAAACTGTTGAGTGATGTTTTAATATTCAAACTCTTACTCTGCTTGCTTTATTCATTTATTCACTCTATCACTCAAATGTACATTTAACCCAGAATCTGCTAATTGCTATCAGTTTTAATACATCATTTCACTGAATCTCATAAAATAAAAAAAATATTTTTCCCACTTTTCTTATGTGGAAACTGAGCCCAGAGAGGTTGAGTAATTTGCCTAATGTCATATAGCAAATGAATGCAAAGTCTGGAATCAAACCTAGATCTGCTTGAAAATATGTGACTGCATCTAGAGATAACAGGCTTCCCAGGTGGCGCTAGTGGTAAGGAACCTGCCTGCCTATGCAGGAGACATAAGAGATGTGGGTTCCATCCCTGGATTGGGAAGATCCCCTGGAGAAGGGCATGGCAACCTACTCAGTGTTCTTGCCTGGAGAATCCTATGGACAGAGAAGCCTAGCAGGCTAGGGTCCACAGGGTCGCAAAGAATCAGACATGAGTGAAGTGACGTAGCATGCACGCACACAAGAGATAACAATGAATGTGAACAGGGACAATGAAACTATTCTATAAACTATAGAAATTCCTAGTAAAAAATAGTCAGTGGGTCCCTGAGGAGTAACAGTGAATATGTGCTGTGGGAGTTTAAAGAGGGACAAGCTCATATATCCTGAATCTTTTATATGATAATTCATTAATTACATGCTCTTCTGGTATCTTAAGGCAGGATAAGAAAAGTTGGGTGGTTGTCTAAATTGTATTATAAATAACTCATGTTTTCTCTTTTCTTGCATACTTCGATCAGGTTAGTGGTCTGAGAGTCTCCAGTTTTGTGAGTGCAGGAGGAGGTGGTGATTATAGAGTCATAGAGCCCTGATCGCACTGCAAGTTATCAATTGAATTGGAATTTCAATGCTTTGGGGAATCCGTTTGTTGTTTTCTCCCTGTTATATCGAGCGTGGGATTTTTACCAGAGATAGACTTCTGGCCGTGCACAGATCAGCACAAATGCAGATGTGAGCAGCGAGAATTTGGATCGTGCCAAGAGGTAATGACTGCCACATGTGTGAAGCTAATCTCAGTGCCTGGTGACCCACTGTGAGTCTGTGTGGGAGCCCTGAGAATGAAGGCTGGTGTTAGACATGAAGAGGCCCTGGAGGTTGTTAGAGGCAACACCTTCGGGTGGGAAGATGAGGCCCGGAGAAGGGGCAGCAGCGGGCTGATAGCAGCAGAGCGAGAACCAGACTTCATACCAGTGCTCTCCGGTAATAGCGCCTTAAATTTCCTGTCTTCCATTGGCTCATGCCCTCATTTGACACTGGATTGGGAATTTAGCGTTATTAACTCCATAACCTTGGAAGCATAACTTGATTTCTTTGGGTCTCAGTTTTGTTGTCTGTAAAATGAAAATCACACCCTATTGGCAGAACTGTCATGAGGATAAGTGAAATACCATGGTGCTGTATGCCACGCTGAGGTGTTACCTCATATATGCTTAACAGTCCTTAACATAGCCCAAGGAGATAGGCGTGCATGTGTGCTAGGTCGCTTCAGTCCTGTTGACTCCGTGTGACTCTGTGGACTGTAGCCCATCAGGCTCCTTTGTCCATGGGATTCTCCAGGCAAGAATACTGGAGTGGGGACGGGTACACGTATCCTATTCTTCTACAGATTCTACTTCCCAACTTCGTTTTGATACTTTTCAGATCATTGCTTCTCAGAATTTGGTCTGAAGACCAGGAATGTCAGCATCACCTGGGAGCTCCTTAGAGATGCTGACCCATTCCAGACCTCCCTCCTTATCAGAATCTGCATTTTAATAAGATTTCCTAGGTACTTCTAGGTTCATTAGAGTTTGCGAAGCAGTTTTTCCACTGGAGACCGATTCTGAGTCTGTTGGCCACAGGCCTCTGCTGACATTGACAGGGTTGGAACCAGTATTCCGGGGCATGCCTTCCCCATGCCTGGAGAGACAGGAGGGAGTCCTTGTCAAGCAGCTCCCTGGGAGTAGTGGAAGGCTGGGTTGCAGGAATCCAACAGGCTGTATCTTTTCAACGCCCTTCATTTCCCCAGAAGTAGTATTCACCAGGGGTCAAACTGGGATTGGATCCCAGGCTTTGGACTCCTAAAGTCTGTGTTCTTTTCATTACACCACCGTGCCTCAGTCAAGAGGAATGCCGGGCTGTGTGGACCATAACTCTTCATTCCCCATAGTGCCAGTATTTCCACACTGGCTGTTTTACTCTATTACTCAATTGCTAGAGGGGAGGAATTAAAAAAAAAAAAAAGAAAAGAAAAAAGCTTGAGTTGAAAGCCAGGATCCTGCAGCTTAATCAGTTATTTTCATTTTTTAATGAGGGAGACTATTGTGAAATAAGTAATTATTAATTACTCAAAACTAATGAAATATTTTAGTTTCCTTGCTAAAAAAGCATATGGAAGCTAAAAGAAAGCATATGGGTGTTTTTCGGGAAGCATGTTGGTGAATGGACGAATTCTGGCGGTGCCAGTATGCCTTTGCTGTCTGGCTGGGGCCATCCCTGCGTGCGCTGGCATCTGAGTCCTTGTGTGTTTGGAGGGATTATTTAAAATTCCCATCTGATGTGTGCCTTGGGTTGCCTCTGGAGTTACACAGCTCTGCCTCATAAATCTTTCTGCCGTGTTTTCACTCTGATATTTCTGGTGGAGTGTCACTCAGTATAAAACCTTTACCATCAGGGGCCTGCCATGCTCCGCCTTGCCAGATGTTTCTCTTTCTCTGCAGTGGCCCAAAAGGGCCTGCCCAGCTGATGGTTGGGTGTAGAGACTTTGTTCACCCGATGGTTTACCATAGCATCCTTGGACCTCCTTGCTCCACTGAGGACCATCTGTGAGACCTCTGGGCTCCCTACTGAGGATCTGCACTGCAGATTTCTCCTTGTAAAATCAGAATGGTGATTCAAGTGCAGGTCCGCTCAGGGCTGTTTATCATCGAAGTTCATATCCTTTGCTCCTCCTCTCCTTTTCTTTATGTCTCTTCTCTCTTGCTGTGTGTTTGTGGATCTGATAAATGGCTTGATGGATTGGGAGGTGGTTGAAACTCTTTTTGGCCACTCTGGTGATCCAGGCTTGTGACGGTTAGAGGCAGCATGCTACGTTTGAGAAGGTACTTGGCTGAGAGTCAGAAAACCGAGGTGCAGATCAGCCTGACTTAAGCAGCATTTACTTAGCACCTATGGAGAAAGATGGCCCACTAAGACAGGGAAGGAGGGAGGTGGCAGGTGTGTGGAGATGAACTTGATGCAGGGCCAGCCAGGACTCAGTGTGACGTGTGGGCTCAGAGATGAGACTTTGTGAGTGAGAGAATGTGGGAGTCCTTTCTACAGGAGGTTTCTTATAAAAGCAGAGGCTGGAATTGGCTTTGAAGGATGATTGAATGGACTTTGTTGGGATATTACAGGAGCTTCAGAGAGACACTCTGGCAGGCAAGAATCAGCTTGAGGCAATCCCCAGAAGCAGGTGAATACCATCCCTGCCCAGAGAACTGGGCACAGATGACGGAAATGTGTAGTTGAAAGAAAGCACTTCTTTTCTGGCAGACCTCTGTCTCCTCATCTGCAGAGCGTACCCTTTGGACAATTTGGTTCTCAAGAGGCCTCAAGACCTCCAATTGGTCTTGAGGCTACCACATCTCCCAAGACCTACCACATCTCCCAAAACCTACTGCATCTCCCATCCTAAAGCCAGATAAGCATTAGCTAAAGGCTGGTCACTCATAGTGGCGATGGAGCAGGGCCCAGAACCCCCATGTGCCTTGTTTCTGACTTCATCACTCTCTCTGTGACCCCACAGGGCATTAAAAGGATGAGTGGTTGGGATGACCATTATTATTCTAGCCTTTAATGTGTGAAACGCAGAATTTTAAAATAATCTGCAACATAAATAAGATATTTCACCGTTTTACATACTTTTTTCACCCTTCCACTGGAGACCATCCACTCTTATAAAATGCTTCCTTCTTCCATTTTGCCTGTGTGGGCTTTGCTTTCCTGCCTGAAAAACCAGCACACATCCCTCCTCCTAGGGAGCCTTCTCTTTCCATCCTTTGGCTCAGCTAGTGTTGGACTTTGTTTTCTTTTGTATTGCCACCTCTTAATGTTTCCTCTTATCTCCTACCCCCTATACATGTATTATGAGGGTTCTGAATCTAAGGACTATATTCTGCTTCTCTGAATTCCCTTTCACTTCTGGCACAGCAGTGCCCATATCATTCCTGATAAAGAAACACGCAACTGTGTTCTTCAACCGTTTCCCCCTCTGCTTGGTGCTTGTTTTTGAGATGGATATGACACTTAGAGATTTATAAAATTTCAGAATGGGGGAGGAATTTAAAAATTCACTGTCTAGTTGAGCTCTGCCCCAGGGAAGAAATGGCTTACCCTGCTGTACCTGCCCAGTGAGTGGTGGGTCTGAGAGTGGCACCCTCATCTGATCAAGCAGGAGAGGGTGGTTGGGGCCTGAGCTCCTGCTCACCCTTCAACAAGTGTTGGCCGGGTTCCTTCTTTCTATGGAGAACTTTGGGAGTAAAGGTGGTACATGTGACGCTGCTGTCTTATGAACCAGATGGAAGCAAGCAGACGCTTAACCGGTGTCTCCTGTGATGTACTACGTGACAGGCCCATGGCAGGCGCTCTCGCATCGTTTGGTTTAGTCACTCATCATAAACTAGAATGCCCCCACCCCCTGCATGTGGGAGACAGGTTGTAAACAGGACATTTAACCAAATGTAACAAACATTTACACTGAAGAGTGCATGGTAGTGGATAGATTTTTGCCTGATAGGCAGAGGGCTCTTCGCGCTCTCAGCTGCTAAAAGGGTAACTGATCAATGATCAGAATTGTGGTGGGAAAACCTGTGTTCCCTGGAGCATAAGAGAGGCTTCAGCTCTCTCTCCTGTCCTCTACACATGCGTCCCTGAGTCTTTGGAGGGATGAGACTTGCCTACCTCCCACTTGGGGGTTGGTAGTATTGGATTGTACTTGTTCTGGTTACATCTTACCTGCCTCTCCCTTGGCCTCCAGCCCCACTGAGTCTATTTTTCTGTCACTCCTATTCATTCTTCTTCACCCTGCTCCCTCCCTCTCCTGAGTTAACCCTGGGTGGCCTTAGGTCCCAAAGACTCTCCGATGGCAGACTCCCCTGGACTGGACTGTAAAATGCTGGCCGGGAAGACAGGACACAAATCTGTTAAATACACAGTAAAAATAGCTTCTGATCTCTGCAGCTCGGTATTAGGCAAGACGATATTAGCGAGGTTTGAGTGCTGTTCTGAAATGTGGCAGCTGCACACATGCATCTTGGCTGCTTTTCCTCCCTACCTCTGGCAGCTCGCGAGCAGTGTTGCCATGACACTCCTTGGGCTCTGTTTAGATCAGCTATTTTCTGAAGGAGTCCCTGACCTTCCCCACAATAGAAGCCGTTGATGTGGTCAAGTCAGAGCCCCTCCAGGAGCCCTGGAACTGGTGGGCCCCCAGTTGGGACTTGGAAACTGTTGGAAGCTGTAGGTCAGGACACAGACTTTGAAGGTTTAGGAACAAGAGAGGCTGTTGAATATCCTTTAGTGTCCTTTGATGAGGAGGATACTGAGCCCATTGATTGAAAGGGACTTGTTCAAGGTCACAGAGTGAAGTAGGGACAAGGCTGAGACAGGAACTTGGGTTTCCAGATTTTCTAATGTTCCAATTGTGCCACTCTTTCTCCTGCCTGAGGACCCTTTTCAGCCCTGATGGCTGTGGACGGAGAGGAGACAGGCCTGGGAACATCGATGTCCCTAGGAATGGGCAGAGGGAGTGAAGAGAGGCGGGGGGAAGCTCAGTGCAGAGGGAGGAATGAGGAAAAGAGGGTTACGAATAGTGTAGGGGTGACAGAGGCCCGAGCAAATGCCCTAGGTACCCCTCAGCCCATTCAAAGAGACTCTTTTCTATCAGGTTCCATAGGTTGGTCCACTGAGAAATAGATGCTTACAGAAGCAGGGGAATAACAAGGTCATGTTCTCTGTTGCTCCGAACCCTTGCCTAACCTCATATTAGACTTCACAAAACACTACCCTTAAAAGCCATTGTCATCATCACCCTCTTTGGGATACTTTATTATACAGTGTTGAGTATTCTTTAGAGAGTTCATATGTCAAATGCTGTCTTCTCCACATGATAGCAGGATCTCAGGAGACAGAAACTGTGAGTCAGATGGATTCTCCTCCCTTCTCCCTTCTCCTCCCTTCCACCCTCCCTCCCTCCAGTCATGACACCTGGCAGAGACCTAAATCACATATGATGAGCATCCAGTAAATTTTTGTTGAGTTGAACTTAGTCGAATTTAGATGGTCTCAACATTTTTATTAATTGCTGGAGTGGGTAGCCATTCCCTTCTCCAGGGGACCTTCTTAACCCAGGGATCGAAGCCAGGTCTCCTGCATTACAGATGAATTTTTTACCGTCTGAGCCACCAGGAAGCCCAACAGATGGTGGACTTTGCCAAATAAAGATTTGGGGGAATAGTCATCTCATCAGTTTCGATTCAGTGAGATTTCTTAGTTAACCTTCATGAAACTCAGTGCACTGTCAAGTATTATTCTCGTTTAACAGTGAAGAAATAAAAGACAGGTGACCTGCTCAAACTGAAAGAGTAAATGGTGATGTTTGATTTGCCTCTAGATTGTCTGTCTTCAAATGTTATATTACTTCTACTCTTCCCCAGTACTTATGGAGGAATGATTGTTCCATAGACAGTGGTTCACCCTTCCATTGAGGAGTTCCAGCCTTTTAAGGTTATAACCTACCTCTTAAGAGTTTAGAAAAGTAAATATGAATTCTCGGATTTGAAACAGTGACTTACTATGCTTTGGACCACCTCAGGCTGATTTTTAAAAAAATTTTTTCTCTGTAAGCCAAGGGAAAAATAACACATTTCTGTATTCTTTAATTTGCTTAGTTTGAAATAAACTTTGAAATGGTATGTAATACTCTTTGAACTTTTAATACATTTGGATACATCCAGAATATGAGGGAAAAAGGCCTTCTGCCCTAAATGAATTGACTAATTGAGCTGTGAACAAAGTTAGACCTTGTTTTTGGTTACAAATGAAGGATGCAAGAATTTTTTGATGCTGTAGCTGAAGTCTAGGTTTTGGTTGGTATCGATGTTTTGCAGGTATTTTTCAATATTTGCCATATTCATAAGATGATATACTTTATGCTTTCCTAATTCTCACCAGATTTGGATGCATTTGGCTGATAACACCCTGCATCCTTTCTGAAAAAAAGCATAAATGTGGAGCCATCTTCCTTTTTCATGTATGTGCTTCGGAAGACCACAGTTGTCTAATTTAAATTTCAGTACAGAGGCAAAGCTTATCAGTAGTGAGCATAATATCTTGATATATATAGATCACATGTTTCCTTTTGTGTCTGACGTTCCAGGTGTTTAAGGAGGAGAATGAGTTGAATAATAATGGTATAATGTCCAGAGAGAAAGTTGAATACATACAACAAATATGCTTGGAATCTATTTCTGTGGTGTATATGTGTGAGATTAGCTCAGTCTTTTTATAAAATTGTCTATACTTGAAAGTACATAATAACTTCAGAATTGCCAGAGAAAACTGAAATAAAAACTTGGATGATTGGGGGGTGGATAACTTATCTTTTTTTAGAGCTGTAGGTAAAGTGAAAAGTCAGAAGCACTATGGTTTGGTGTTAGATGGAAACCAAATAGTATCTGTATATTTTCTTTGTGAAGAAAGCTTGGTTTGGGAATCTGAATATTCTTTCAAACTTTCCAAATTACTTCAGCCCCCACTGATGCCCATACTTTGCTTAATTTGATTGAATCAGTTTACACTGAACAATGGCTTAGAAAACATGTTATTTATTATAAGCAATGCACATACACACTACATAAATAAAGGAAAGGAGAAAAAGAAGCAGCACTTGCATATGTGAAGCAATCTGCCTTGCTTTAGAACTGCATATGTGTGTGTCTTTTTGTTTAAGTAGATTGGGAGCACCTTGAAGATAAGAGAAATGTTTTGTACATGTTTGTGATAATGGTTTTGTGAACTCAAGTGCAGTAAATCAAAACAACTTTGGTAACATCTTTTGCCTGGAGTCAATAGACTTATTCAGAATTTCTGTAGAAGTCATTCTATTACTTGTGAAATCCCTCTGCTTCATAGCCTTTCTGTGGAATTACTTTTGAAATCCATCTGCCTACTTGCAAGAAAAATGGATAGTTAAGTAGTGCAATAGCCTGTTTACATACTGGCTCAAACTGTCACTGTGAGAAAAGGTTGCATATATTCTAAAATGTTACACAGCTAGGAAAAATATACACACATAATATATAGAGTGACTATATATGTACATATATATACAATCATATATATATGATCTGTTCCTTGTCACAATATTTAACCCAACGTGCTATTTACAGTAATGAATCAAAATGTCAGTTTTAAAAATATGAAGTGTCAAAGTGTTCCCACGTTGCGGGAAAGTTTGATGTGACAGTTTGTTAATCATATGACTATTATATCAAGCGTGTCTCACAATGTTTTTTGCTTGGTGCTCTTTCTTGTAGGCTCCTTGCACTTTTTCAGTGAATTCTAAGTTCAAGTTACTAACCCAGGGAACACATTTGGGTTACGTGTCTCCCACACCTCACACAAATGCTGCTATGTTTTCCTCTACTTACAGCTGAATGGATTTAACATCATTTCAGAGTAGTTTGATTTTGTGCCTGACACATTTATGTATAGAAGCTAGAAGAAAAAAAAAAAATTCCCCTACTGTAATTTTGTTGTTTTCACTGCAAAACCATCACATGAAACCTTGATAGAATAGCTATTTTGTTTTTCTCCAAGCTGGGTTTCTCAAGGTATAATTTAGATGTCCTTACTCTTTGACCTTGGGTACATTTTTGAATTTTGCTTGGCACATTGATTATACTAACTTCTTCACCCTAATAGAAGAACAGAATCCTAGAACATAAATACCATATATTTGGGAAGAGGCAGCATGGTTTCTCTCTGAAGTGTGGCTATGCTTCTTTCTAGTTCTGGCTACATGGATCACATTCAATCTTTGGGTCTCAACTTCCTCTGAAGAATTGTTAAGATTGAAATTAGATTAGAATAGTGTATTTTTAAATGCATGCCTTCAAGGAGTCCAGAGCTCTGGGTGGATGTGTGACCTCAGATGATAGGGTACAGGGAAAGTGGTGAGGACTCTGGGCCCTTCTACCTGAGCAACCCAATCTTACATCTGTTTTCAGTTGTACATAATATTTCATTTTGGAAGAGGAAATGGTAACCCACTCCAGTATTCTTGCCTGGAGAATCCCATGGACAGAGGAGCCTGATGGGCTGCAATCCACCGGGTTACAAAGAGTTGGACATGACTGAGTGACTGAGCATGCACTATTTCATCTAAGTAAAAGGTTCTGCTGCTTAAAAAACCAACCTGCCCACCTGTTGGCAGCCACTCTACCAGGTGATCTAGAGTCAGCGTTCTCTGGTTCTGCGGCCCATTTCCTGAGATCACACGGCAATCGCACCAGCAGATCTTGATTCATCTGGCCTTAGGTTCTGCCTGTGCATCCACTCAGCCTCCGTGGAAGTCCTTACAATGGCAAAGCTTTCTCCATTGTGAGATTTGACGGAAGAGCGACTAACTGAGGTCATGTCTATGTCTGATTTTAATCCTTGCATCATTTTGGTTTTAGTAAACTTACTTTCCGGTTGAGCAGATTTTTACATCAGCAAAAACTGTTATTTAGAGCAAGTATAGACAAAAGAAGATGAAGAAGTTTTGACAAGTATTTTGTCTGCTTCTGGTCAAGGATGTGAATGTTATTCCTTAAACTGGAACATTTCAGCCAGTTTGGGGAGGAGGGTGGGCACCCACAACTTGAGATTTTAGTTCATCATTTATCCTTCCTCCCTCCACCCCATACACGTGCAACCACTACCATCTTGATCCACTATGCAGGGCATATTCCTATGTATATTCCCCAGAATGATGCAGCAGGGGAATAAAAAGTTGTGCATTACAAATCAAGGAAGAGACTGTAAAGAATGGTAAATGGTCAAGGGACATGACTTAGTAAGACTTTAGAAAAGCCTTTAAGTGTGAACATAATAAAATCAAATTGGGAAAAATATATCTCATAGATATAAAAGCATCCTAAAAATGGGAAGGAGGGTGAATGTCTATTTTGTTAGACATTCAGAAGCATTATTTTCATATTTCCTGAGGGATCAAATTATGGGATTGTTTTAATTCTAATATCTGAAATTGTGAAGGAAGAGGATAGTCAGATCTACAATTCTATCATGACACTTTCTTATGGTGAAATGCCCCTTTGGTAACAGAATTCATACAAACAGTGTGAGTGTCAAGACAGAATGTTCTTTTATTAAGTCACATATCAGCCACTGGGGATGCACCTGGGTTTATTGGGCTAGGGGGGAGGGATGACCCAAAATCAGTGTTTAGAATAATTAGAAAAAAGCCAGGAATGATTCCTGACTTGTTCCTTGAAGGATCTGGTGAGATGAGGCAAACTGCTCTAAACCAATGTTGAACTCAGAGATCCAGTTTTCAGTGGAACAGGAAGTATTGTGTGTGTTGCTGCTGCTGCTGGGTCACTTCACTCGTGTCCGACTCTGTGTGACCCCATGGACTGCAGCCCGCCAGGCTCCTCTGTCTGTGGGATTTTCTAGGCAAGGGTACTGGAGTGGGTTGCCATGCCCTCCTCCAGGTGATCTTCCCAATCCAGGGGTTGAACCCAGGTCTCCTGCATTTCAGGCAGATTCTTTACTGCTGAGCCTTCAGGTAAGCCCCATTTTGTGTGTAGTCTTGGTTAACATAGACTAATAGAAAAATACATATTCATGGGATGGAGAGGATGACATGAGGGCAAACCAAAATAACAGCACGTTTGCTCTCGTTTATTTGTTTACTTTAATTTTCCATGGGCTACCTCCGCCTCTCTTCTTTATCTCCTTGCTGGACCATAACGACAAGAGAGTTGAGAGCCTTGTCATGCTTCTTCTCTGATTTCCAGTTGCCTAGAGTCACTCCTGACTCATCCATGAGCTCAGTAAATATTTACTGAATGAATGAGCGGTACTGAAAGATAGCCCTTATTGAGGAACAATCATGATATTAATTTGGAAAATTCTGATCTGGCCACTTCTACACTCTCTGGGAGTTTTGCTAAATACTTACTGAGTTAGGCATTATTCTGAGCACTTTGCATTGTTAACTCATGGAATCCTCACAACCACCTGCTGAGAAAGGTATTGTTATTACCACCATTTCACAAATGAAAAACTGAGAACCAGAGATGTTACACAACATACCCAAGGTCATGGTTCATGAAAGGTAAAACTCAGGACTTGAACTCAGGTAGTCTGTCTTCAGCTGTCTCAATCACTAAGTTATGTTGTCTCTGTACTATTGGTATAATTATACTGACCTGTTCTTCCCAGCATGTTATGAGACTGAAATAAGATGATAGGGAGGTTGAAAGTTTTAGGGAAAGGTGAACCAACTACTGAAGGTGAGACAGCACAAAATAGCTTTAATCTAAATAGAAAGTAGAAATTTGTTGAGAAAATTTAGAGAAGAAAAAGAATGGTCACCTCTAACTGAGGTGAAGGGGAGGGGATTAAAATAGGGGTTCTTGGAGTTGGCCTTGAATGAATGGGATTTTGATAAAGGGTGGGTTGCTTTCTAAGCAAATAGAATGGACAGTGGAATAGAGGCACCGATGTGCAAGGTGGTGAAAAAGAAGGCCTCAGTTCGCTGAATGATGATGAGTTTAGTTTTAGCAGATTCTTTTCAAAACAGTGTGCACTGAGGAACAGGGAAGGGAAGGGGCTTGTGGAGGACGAGGAGGATGTGGAGAGTAAGGTAATGAATGGGAAGATGAAAAAGCATAACCAGTAACTGCCATCTTCCTCTCTCTGGAAGTCGACTCTAGGCAAATAGATGACCCTGCCTTACCTAGATCATGCTTTGACTCATTGCTTTCTTGTGTGTGGTCCATAAGTACTAGTCCAGGGAGATACCCCTCTGAAAAGATCGGTCCCCACAAGCCTGGAGAATGCAGCATACTCTGGCGCCCTCTTAGGCATTGACAATGTACCTTAGCTTGTTAAATCTTTCAGGAAGCCCTGTGGACAGCACTCAGCTGGTTTGCAGTTGACTCTGGAACTTGGTTTCTCCCTCTGGGCATCCCTAGTTAACATCAGTGAGCAGACACACTCTCAGAGACCACCAGCCCGCCAGCTGGGCTGATCTGTGTCCACTGTCCAAGATGCATCTGAGAGGAGAAGAGATCCACTTTCAGGGCAGCCTGAAGTCCCATTCTGAAAGGAGAAGTTGTGCTCCAGAGCACTCTGGCCTGTAGCAGTGGTTATGTGTCATTTAGAAAGAAAGCTGTGCTCAAGATAACCTTGAGAACCTGCAACCCCTCTGAAAAAGTAAGAGTGAGAAGCAGGAAGTGAAGGAGCTCTAGTTCTTGAAATGGAATGTGGCTGAGGGTGATGGTTTGCAACGATGGGACCTCCCCTAGCAGGCTGCCTTGTGAACATTTATAAGCAAACACCTTTCAAGTCAGCGAGCCAGCCCTGGAGAGGGCCAGGTACCTAGCTCACTCTCACACGTTGCACTGGTCTGAAAGGCAAAGAACGGCAGTGGAATGTAGAGTGTCCGCGCCTTGACCATATCCGGAGTTGTGTCAAACTGCCTCACTTTAGGGAGGAGATGGTGTGTTAGTACTTAGGCATTTCTTTCCAGAAGGTATCTGTTACCTTTTTTTTTTTTTTTTTCCCTTTCTCTGGTCTGACCTTAACTTTCAAGCACCACTTTTGGAAGCTGTCACTGTTTGGAATCACGCTCAGAGGTCATAATACTGGAGGTTTGAGAACACAGTGTGGGAAAGTTTGTGTTTCTAATAAACTCCGAGATGATTCTGAAACTGCCAGTTTGTGGCCTCGCTTTGATTAACGCGCCTTTAAAGTATAGTTCAAGACCCTTGTTTTCCAGGAAATTTAACTGTCTTTACCCAAAGTGGTTTCTTTCTTCCTTTCTCTTTTTCTTTCCTTCTCTCATATTCTAAGGGAATCCATCAGAGGCCCTATCTGAATGAGGTAACTTCTCATTTATGTAAGTCTCTGGGGCTCCGTTATCAACTTCTTGTGTCTGTTTAAATAGTTTAGATAAGAAAGACAATTGTATAAGTTGTATAAATGAACACAAATCCTGATGGAGACTCTCAAATCCTGAATTCACATCTTCTTATTGCTTCTTATAAGCTGTGTGTTTAGGGGCAAATCGCATCTTGTAGAGCTGTTTTCTCATCTCTAAAATAATTATTCCGTTTCTTCCTGCTGCTGATGTTTTCATGGAAAACATCAATTGAGAGTCTGGATATTTAAAATGCGGTAAAAATGCAACAGTGTTCACAGTAAATTATTGTTGGTGTTTTGTTTGTTTTGTAAAGTTGACTCATGCACTTTATCATTAATGATGAGGCATGAAGGAAATGCTGTTGGTTTTTAATGAGATGTGGAGTGGAGGGTGGGGCTTAAGTAATGCTGAGATTTCAGGAAAGCTCTTTTCAGTTCCTGGAAATGATTCTCACACTGACAATTATAAGCTTGTGCTCAGGTCAGGAAAAGCAATGTGCATTTATATTGAACTTTTTCTTCAGGTAGACCATGATAATGATAATGAAAATTGTGTTCATTTTCTGAACTTCTCATTATAAACTGGAGAAGAGATGAAATATTCATAGTGGTTGTCATTGACAGGGGTTTGTAGGGTTATTGCTAGTGAGTAAGTTTATAAATCCTTACATTTCTGTTTTCTATAACAAGAATACCTAAAACAGGAAGTGTCCTCTTCTAGGTTTTCTTAAGATAGCATATGTATTCCTTAAGTGTCTACGGTACAAAACCTAAATCAGGCACTGAAGAATAAAAATATGGTTAGATGTGTAATTTCTTTTTTCACGGAGTTTCCAATCCAATGGGAGAGCCAGACACATGCATAACTAGCTGTTTCACAAAGCAAAACAAACTAGGTGACAAAGGAGAGGTACCGGTGGCATGCTGTGGGAACCCAGAGCAGGCTTTCGGTGGGCGTGAGTTGGGGAGGGGCTCCTGAAGAAGGTGGTTTTTAGGCACGCCTTGAAGAACTGAAAGGATTTAAGCAAACTGACTTTAAATTGCAGCAAGCCAGAGAAAGACAATATGTTAGTACTTGGGCTTTTCCCATAGTATTTTATAGCCAAGGTTATGGGAAAAGTATTGATGCACAGAAACACATCTTCTGTTCTGAAGATCCGCCACTGGTATTCTGGTCCATTTGACTGTGCTTATTTTATTTCCTTTAGTTTATTTGTCCCCTCTTTCTTTATAGGGTATTCCTTTTTGCCACTTCCTGCTGGCATTTTTTTTTGCCTGGTCATTGACCTCTCTCACCTGCAAAGTTGGCTCACTCGCTACCATATTATCATACTCCTTTGGATAAGCTCTTTTCTTTGATCTCCAACTATTGTAATACCCCGTTCCATCCTCACTCTTGTTTTGGTTTGCAACAGTAACAATAGCCTTTAAAAAATGTCCTTGTATCAATTAGATTGACCCTTTTGTAGTATGAAGACACTGATTTCTGTCTCCTCTCCAGGCTCTGGATCGCCAAACTCAAAACACCAAGTCTGAGTGTATAGTATACATACCAGATGTATAGAGCCAGTTACTGCTGAGAGAAGATAAGGTCACAGTGAAGGGAAACATGTTGTTAAAATATGTTGGAATGAAACATCAGGTGCTGGACCTGTCTAGGAATACGGTGTAGATTGACTTTACATTCTGTGTTCTACACATTAGAAGGTTGTGATGTTCAGAACCTTATATTTTGATGCTTATAATCATGTAATATAAGTTTATATCAACTGAATCCAGGCAATTTCACCATCCACTACATTATTAATTCCAGATGAGAAAATTCATTAGGGCTCAAATTTTGTTTGAGGCCCAACTGTTTCTTAAATTATTATTACAATTATTATCTATTTTATTATCTGTTTATTTTTATTTTTACAACTGATGGGAAGGGAAATTTAACAGCTGTGTGATTAGCAGGGCATGAAATTAAAAATGTTTTGTACAGAGTCGAGAGGTTGTTTACTACAGAATTCCTCATCTGAGAATTAAGTATCATTAAGATTGGCCATAAGATGCTCTCCTTCATCATTTAAGTTGGGTTTCTCACATCTAGTCATTTGCTAAAAGTAAAGGGCCTTTTGCCTTTTCTGGAAGGAGAATACTGGCTGGGTTATGCCAGTGCATCTCTAACATTGGCAGTCAAGGTAGCAGCTCCATTTCTTTCACTCATAAAATAACAGTGCAAGGAGAAAGAAGTTCAGCCTCACTGCTCTTAGCAAAGAATGAGTAAGTTCCAGTTTGAGGAAGTCAGGTAAATTAGAGCTACAACTTTAAAGTGGCTTTAGTTTTCTCCTTTCAAACCCCAAGAGTGTCACCTTTCTGTGAGTGTGACGTCTAGCATGTGCTGTTGATCCTTAAAGTTTCCTTTAGCGGTATGCTGTTGTTTCTTGGGTCCTTTTGCAGAAGTCCCTCTTTTGACCGAGTTCTAGACAGTACTATCTCCCTTTTCCTTTTTGCAGGTTGTGCTCAGTCTTCTCTAGAAGCAGGAGAGTGTGGTGGTCAAGCACGTTAGCCAGAGTCTCTTTGCTGGAGTGTGAAGCCAGCTCATCTATTTGCTTGGGCAAGTGGTGTTCGCTCTTCGCTGTACCTTTGCCTCATCCCCTTATTGAATGGAGGTAAAAGGTAGTACCTACCTCCAAGGTTGCTTTGAAGATTATGAGTGTTAATACCTCGAAAATGTTTAAGGCTCTACCTGACTCCTAGCCGGTGCTCAGGTAATGTTGGCTGCCTGCATTTCTGTAAGACAGTGTACTGTCCTGTGTGTGAAGGTCTTTGTTAGTACACATCCACAAGGACTTGCTTCACTTCTAGCCTGGGACACTTCCTCTATCCCTGCTGCTTTGTCTTGCATAGGATCATTCCTGTAAGATAATTATTTTATTCTTGTCTTAATTCTTTCTTTAGACAGATTTTATTGATATCTTTCAGTTTGCTGAATTCAGCAAGACCCAGTCTCTGCTCTTAAGGGATATTTTGAAGGGGAGATTGGGATTGATGAAAGTTAAGCAGATGACTCTTCTTATTGGAGATAGATTAGAGATCCAATCTTAACTCCAGAGTTAAGGTATTTGAATAGTATCCCTAAATATTCAGAAGTCTAGTTAAGGAATCTGTGGTCCTTAGAGGAGAGAGACATTAACTTTGGTTTAGATTGAATGCAAATGTCTCAAGTCTTCCTGGAAGAGGAGGGGTTTGATCTAGGACCTGAATGCTGGGTAGAATTTGACCTGACCAAAAAGGGGTAAAGACTTCCCAGGCTAAGTGAAGGGTGTCAACTACACTTAGTTTTTCCACATTTGCCACCATCCGGGCCTTTTGGACAGCTGTTATTGCAGGTGGGACCTCAGTTAGAAAGCCAGAGAGTGTGTGAGTGAGGCTTTCATAGTCCCCAGGTCCTGTATAAAAAATGGATGAAGGAACCAGCCCCCTGGTGCAATGTCTTTTAAAGGGGGTATGAGAGAGGAAAAATGGGAGAGACAAACACAGGAAATGTTGGATATTTGTAGAGGGATTATAATCAAGACAATTGATTGTTCTTTATCTTTTCTTAGATCATATTTAGGGGAGATATAGTTGCTTTTTGCATATATTTCCAAAGCTCCAATACTCTGGCTACCTGATGTGAAGAGCTGACTCATTGGAAGAGACCCTGATGCTGGGAAAGATTGAAGGCAAAAAGAGAGCGGGCGGCAGAGGATGAGATGGTTAGATAACAACACTGACTCAGTGGACATGAAATTGAGCAAACTCCAGGAGATGGTAGAGGACAGAGGAACCTGGCGTGCTGCAGTCAGTGAGGTTGCAAAGAGCTGGACCTGAATTGGTGACTGAACAACAGTGACAACAGCAGCTATACTTATATGCACATATATGTGTCAAAGTGTCCCTTTTTTTCTCCTTGTTTCTTCTTTTTTTAGTATAAGCCAGTATTAAAACCACTCAATCCTTTGCCCTTAAAAATAAATCTGGGTGGGGGTTAGACAAAAGTATTTCCTGGAATACATTATATGCTGGGCAATAGACGTGGGTAGTTAAATGCCTTTCCTGTAGAAGAAAGTCATTATACGTCGGGATGCTGCCAGCAGCTCTCTTGGTGAGTGTGTTTCAGCGCTGTGGCTGCTCTCCATCAGCTCTCTGCCATGTAAGAGTGGTTTTAAACTTACTGTCACTTTTAGCAAGTGACCTGATGAGGCACCATAATGTGCACTGGCCAAACATAACATGGCATGGTTGCAAAATAACGAGACTGGTGTTTTAGCCAGCACCCTGGGACATGTAGATGCAGGTAGTAGAGACGTCTAAGCAGTGCTTCTTATGGGGGTGCCGTTGCAGCCCAGGGAGCACTGGATCCTAGGTTGCTTCCACTGCTCAGCTCAGAGCAGCCCTGGGATCGCCTTCTGAGATAATGATGAGTGACCCTAAAAACCACAGAACCATGAGATAGAGACCGTGAAATCCACTTAACTCATTCTGAATGTGAGAAAACTCAGGCCCTGAGACAAAAACTGATGTGTGCAGTTGGCTTGTTTTCTTAGATGGGGAAGCGTCAGTTCTGAATTACTGTTAGTTCTCTCTGCCTGTTATTTTCTCATTGTTTCTCTGCCTTAAGGAAAATTGATTCTGTGTTAAATCTTTGAATAATTAGAAAGACAGTAAAGATGGAAAGAGGGTAAAAAGTTCCACTAGTCTTGCCTGGCATCACAGAATGTATATGTAGCATAGAGAAAATACAGCCCTCTTGGGATGAGGCTCCTATATTTTTAAGAAAATCTCAAGAAATAGAAATCACTGTGTCAAAGTTTT
The DNA here is from genome assembly GCF_019320065.1 of Cervus canadensis. Lineage (NCBI taxonomy): Eukaryota > Metazoa > Chordata > Mammalia > Artiodactyla > Cervidae > Cervus > Cervus canadensis. The sequence continues at coordinate 54,890,578 of NC_057392.1, read as the reverse complement.
CAGTTGGTTATAATTACATCTATTATAAAATCAGATGTAGATAGATAGAGGTAAACACACAAGTTCCTAATTGAATTGTAGACCTTACCTTTCAGGGGTAGGGATCCTGTCAGTGATAAATCTATATCCTTGTCATAGCCTGTTGGCAACATTTCCTAAAATGTCCTCCGTGGGATACTAGCTCCAAATGTTCAAATCAAGTGGGAATCAGTTGCTTTTTTTGAAATTAAATAAATTAGTTAACTGCACGAGGTCTTAGTTGTAGCATGTGGGATCTAGTTCCCTAACCAGTGATGGAACCCTTGCATTGGGAGTGTGGAATCTTAACCACTGGGCCACTAGGGAAGTCCCAGGAATCAGTAAAAATCTCCATTTTGGACACTCTTGTGGACCTTAAGCAAGATTAACTCTGAGAACACCTACACATAAAAAATAACCACACCATTCCTTTCTGTTTTGTGAAATTCAAGTTTTGTCAAATTTATTTTATCATGGAACCATTTTGTGGATGATTTTCCAGACTAGTGTTTTGTGGAACATTCTTTGGATAGCATGATTTTATTGTTAAAATTCTTAAGGTTCACATCTGTTGTCTTGTAATAATCTTGTGTGAAATATAAAGTCATTTGGGCTAAACTATAGACCTCCACTTGGCCTACCTTCTCCATAGGAGAAATTACAGGTTTATTTCAGGATCAAACACTTTTCAAATGAAATGTTGTTAGGAGGAAAAAAAAAACCTTTCAGAGACTAATAATTGCAGAAAGAAGACAGTGTTATACGGGCCAAACCCAATTTTGTGAATTAGGGCTTTAACTTGGAGAGTTGTTCCTGAAAATAGCTTGTTTTTAAGCAAAACTTTATGGCTTTTGGTGGGGGCCTTTCTCACCATCAAAGGCATGAATATGGCTGCTTTTAAACTGACATGTTTCTTGCATTCAAAACCAGGGCTTGTGGAGGAAACAACACTTTCTTTAACTTTATGAAATAGTTGGCTTGACCATCATGACATTTTTTTCCTGCTTATTTAGGATATTAGCTTTTTTTTTTTTTTTAATGTTGGAAGGTTCCTTGTTGATCTTGTCCAAGCCTGCACTTGACAGATGAGGAAACAGAGGCCCAGAAGGCTTTCTAAGTGTCTTTAGTAATTAGTGACAAAGCCAGAACTAAAATCAAGAACTCTCACTTACTTATTGAATTAAGTTTAGTACCTTTTTGTTTATTGTACACTCTGCTACAGTCCATGGTGTTGCAAATGGTTGGACATAGCAACTGAACAACCACAGCTGTTAAAAAAAGGAGTTAATTGCTTATCTTGGTTAGATAGTAGATATGTATTACACACACATCAATGATGGATTGTTATTGTTTAGTCGCTAAGTCATGTCCAATTCTGTGTGACCCCATGGATTGTAGCTAGCCAGGCCACTCTGTCCTTGGAATTTCCCAGGCAAGAATAAGGAGTGGGTAGCCATTTCCTTCTCTAGGGGATCTTCCCAACCCAAGGATTGAACCCATGTCTCCTACACTGGAGGTGAATTCTTTACCACTGAGCCTCATGGGAAACCCTCAATTATGGATAAAGGGTCATAGTTAGAAACTCTTTTACCCTCAAGGTAAGAAGACCCTCCATAGTCCCTAGGTTGTCTCTCTCTCTCTCTCTTTTTTTTTTTTAATAAAAAGAACTTCACCCACCTCAGGCTAGTTTTTTGATACTGCTTACTTGAGAAATTAAATTATTTCAACAGAAGAGATATGTGTGAAAAAAAGGGTCCTGCTGCACATTTTAATCTCCCTTGTTTCAGGCTGAGATATTCACTACAGCAAGGTGGTGTTTAAGGTTTTCGACGTAAGGAGAAGAACTGGCTCATCACCAAGTGCTTGAGGGCTATGGCTTAGTTACACATCGTCCTGTGGTTCTTTCTTTCCTTCTCCCCACTCCCCGCTTCTACATCATCTTGTGGCTCCTTCTTTCCTCCTCCCTGCTTCCCACTTCTCCTAGTTGCACCCCCTCCTTTCTCCACCTCCTGTGTCTTCAGCCAGAGGGCTATCTTGCTTCAAAGACAGGAAAGGAGCCTTCGATCCAAGGGAGACGTTCTTTCTGCGAGGCTTTGCCCAACTGTAACAAAAGCAAAATCAAATCCTCATGCCTTTGAGTTTTCTCCTTTAGGTAGAAAGATCTGATGGTTAGCGATCTTAAGAAGGGCTTCCCTATTAAAAGACTACTGCAGAATCTGTAGTCTGGTGCTTGCCGTAACTATGGTGTATGAAGAAGGCAAGGGCGTTAAACTCAATAGTGGAAAATATGGGTTTGGGCTGCACTTCTCTGTTAACTAGCTGTGGGATCTTGGGGAGACTAAAAAACTTCTTTGAGCTTCATTTGACCCCATCTTTTCATCGGGGCTTAGGAAATCATGATTCCTGGAGCTGTGTGGATCAAAAGAGATAATGGATATGAAAAGGCCTGTAAATTGTAAGTTAGTTAGTTAAGTCGCTCAGTCGTGTCCGACTCTTTGCGACCTCGTGGACTGTAGCCTAACCAGGCTCCTCCATCCATGGGATTTTCCAGGCAAGAGTACTGGAGTGGGTTGCCATTTACAAGAACCCTATAAATAGTGTAAACCTGTTTATAGTAATCAAGTAAATGATAATAATGCAGACATATCCATACTGCTGATTTTGCGTCCAGTACCACTTTACACCTTGTATGTCTATTAGTTCACAGTTCTGACCATAGACCTGTGTGTTGGTGAATGGCTCCTGGCATTATAAATCACCAGGCCTGGCTGCTAACCTGGACTGGCTGGTGATTTACTCAGTGGTAGTGGGTAGTTTCTTTGTTCCTTGAGCCTGAGATGTATTCTTTGTAAAAGAAATGCTTGGACTCTTATTGAATATAAGGGTGCTTCTGTTCTGCTTGGCAGTTTTTTTGTTTTTATTTTTGCAACCTCGCCAATTCAGTCACTGACCAGTAATCAGAGCTCACATTTAAACTTAGGGCCATCATCATTTTCATTTTACCAATGAGGACACACATAGGCACAGAGAGCTCAAGTAACTTTCCCAAGGCTGCACAGCCAGTGAGTGGTGGAGCTGGGATTCAAACTCTGCTCTGGTGTCCCAGAGTGACCGCAGCTAGATGCATTTGAAGAACTCTCCAGAGATCCCAAATGTGTCATGTTGTCAGATTCCTCATCTAATCTGCTCCATGATTATCATTTAGCTCTTCAGGTTTTTGGTAGTGGTTTAGGTTTTAACTCCACAATTGGATTCTCAGCATCTTGATTGCAGGTTTTTGGTGCTGGAAAGTATATTTCCAGCGTCCAAAGCAGGGTTTGGCATGTGGTAGTGTTCCCTGGTATGTGCACCGTTTGTTTTTTGGCCAACCTTAGATTCTTTGAACCCCTTAGGGAGGCCTGCCATTGGCTTCTTCCCCAAAGTGTGTTTGACGGGATGGCCTCTTCACATCAGAAGCCAGCTGAGGTCTCTGTGGTGTGACTCTGGACAAGTCTCCACAGGGGAGACAAGACAAGTTGCAGCCCGCATGGCTTGTGCACTCCGGTTTTCTCATGGCTGCTTAACCGAACCAGAGTGAGTTCTGGTGGAAGACTTTTCACCAGAGTCTCCCCGCTGCTTCAGCCTGTTTTCGCTTTGCTGTTGTTTTATTTTTCTTAAGACCTGATTTTCTTGGATTCTGCTTGGATGTAACCCAAGATTTGTAGCCCAGTTGCATCTGAGAAAGAGTCACACCCATTGAAATTGGGAGAAAACTGACTCTGAGAGCCCAAGGAAATCAGCATAAATTGTAGATGGCAGATGTCTTCCATCTCTGAGGCTGCCTTTCTTCTTTGTGTGATGCTGTTCCAAGACCTTTTACTGGGACCAGCTTTCTTGGAGGGTTGCCTTTAACTCCTAATTCATGCAGTGTGCTTATTTTACCATTCACACACCTTTTCAATCCCCATAAGTGACTCACTCTGGCATTCACTTATGCTTTCATCTACATATGAATTATGCAATATTTTCTACCTATCAGACACAATAGTGATACCAAAATGAGTTTGACACAATCCTTGTTTGTAAAGACCTAATTCCTTCGTGGCTCAGACGGTAAAGAATCCGCTGCAATGCAGGAGTCCTGGGTTTGATCCCTGGGTCAGGAAGATCCCCTGGAGAAGGGAATGGCGACCCACTCCAGTATTCTTTCCTGGGAAATCCCATGGACAGAGGAGCCTGGCTGGCTTCAGTCTATGGGGTTGTAAAAGAGTCGGACACAGCTAAGTGACTAGCACTTTCACTTTCTTTCAGTTCTTTGGAGGGGGAGGATTCACTTTGGCAATCAACAATTAGTTCTTGAGTGCCCACCATGACCACATACTAGAACAGCAGATACCAGCTGATTCAAGCCCTCTCAACATAGGACTTTTGGTCCAGGAGTGACAACCACCACATTCATAGTTTCTCAGATAATTATATAATTATGGCTATGATAGTTGCCACAGAGCAAAGGTACAGGGTGTGACGGCAATATTAAACAGTTGTTTTTTTCTTGGCCTAGTTTGTTGGTGAGGTATGTTTCCCCAAAGAGTTGGAATTAGGAAAAGATGAGAACAGGGGAGTGGGCTTGGGCATACACCTTTCATACAACGTAGAAAATGGTCAGAGCTCAGCTCCAGTGCTGTGGAAACTGAGATAAGCAAGAACATCTTAAAAACTAGGTTGATGATAAAACTCCTTTCAGGGTATTTTCTTGCTTTTCACTCTATAAATGGTGGGCTTTTGTGTATCATGACCTGGTTTAGTAGTTGTAAACTGACTTAAGAAAAAAAACTCTGTTTTCCTTACTACTTTCTAGATGTGTTAAAATAATTCACTGTATTTCATATGTATACCCAAGATCTTTGAATCCAATTAGTAGGAAAAACACTTTTCATGTCATTGTAAGTAATGCAAAAATAAATAACAGGTAGAGAAAAAACTGAAGTACCAATGCCTTAAGCTTTTTGCTGGAATCTGGGAGTGTCTTATCGTAAGAAATGATTTCAGATGTACCATTTTCTTTCTGCATGTATTTATCTATTTAGAGTGCCTTCCTTGGGTTACGTATTTTAATGGACTGTTGGAAGTGAGAAGCAGGACGGCAGAGGCAGAGCTGCTCATTCTGCCATTCGAATTCTGTCCTGCTTCAGGGCGGGAGGCGAGTGGGACTCAAATCCTACCCCCTCCTCTATTGGTCAAGCTGAGATTGGATGCGATTTTCTGATGTGAACAGAATGACCTAATGGTTAGCAGAGGCCTGGGTATAGAAAGGTCTGGCACAGGTTGTCTTTCTCTGAAAGCCCTCATAGCTTAGTGGGGGACACAGATATGGGAATGACTGCCAGCCAAAATGAAATAGGCTAACCAGAGGTACACATGACATGTCGAGGGGCTTTAATTGAAGGATTTTAATTCTGACAGGGTAGGGAGAGTAAATTTATACAGCAGTTGAAAAGCCAAGTTGGATGGACAAATTTTTTCTTCTTTTTTCTTTCAAATAGTAGCTTTATTGAGATCTAATTCATATGTCATACAATTAACTCATTTAAAGTATACAATTCAGTGGTTTTTATTACATTCACAGGGTTGCACAGCCATCACCAAAATCAATTTGGAACTTTTGCATCACTTCCGGAAGAAACGCTGTACCTTTTGACAGTCACCCCTTTCCTGCTCGATAGAGTTGCCCAGTCCGAGCATTTCATATAAGTGCAGTCACACCATATGGGCTGTCTTGTGACTGGTTTCTTTCACTTGCCGTAATATTTTTCAGTTTCATCCATGCTGTGGCATGATAAATAGGTTTTTGATTGCTGGAGAATGGGAGGAAGTTCACCCCAAAATGATGCATTAGGATGAGGTAACAGAAAGACCTTCTTCACACAGTTTGGGCTGTATTTGAGAGGTTTGAAGTAGAATACTGTGTCCGCAGAGTAGGGCCTGCTGTCAGAGATATTATGGTAAATATAGCTGGAAATATAATTTGGAGTAGATTATGAAAATTAGGAGTAAGTTTGAATTTCTTTCAGGATGCAGATATGTCATGACTCAATAGATGTAAGATGAAGACAAATAATATTTAAGACTATAAGGTCACCCAGGTTGGTTGTAGAAAGCCAGGTATGAAATGAAGAACAGTTAACTCCCAAGTAATTTTTTCTCATATTTCATTGCCTCCTAATATTTATGTTTGTTAGCTGAAGTGAGTAAAAAAAGCACAGGTGACTTTTTCTGTTATAACTATTTTTTAAAACTATTAGAAGCTTGTAAAAAAAAAATTAAACCTGTATAAAGTTTTGCCAAGAGAACGCACTGGTCATAGCAAACACCCTCTTCCAACAACACAAGAGAAGATTCTACACGTCGACATCACCAGATGGTCAATACTGAAATCAGATTGATTATATTCTTTGCAGCCAAAGATGGAGAAGCTCTATACAGTCAGCAAAAACAACACCGGGAGCTGCCTGTGGCTCAGATCATGAACTCCTTATTGCCAACTTCAGACTTAAATTGAAGATAGTAGGGAAAACCATTAGACCATGAAGGTATGACCTAAATCAAATCCCTTACAATTATACAATGAAAGTGAGAAATAGGGATTAGATCTGATAGACAGAGTACCTGATGAACTATGGATGGAGGTTCGTGACATTGTACAGGAGACAGGGATCAAGACCATCCCCAAGAAAAAGAAATGCAAAAAAGCAAAATGACTGCCTGAGGAGGCCTTACAAATAGCTGTGGAAACAAGAGAAGAGAAAGGCAAAGGAGAGAAGGAGAGATATACCCATTTGAATACATAATTCCAAAGAATAGCGAGGAGAGATAAGAAAGCCTTCCTCAGTGATCAGTGCAAAGATATAGAGGAAAACAATAGAATGGGATGGAGAAGGAAATGACTACCCACTCTAGTATTCTTGGCTGGAAAATCCCATGGACAGAGAAGCCTGGTGGGCTACAGTCCACGGGGTCACAAGAGTTGGATACTGAGACACACTTAGTGACTAAACTACCACCATAGAACCGGAGAGACCAGAGATCTCTTCAAGAAAATCAGAGATTCCAAGGGAAGATTTCACGCAAAGATGGGCTCAACAAAGGACCTCACAGAAGCAGAAGATACTAAGAATGGATGGCAAGAATACACTGAAGAACTATACAAAAAAGATCTTCATGACCCAGATAATCATGATGGTATGATCACTCACCTAGAGCCAGACATCCTGGAATGCGAAGTCAAGTGGGCCTTAGGAAGCATCACTATGAACAAAGCTAGTGGAGGTGATGGAAATCCAGTTGAGCTCTTTCAAATCCTGAAAGATGATGCTGTGAAAGTGCTGCACTCAATATGTCAGCAAATTTGGAAAACTCAGCAGTGGCCACATGACTGGAAAAGGTCAGTTTTCATTCCAATCCCAAAGAAAGGTATGCCAAAGAATTCTCAAACTACTGCACAATTGCACTCATCTCACGCGCCAATAAAGTAATGCTCAAAATTTTGCAAGCCAGGCTTCAACAGTACATGAACCATGACCTTCCAGATGTTCAAGCTGGTTTTAGAAAAGGCAGAGGAACCAGAGATCAAATTGCCAACATCCGCTGGATTATCGAAAAAGCAAGAGAGTTCCAGAAAAACATCTATTTCTGCTTTATTGACTATGCCAAGTCCTTTGACTGTGTGGATCACAATGAACTGTGGAAAATTCTTAACGAGATGGAAATACCAGACCACCTGACCTGCCACTTGAGAAGTCTGTATGCAGGTCAAGAAGCAACAGTTAGAATTGGACATGGAACAACAGACTGGTTCCAAATAGGAAAAGGAGTACATCAAGGCTGTATATTGTCATGCTGCTTCTTTACCTTATATGCAGAGTACATCTTGAGAAACGCTGGGCTGGAGGAAGCACAAGCTGGAATCAAGACTGCCTGGAAAAATATCAATAACCTCATGTATGCAGGTGACATCACCCTTATGGGAGAAAGTGAAGAAGAACTAAAGAGCCTCTTGATGAAAGTGAAAGAGGAGAGTGAAGGAGTTGGCTTAAAGCTCAACATTCAGATAACTAAGATCATGGCATCTGGTCCCATCACTTCGTGCCAAATAGACTGGGAAGCAGTGGAAAAAGTTAAAGACTTAATTTTGGGGGGCTCCAAAATGACTGCAGATGGTGACTGCAGCCATGAAATTAAGAGATGCATACTCCTTGGAAGTGACGTTATGACCCACCTAGACAGCATATTAAAAAGCAGAGACATTATTTTGCCGACACAGGTCCATCTAGTCAAGGCTATGGTTTTTCCAGTAGTCATGTATGGATGTGAGAGTTGGATTATAAAGAAAGCTGAGCACCAAAGAGTTGATGCTTTTGAACTGTGGTGTTGGAGAAGACTCATGAGAGTCCCTTGGACTGCAAGGAGATCCAACCAGTCCATCCTAAAGGAAATCAGTCCTGAATATTCATTGGAATGACTGGTGTTGAAGCTGAAACTCCAATACTTTGGCCACCTGATGCAAAGAACTGACTCATTTGAAAAGATTCTGATGCTGGGAAAGATTGAAGGCATTTGGAGAAGGGCACGACAGAGGATGAGATGGTTGGATGGCATCACCTACCCAATGGACATTGGTTTGAGTAAATTCTGGGGGTTGGTGATGGACAGGGAGGCCTGGCATGCTGCAGTCCACATGGTCACAAAGAGTTGGATATGACTGAGTGGCTGAATTGAACTGTATAGGTTATAATTAAAAATACTGTTCCTTGGACATTTGGGATAAGGTGATATTTTCATGGTAAAACCTGTTAGGTACTTATCACATCATGAGGAAACACTCTCTGCTGGCTCATTTGTTTGTCTCTACAGTTATCATGTGCTGTTTCTGATACAAAATTTGTATTAGTCAGTTTGGGCTGCCATAACAAAATACCATAGACTGGTTGGCTTAAACAACAGAAATTTATTATTATTATTTATGTTTCTGGATAAGGGTATAAGTCTGAAATAAGGGTACAGTGTGGTCAGCTTCTGGTGTGGTATATTTTCCTGGTTTGTAGAAGACCAGCTTCTCACTGTGTCCCCACATGGAAAGGGGAGGGAGAGTAAATTCGTTGGTGTCTTTTCTTATAAGAGCACTAATTTCATAATCATGGCCCCCACCCTCATCGAAACTTAATTACTTCCCAAAGTCCCTATCTTCAAATATCATATTGGATGTTTGAACTTATATATATATATATTTGTAGCGAACACTATTCAACCCATAGCAGAGTCCTACTTTGTTTTGATTTCCTTTGAATTTGTGGCCTTGGCTATGTTCCTTTTATTCATTTCATAGATTCCTTCCACTCAAATGAAAGTTAAAGTATCCCAAGTGTTGGCAAGTGTTTGGTTGTTTTAAAGCCCAATAGAAATCACTCATCACGTGTTTCTGATCTGACAGAGCATCTGGTTCATGGACCACTAACCTAAAGGTTAGTGGTCCATGAGCATCCTGAAATTGTTTGCATACTGCTCTAAATTTATGTGGGGGCATATCCCCATTCCCCCAATGTCTGTAAGATTCTCAAATGGTTTGTGTCCCTCCAGAGAGGAAAAATATCTTATAAGTACTAAGATACTGAGCTCCTCTTCTTAGATCATTAAATTTTACAGTTCATTCTCATGTATTGTGAACTGAATCATACAGCAATCATCAACTTGCCCAAGGTCACAGAGCTGTTGGTGACAGACCCTGCAGTGTCTGACCCAGAGCCCATGCTCCTCACTCTTACGCACTGTCACCCTGCATGTCCTTTGTGTTCCTCTCTTTTAACCTTGTTTAGATTCTGGAGTTGATTGACCCTCCTTTGATAAATGTGTAGAAGAAGCCCAGAGAGAAGTGAAACACGTTCAGTATGGTGCTGTGATTAAAAACACATAGCTGTCAATGTGTGACAATGATACAAATAAACCCAAAATCACACCGTGAGACTTGAACACAAATTTTAAAATTAAATTCAAAATGCTCCCTTTTGACCTTTGGTTCTGCTCTGATCCTCATCTTCTTGCCCGCACCCCTTCTTGACTCCTTTTCTTCTTCCCTCTCCTGTTTGTTCCTCTCTCCCCTTCCTTTCTTCCTTTAGGTATTATTGCACACTGACCTCATTGCTCTGAGATGGAATCATTAGTGACTAAATGTTTTAATGTTCCTGGGATGTTTTTATGGTGCGGGACCTGGGAACTTGCCTCGTCCTCTGTGGTCAACACCTCAACATCCCAGCAGGTCCTTGGTGGAGTGCCACACAGGAAACGGGGTGGAGGGAAAGCAGAGTTCCTGAAGCCAATGCCTTACCCTCCTACAGAGGAGGCCCCCTGATTTCTGATTTTGGAGACTGGATGGTGCCAGTCATTGAAATAGGCATACTCAGGGGAGCGCCCCTGTTATGTGGGTATAGGGCAGAATGGGAGTTTTTTTTTTTTACGCTTTTCCAATTTGAAAGTGTGGCAAATGAATTTTGGTATCTTCAAGACTAATATTTTGAAGAAATGTCAGGGCTAAAGCTGGGGACTGTCAGGATACAGTGAACACAGAGCAGCAGATGCGATGGGTCGTGGAGCTTTTAGGGAGAGAAAAAAGTCCTCTTTTCTCGTTTCATTCTAAAGGGTGACATCTATCTCAAACCCCATCTGCCTAGATAACCCTTTTGTTACTAACCTGGCCACTGTCTACCAGACCCTGATCTCCTGTAAATCTCCCTTTGTGATTTAAACATGTGTTCATCCAGGTCACTTGTATATTTACTAAAACTGGAAGGGAGGTGGCACAATGCAGCGGAACTCTATTTTGAAATCAGCAGAGGTGTTCTTTGAGTCCAGGCTTTCTTATTCTTTATTTGTGTGATTGATTGATTGATTTTTCTCTCAACATCAAATTCCAAGTCTATAAAATGAGGTTAACAATAACCTACCCGATCTGTGCCACACAGTTGGTATTCACTTTTTGACTATGGTGATGACTATGAAAGCTCTTTAAAAGGAATCTTTAAGAAATCACTTTTACCCACGTTAATAATACAGTAATTATGATTTTTTTGTCGTTCGTTTTGCTTTCACTTTCCAGGTAAACTCTTAAGCTCCTTTGCATTTATATACATTTTTCCTTTTTATATAAATTTGTTTCCTTTTTAGCTGCATTATTACCTATATGTGTTGGATGTTCATTGCACAATGATGATTAGTCTTATTTCTTTTCTTCTACTTTCTTATTTATGTAGCATTTATTATGAAGAGGTTTTCCCTGCATGTTATTACAGGGATCCCCAAGCCCCTGGCCTTAGACTGCTGCTGGTCCCTGCCCTGTTAGGAACCAGGCCACACAGCAACAGGTGAGCTGTGAAATTTCACAAGCCAGTGAAGCTTCCTCTGTATTTACTCCTCGTCACTCTCATCACCACCTGAGCTGTACTTCCTGTCAGATCAGCGGTGGCATCAGGTTCTCATAGGAGCACAGTCAATGTAATATGCTTGAATCCTCCTTAAACCATCCCTCACCTCCCCTCCCCAGGTCCATGGAAAAATTGTCTTCCACAAAACTGGTCCCTGGTACCAAAAATGTTGGGGACTGCTGTGTTAGTGAGATGTTAACTTCTCCATAAAAAATTTATTCTTTGACTTTCTTGGTCCCCTCCCTTATGTCTTACCTTCTGCTAGTATGCCGTCCTCGTGCCATCAGGCCGGTCTCTTTTGACATCTGGATGTTCTTACTCTGCCCCAGAAGTGATGCCAATAGCATCACTTAAATCCTATAGGGACATAGCATCCAACTGCTTCATAGAGAACTGAGGCCCAGAGAAGGTTCATCTATATTTGGTTCAGGTCAGTGTGGGTCCTGGTTTTGGATCGGTGCCAATTTTGTACTTTCCACTCAGGTTTACTGCTGTTTGTTTATCTTCTTGCCTTTTAATTTCTTTTCTTTTTTTTTAGCTTTTAAGATGAAATTACTGACTTTTATCACATTAAAATTTCATTAGGATTCTATTTTTGAACCCACTTTCATCCTATTCTACCTCGAATTGCACTCTCCTTTTCACTCTTTTGTAGTACATTTGTTCCTAGATATAATCAGGAGTGACACCAGGTATAGAAGACATTTTTCCATGTATTAGTGGAAAATTTTCTTTGTGTGTTTTATCATGTTGAATGTTGACAGTATGGATCCATATAATACATTCAAATTGATTTTTGGGTAAGTATTATTCTCAGTTTTCTATACTTTCTCCTCATCTCCTTAGCATGGTTTGCCACTTAATTTTTTTTTTTTTCAACCAGCCATTGTGTAAGATGTTCTAGGACTTGAGACCATGGTTAAGGTGTAGTTCCTGCCCTCAAGGAGCTCTGTGTCTAGTGGAAGAGATAATAAACATGTTAACAGGAAGTTTCCAGTTCTAGCTGAGCTAGAATACTTTCAACATTTAAGGTGCAAAACTGTTTTGGAGTATGTGAGAAGGAAAGGTTATACTTGAGTGGGGATTCTCAGGAAGTTGCCAGTATGCTCATTTTTTTATTGTATATTTAACCCTCACATTTATCTTGCTGAGGTGATTCTTCTTTTATATAACATAAAACTTTAAAATGAAGTTTAAAAGTAATACTATACACACAGACACACATGTTCTTTATGTATTATACAGAATTTTACCTGGCTTTGGCCTCATTCTGACATTCAGTCATTTAATTTTATTATGATTTGAATAATAGAAGTAGAATGAAAGTTTATGCCTTTTTTTTTTAAATTTCAGAAGATGAACAAAAAAAGGTATGAGGATGATTGATGTGTATCTCAATGTTTAGAACACCATAGGAATTAGGGAGAGATCTGTAGCACATCAGGAAATAGAAAGCCATCTAACCAGTTGCTGGAGGTGGTTACTCAGCTTCTAAAAAGCGTGCCTTCAATAGATGATCCTTAAATCATAATGTATGCACACACACAAGCATGCACACACCAGTCTCTGCCTCACTAGCCATTTATTCTCCACTTTCTTTTGTTTGATGATTTCTTTTACCTTGTTCCCTTCCAAATATTACCTCCACTGGGACCTAATTAGAACCTCTCAAAATTTACAGAACATTAGAATACATGTGGGCTCCAAATGTTATCTTTGGGCATTATGGAGTATTAGAAACTAATTATGGCTATCCATTGTGTGTACAGGTATATAAATACCTCTTCTGCCAAATTTGTTGTCAGGCTGCAATGAGAAAAGTTAAGGAACTAGTTCTCATTAGCTTTTGAATTTCGAAGGAATTTTTTCCCCTAAAGTAATAATACTTCAAGTTTAGACTCTGTGGGTTCTAAAGGAAGTATCCAAAGACAAATTTTACTTTTTAATCAAGTTAATGCTTAACTCAGCACTGAAATTGCGCTATGACTTTATGAGGAAATGACTATTTCTACTAAGCAAGCTTTTGTAGAAAAGACATACTTTGATACCCTCTACTGCGCTAAATAGCCATGTTTAGAAAACAAGTTTGATTCAATCTCTAGTTCATCAAAGCATTTTGTAGGATTTTAAAAAGCAGTTATTCTCTTAGAGAGGCAATTGAACATTGTTATTTTCATTTACTTATTTGTAATATATAAAAATTTTAAAATGACCTCAGAGTTGGTTTGAGAAAAATAACAACACAAAATGCTTTATAGAAAAGAATACTGACTCTTGAGTCTGAAGACCTGGCTTTTAGTCCTAATTCTGCCTGTGACTTTATCTGTAGGCCTTAGAAGAGTCAGATCAGATGCCTCAGTCTCATGTATCCACCTTAAATATCAAAGGAATTGTAAACTTTAGATTGAGAAGGCATCTGAAGTTGGTCCCCTCTTTTAAAAAATTTTGTAAATAATGTTGCAACATTGCATCAAACTGAGATCCTTTAGAAGGAAAAATGTCACCCATAATTCTGCCACCTTGGTAAAGGTATTAATACAACTTACCATTTTTGTACATTCCCTTCCAGTCTTTCAGTTCAGTTCAGTCGCTCAGTCGTGTCTGACTCTTTGCGATCCCATGAATCGCAGCACGCCAGGCCTCCCTGTCCATCACCAACTCCCGGAGTTTACACAAACTCATGTTCATCCAGTCCGTGATGCCATCCAGCCATCTCATCCTCTGTCGTCCCCTTCTCCTCCTGCCCCCAATCCCTCCCAGCATCAGGGTCTTTTCCAATGAGTCAACTCTTTGCATGAGGTGGCCAAAGTACTGGAGTTTCAGCTTCAGCATCAGTCCTTCCAATGAATACCCAGGACTGATCTCCTTTAGGATGGACTGGCTGGATCTCCTTGCAGTCCAAGGGACTCTCAAGAGTCTTCTCCAACACCACAGTTCAAAAGTATCAATTCTTCGGCGTTCAGCCTTCTTCACAGTCCAACTCTCAAAATATAGCTTAGTTCATCAAAAATCTTATACATGTTGGAGGGTTGAGACCTCAGGGTCAGAGGTTAGCATTTTATAGTTATTCAGATCCACCAATGACTTGTGTTCTACAAGGAATGCTTATGTAATTGCAGCAGTTATCTGTGAGTGGTTCAGCATCTCCCCAGTGCTGCCAGCATTTGATATGCTGTCTTCTTGGTACTAGCATATTTTTTGGTTATTGTGAGGTTAAACATGTATCCTCATGTGTAGTTATATTTTGTTTATGGCATATGAAAATTACTTTGTGATCTATGGAAACTTATTCACAGCAAAGCAAAGAGTCAATATTTTAGTCAGGATCGTGCATGGCTTGTTCAAAGAACTTCTAGAACTGTTTGAGTCTTATGAAGAAGCCCTTGAATAAATTTTAAAAAGCCCTTGAATAAAGTATGAAAGACATACTTTATTCCTAAATGGAAATATAAAAGTTGTTAAGTAGTTATTTCCCCCTCCATTTTATGTAATCTCAGCACAATTTTTAAGTTAATTGCTCTTGAATATTAATTCTAAAATAGACTTGGTAATAAACAGGCAAAATAGCTAAGAGAAGTTTGAAAAACAAGAGTGATGAGGGGCAGGGACCATCCTGGCCAGATGGTAGATCATAAGGGAACCATAATTGAAATGGTGAAGTGTTGGTGCTAGAATAGATAATGGCCATTGTGGTGAAATGATCCACCCAGCAACAGAGCAACTGCAGGTCAAATTGAATGTGGAATAAAAGGACCATCTTAAAACAGTCTGAGAAGGGAGAGTTTTTCTAATGGCCTTGGGATAGTTGATGTGTGCATGTGCGTGTGTGATCAGTTGTGGATTGTAGCTCACCAGGCCCCTCTGTCTATGGTATTTTCCAGGTAGGAATACCGGAGTGGGTTGCCATTTCCTCCTCCAGGGGATCTTCTCAACCCAGGGATAGAACCTTGCGTCTCCTGCATTGGCAGGCCGATTCTTTACCACTGCACTACCTGGGAAGCCTGGGATAATTGGTAGGCATTAGCCTGGCATGCCAGTTCATGGGGTCACAAAGAGTCAGACAGAACTGAGTGACTGAGCGACAACAATGAAAAAGAGTTGTATCTAAATAGATCTTGTTATGAATTAAAGGCCATGTTAAAAAAAAAAGACAACTAGCAAAAAACTTTAGTGAAAGAACAGATTGATTATATCTTTAGTAATTGGAAACAGTAACTTTTTTTAGTTTAGATCTGGGGTTTGCAAAATTTTTCTGTAAGCGACCAGATAGCAAATATTTTAGGCTTTGAGGCCAGAGTGTCTCTGTCACAACTACTCAAGTCTGCCACTGTGGCACCAAAGGAGGCATACGATAAGTCACACATTTAATAAGGAAATAGAGAATACATCTGTTTGTAAGAAGAAACATAATATTGTGTCAGTTTCCTCACACATCTGTTCCCAAAGTGAATTTTAAGTCTTAATTTTTTTGCCAAGCTATGTGTGAAAAGTAGTATCTCCTTGCTGTTTTCATTTGTGTTTCTCTACTATTGAAGTAGTATCTGTGTGTATTTTTCTTCTTCTTCTTTTCTGTATTTGTTTTCCATTGAGTTTCCTCTTCAGTTAATTACAAGCGGAGTTAATTTATGTCACTTATTTCATCTTCTTGTCACCCGATGTCCCAACGCCCTGGAGACCTGTGGTATCTCAGACCAATGCAGACCAACAGGGCGCCATTTTGCTTTCATGAATTATAACTCTTCCTCTAACTTTTTGCTCAAGACCCTGCAAACTGATTGTCAGTTGATATCTTACCTATGTGCTAGGCTGGCTGCTTGCCAATAGACTGAGGCTTGGAGGACCCTTTGTCTCCCCATCCTGAGTGGCGCTTTACTGCCTTCAGCTCCTGTAGAGTTAATTGTTGTCTCTATGTTATCTGAACCCACCTATGCCCTTTGGGCCTTGAAATCCAACTGTGAGCAAGATCTACCTTTGCATTTCTGTTCATCCTAGTTGAGAAACCCTAGAGCTTGAGCCTCATTCCCTCCAATTGTGCTTTATTTATTTTTTTGACTGTGCCACGTGGCGTAGCATACAGGATCTTAGTTCCCAACCAGGGATTGAACCCATGACCCCCTGTATTGGTAGAGTAGAATTTTAACCACAGGACCACCAGGAGACTCCCTCTGACTGTACTTTAAAGAATGAGCAGAATTATGTTTCACTCTTGGGTGAAGATAGTTGTTTCTATTTTCCAAGAGATATGACCCAGGGTGGTGAAGTCACTTGCAAGGAGCCACACAGAAATTCTTAGAGAACACACACCATGAGATTATGATAATGACTGAGGTGGAGGCGTCCTTTTTTCGGTCCAGGTCTCCATGTCGTGGGTGAGCTGCCCTCACAAAGGCTGCCCCTGCCCCTCCCTATAGTCTTTCCATTGCTGTGTGAGGCACAGGAACCGAGACCATTATGACAGAGCCGAGCTGGTTTCTGTTCTCTTTTGGACATCATTGTTTGTCACATTTCTCATCACCATTTCTTCCTCCAGATTATAAAATTGTAAAATCTCAGCTATATTTGTATTTCCTTTTGCTGCCTGAACTTGCAAGCTACCATTCACAGCTTTCCTTTGAAATTCCTTTCTAATAATCTTTCTTCATATATTTGTATCATCTGCTATTTATGCAATACTCGTGTGTCCGTTGTTTCACTTAATCCTCACCAATACCTGTGAGGTCAGCAGGGCAGAGATTGTTGTTTCTGTTTTACAGATGAGGAAACTAAGGCCCAGTGAGGTCTGGAAAGCCCTGGACTGAGGCCGCCCTCGGAACTGGCAGCAAAACTGCCTTAAATGCATGACCTTGACTCTGCTGACGTTTTATTTTTCCTGTCCACAGAACTGCTTTTCTTATATGGGTCTCAGGGATTTTCTTGTCCATGACAGAAAGAAATTGGTGACTTTTCTTGAGAGATCTAAGCAGTATTCATTTGCCTGATATTTCTTTCGCTTTACTATTGGTCTGAGTACTTTCAGAGAAGACAGTTACATGTAAATATTCCCATCTCCCCTGCACCTTTTTTCCAGACAGTGAGGCAGACATTTTCAGAGAAGACAGAGATCCTGAAGAAAATGTGTGTGTTCTCTGGTATTCTTAACAAGCACTGCAACCATAGGTTTAGATATTTTTCCCTGAGGTTTTCTAGATTTAGGCGGCCACAATGCTTCGTATTTTGGTGGGGTGGGGGGGGGGGTCACTGATTCCTGTTCCTATTTTAACTCTCTGAGGTTTGTGTGTTATGTGACCTTTGTGTTCTGACCTTAAGATTTAGGGAACTGAAAATTTAGGAAGTTTTGTTAGGCCTTGAATCCAAGTAAATTCCCTTACAAGTACAAAGACTCATAGAATTGTGGAATGTTACAGTTTAAGGGACTTTCATCCATCTCGGCCCCTTGATTTGAAAAGCTGGCCAGTTAGTGATAAAATGGAGCTAGGTTGCCGGGGTTAGATTAGACTCCCTTCTGCCTCGTTCCTTGTCACTTCATAGTTCCCCTGCTGTGTTGAGCCTCTTCCCACCAGTCTCTGAGCTCTGAGATGGCTTGTGCCCTGTCTGCTCCCTAGTGAAGATCAGAGGGCTTGCGTGTACTTGGCACAGTGACTGATTTGAACCTGTGTCTTGTTGATGAGGGCTTTCCAGGGAGCTCAGTCGTAAAGAATTTGCCTGCCAATTCAGCAGATGTGGATTCGATTCCTGGATCAGGAGGCTCCCCTGGAGAAGAAAATGGCAACCCACTGCAGTATTCTTGCCTGGAAAACTCCCATGGACAGAGGAGCTTGGTGGGCTATAGTCCATGGGGCTGCAAAGAGTTGGACTTGACTGAGCATGCACACACGTACGCTTGTTGATAAATTCTAATAGATACATCATTACTGTCTATTGGCAAATAGAATTTTAAGGATATGGAGGTGGGGTGAGAGAAGTTAGTCAGAGTTTCTTCTGGAAGACAAACCACTCTAGATATCTTAAGTAGAAAAGTTTTAATGCAGGGTGTTAAGTTCTTCAGAATCACTGGGGGAATTATATAGAGCAGTCTGTTGGCTGAGCTTCCAATATAAATCTCAGAGCCACACAAAATTACTATGTGTAAGACAGTAGAGATTCATGAGGCTACCATGGAACTGTTGTGGTCAAGGATCCAGCACATTGCTTGTGAACCAGAGATTAAGAAGCCACCATCAGAAAGTAGTAACTGGACCTTAAACTTGGAGTCCAGCTGCTCGCTCCGCCACAGTTGCTTCTTGATAACCACAAGGCTGAAGACTGAATGTGGGAATGTGGATACAGAAAGCTCCCTGTCTCCATGACCGTGCTTCCAGCAGAAAGTCCGCCAAAGTGGCAGAGCGTGGCTATCATCTTCCTTTTGTCTTTCAAGTCTCAGGCCAGTACATATGTTTTGGTGCAATCTCTTTTGCAGTCAAACCCTTGCCTGAGAATCAGCCTCTGCACTATGGCAAGGTTGAGTGCCTATCCACCATTTCCAACACAGTCAGGGTTATTGGTGTCAGATTTTGGGCGTGTCTTCCACAAGGCTTTGTGTGTAGTTGATACTAAACTGAGGATGGATTCACAATTATGTTCCATTAGATCTCTATTTATCAGTGTAATTAATTATATAACAGAAGGGAAGGCAGGAGTTTTATTTTAGGGAGTCCCTAAGGGGAATTCCTATTTATCAGAAAAAATGCCATAAGGAGGGACGAGGCTGAGCTGGGAGAGTGTTCTAAACTGTTTTGGTTTCAAACATCTTGGAAAGTACGACAAGGAGACATGCGATTTTATCAGAGTGCTCACCGTGTCTGGGGGGAGTTCCATCTCTGGCGAGGGTTGTCAGCCTTCTGAATTGAATGCTTTGCCTCCTCCCCTGCCCCTGTGGAATATACATTTCAAATTTCCAAAGGAAATCAATATAAAATAGTTTATTTAAAGTAAATTAAATAGACATATAACCTGTGGACTGGCCCTGAATTCTTTTGACTTTATTTCCCTTAACTTTTGTGTAACCTCTGTTTAAAAATGTAAAACATTGATAAATAATCCCTCCATCTTTACTCTTGTATGCTAATGAATACATTTGGACACGTTTTATACCTGTTTCTTGCCCACTCCCTAATTTTTCCTGTTCCGATTTCAGAGTTAGTCAAACCTGCTGTCCTATTTGAAACGCAGTAGACGTAAAACCTCTTATAATACTGATGGTTGTGGTGACAGGAGTGGACAGGTAGTAAAGATATAACTGAAGTCAATAATCTGCTTCAGGAGAAAGAGGCTGAGTGAGTGGGGTAGTCACTAGCTTCTTGTAGATTTCTGCTGTATCTTGTATTTTTCTACTCCTGCACGATCATTCTCATACCTTCTTCCCTCCTATTGGAAAGCACATGCTTCTGGAGCAGGGTAGCCCCCAAGATCTCCTCTCCTCACTGCTGACTGCTCTGCCTTCTTAACAACTGCTGTAATTGCTCCAAGCTCAAAGCATGGGAGGTCTTTGGCCAGAGGGAGCCTTTGCGAGAGGATCCTAACATGTTCAGAATTCTCTTGGACTCACTGACTCTCATTATTACTATATTATAAGTAAAGTGACTATATATAAGGGATTGTCTAAACTGGGACTTTTCCGAGAGTGAAAAGGGGCACTGTTAATAATTCCACTGAAACAACAGCATAAATTGAATGCATGGTCACCCTAATTATAAGAAATTGTGGAGAACAGTGTTTGAAATGTGAACTGACATGATTCAGAACCAGAATTTAACTCATCTTCCCAAATCTTTCCCTTCTCTTTTTTATAATAATCACATGCTAAGCCCTGATGATGGGACAGGTTCTGTATTAGGCACTAGGAAAAGAAAGGAAGGCGCCATCTGTGTTCTTTATTTGCTACAATCACTGTAATACTCTAAAGCAGAGGGTTACCAACCTGGCTCAGTGCAGAGTTCTTATTGGAGGTAATTAGGTTTATACTTCTTCCTCCCCATTCCACCCAACCCCCTCCCCCCCTACCCCCCCACACACAACTGAAGTGTATTCTGTCAAAAGACAAAGTTGTGAATAAATCCAAGGAATCACTTTATCAATTTGTCTATTTTATTCTTGGGGTTTCTTAAAGATTTGGTGTGAAGAAACCCGTTTTTCTTAATGATAAGTTTGAAAACTGCTGGGTTGAGATTTCAAATTCTATGTTATTGTTCTCAAGCTGTAAGTCTAGTTGAAGAAAAAAAGAAGAATCGGACTATCTAAACTTGGGACACAGAAAAAATAAATAGGAAACTAAAAAGATATTTTAAGTATCTGGAGGGCTGCCATGTAGAAGAAGGCTTATGATTGATTCCAAGGCAGAGACAGGACTGATCGGTGGTTCTTAGGGGAATACCAGTTTCAGCCTTACATAACGTTCTAGTAGTTACAACTTTTCTGCCATGAAAGGGGCTGCCTTGTGAAGTAATAAGTTCCTTGTCATTGGTGTGGATTAGCAGACTCACAGAGGGTGGTTCAGTTTCAGCTTCAGCTCTGTATTAGAAGAAATAACTTAATTAACAATTTCATGCTTCTTGGATATTAAACTTCTGTATTAAGTTGTTAGCTGCTACTTCCTTAGCTATGTTTAAAGTGTGTGTGTGTGTGTGTTTTATTTCCCTAGAATATTAGCCAACTTAGAACATTCTTGACACATGGCATTGTCTGTTTTTGCGGGGTAGTCAGTAATTGATAAAAATGCAGAAGGCGCAACACCAACACTCTCATCGAGAGAAATTTGAAAAGGAATAACATCCACCCCTGTCATTCTGAAACTGATCCGAAACAGCCTGGCTCGTTTTTACTCAGCGGCTATTGGTCGACGCTTCTACAGATTTTGTCTCTGTTTCAAAATCTTGAAATAAAGTGGAACAACTTCCAACATGACTTAAGAAAAAGGTCACTGGTTGAAAATGGTTTCAATTGTTTTGCTATTAAATGTGAAATTGCAAAACTAGCCTCTCTTACATAACTTGAATTTATAACACATTCTAATGAGAAGCCTGTCTGTTTTTTATGCCATTTTAAATACTGAGAAATTTCTCCAGGCTCTTGAATTGGTGTTAACCAGAAACTATAATTTCAGAGCTATAATGCATTGAGTTTCTTTGTTTTTAAAAACTGTCCTTGAAGAGGAAAAGTTGTGCCTCTTCTTCCTCCCTTTATTTTTCCAGTGACTGAGCAATTTAACTGAATTTAGCAGTATCCTTGTGTTTTAACCCTAAGATGAAGTAGATCTTGGGTTTAATAGAAATTTAAGATGGAAATTAATTATCAGATAAATAAAGATTAACTTGGAAACTTTAATTTGTAATAATATTATCTAAATTCAATAACGTTAATTCAAATTATAGCCTTCAAACTCTATGTAAAACCTCTGAACTAGTTTACAACCAGTAATATGATAGTAGGATGCAAATAGTACAGTTGACAGGTGATAGCTTTGTGAACAATATAATGTTTAGAAGGTTGGAGGATAACAGTTAACTCTGTGTCTTGTTGCTATGCTTACTCTTGGCAGGTTGTGTGGTCTGAGTAAACATTCGTTCACAGTCACAAAGAGTAGTGTCATGTGAACATGGCCTGAGATTTGTCAATAGAGGGTTTATATTCATTGAGGACAAAGTGAACTGTTTCTGCTTTTAAAATGATATCTAAATAGAGTTTTCTCTTACTTATTATACTTTTTTTGGGATATCAATGTGAATTTATGATAAAGAACATAAAATTATTTTAAAAAATCAAAATCAATGAAAACATCCCTCAAGGGCTAGTAATAGTCTCTGACCTGTCTAGTGGGTACAACAGACCTGTAAACAGAAGGCTAAAATGTGGTGTTCATGTGTTTTAATACAAGTTTAAACAAGCTGTCAGGGGAATGCAGACAATGAGCAGCAATTAACTTATGGACCTACTCACTTGGCAGTGGGTTTAGGGTGAGGGGATACCAGCCAGATAACCACCAAGGGGATTGCTAGGCCTCATTAGTGATGCTGTTGGTGATTTTTCCCTTGGTCATTTTTTCATCTTGGTGAAGGTATGAGATATATATCAGGATTTTAAATGCTTATGAATCAGGCAATGAGAATCTCATCTTTGTAAAGCCAGATTTCCACTTTTAGGAATAGACTAACTGAACTGAAAGAGCTCAAGGTATTTGTTGTCCCCTTTTCTTGGCCTTGTACAGAAAAAATCTGTTCGAATGAGACTTAAATCTCCTTAAGAGCACATTTTAAAAATAAGCACAGCACACTCTACAGACTAGCCGTACCATGATAGAACATAGCATGTTGTTGAAAGAGGGAATTTTTAAAAAATACAGTATTTATTTTCTTGACTGAAGGATAACTGCTTTACAGAATTTTGTTGTTTTCTGCCAAATCTCAACATGAATCAGCCATAGGTATACACATATTCCCTCCCTCCTGAACCTCCCTCCCATCTCCCTCCCCATCCCACCCCTTAGGTTGATACAGAGCCCCTGTTTGAGTTTCCTGAGACATACAGCAAATTCCCGTTGGCTATCTATTTTACATATCGTAATGTAAGTTTCCATGTTACTCTCTCCACACATCTCACCCTTTCCTCCCCTCTCCCCGCGTCCGTAAGTCTGTTCTCTATGTCTGTTTCTCTGTTGCTGCCCTGCAAATATATTCTTCGGCATCATCTTTCTGGATTTGAAAGAGGGAATTTTGGAGATCATCTTCTTAATGCTTATTATTTTAGAGCTGGAGAATTTGAGGTCCACACAGGGTACGTATTTTCTTGTTCACTTAGCCAAGAATAACCATTGTCACTAAATGTGATCTAAAGTGCAACATTGGGGTCATGAGTTCAGTGCGCTAATTTCCAGTGGCCTGGGTGCTCTTTTGGAAGATAAATTCTTTTCTCCTGTGTCTATTTCTTTCCCTTTTACTCACTCTTTCTAGTTACTATCCAATAGTCATTAGAGTTTCTCAATTGTTTAATGAAACTTTTCCACTACAAACCTTTCTGGAAGCAGAGTGACTGGGTGTGTATCCAGTCTCTGATATGCACTAGCTGCTGTGTTACATTGCATGAGCCGTCTCAGCTTTTTAAAATCTTGGTTGTCAAATTAGAAGGAACACATTGGTCCCTAAGATATCTCCCAGCTGGGACTTGCTGTGATCTCTTGGCCATTGAATAGCCTGTCTTGGCTGTTGTCACCTGGTTGTGGCAAATAAAAACCAAGGAGGTGGCAATTGGTTTGGTTCCATTCTCTCCTTTAACTTTTCCTGCAAGGCCTTGTCTTCCAGCGCTATTGTTTCCCTGTCAGGGTGGATTGTTCCCTTTCTGTGTGACGTTCTGAATCTGGAGTGACAGGGCGAGGTGGAGTATATTCTATTATGCCTCACTTCTTTATCAGAGATGGATATTTACTTGAACTGCTCAATGCTTCTCCATCTTCCTGCTTCTTAGTTTACTGGCATCTGCAAATGTATTCATAGATGGATTTTCCTTGCCATCATCTGTATTGCCAGCCATAGGGATTGTACCTTTAGCACTGATTTGTATTTGTACTAACTCTGTGCCAGGCAGGTTGGCACTTAACTTGTTGATTCCTAATCTACCTCCCTTCACTCCAGCATCCCCACTCATGAGGACTCACAGGGGAGAAGCTGGTTTTGTAAGAAACCTCAGCTCGCTCAATTGGCAGACTTGCTAGGAGAAGTCATAGACCATGAGGGTTAGAAGGAAGATGGCAGGCATCACATCTTCAGTTTAAAGATAAAGAGACACACTGAGGTTCAAAGAGTCAAGTTACTTAAGTCACAGAGCCAGTTAGTGGCTGAGCTAGAAATTCCACCCAAGTCCTCTATATCTCAGTCCCATGTTTTTTCCTGTATTTCCAACTGTCTCTCAGACAGTCTATATAAAGGTTTGGCATTTCTGTAGAGATGTTCTCTTGTCACCCCTTCCGAGTAATGCCAGCTGTCCATGCAGAGAGTGGGGCGTTTAGCCAGTGCAGGGCCAGAGCTGCCTGTAAAGAGAAGTGGAGTGAATGCATTGACATTTTCAGCCCATGGCAGATCCTATTTGCCCTTCCAGCTCTCATCAGAAGAAGAGTGATTACATTTGCTGTTCAAGTAACAATTGTGTGCAATTTTCAGCCTGCCTTGTTCTTTAACGTTGTCTTCCCACGCTTCTATCACATGCCATGGCATATCTGCTTAGTAATTACACTGGTAGGGACTTACCTACACCGTTTGGAAAAGGTTTGCCTAAAGTACTTATTTGCTTGTGCATAATAAATCTTGATTGATACCTTGGTAATCTCTGAGATCAATCTAAGGTTCCCTCCCACAATGGGGAGGATTGAAGAGTCAGGAAACGGGTGACAAAAGAAAGAAGGAAAAACAAAAGAGGGCTGTGATTCTTCATTGATGAGCTAAGAGGAGCATTGTGGATGATTAGGAATCCCCATGGCTGACTTTTTCTTGTTTCTGGCTAGTTCTACAGTCAGGATCATCCCCAGATTTAAGTTTGTAAGTAGAGTTATCATTTTCATTCATCTAATAATCCAGTCCAATTGAGCCTCCTCTCTAGCTCAGCGGGTAAAGAATCTGCTTGCAATGCAGGAGATTTGGGCTTGATCTCTGGGTTGGGAAGATCCCCTGGAGGAGATATGCAACACACTTCAGTATTCTCGCCTTGGAAATCCCATGGACAGAGGAGTCTGGCGGGCTACAGTAGAGTCACAAAGAGTTGGACCTGACTTAGTGAGTAATGACAACAGTACAAAATAGTCCAATCACATCATTTTTAGAGGTATCCAGTGTGATCCCAGAGAAAGCAAAGGTTGCACTATGAGCTTGTGGCAGAGCTGAGACTGGGAGCTGGGTCTGGAGTCAGAAGATCAGGTGTCTTCCAGGTGAGGACTAAGGTGTAGAAAAGGATATTTATCTGTAGTCTAAGGAAGGATGCACAGTGTACCACTTTAATAGTTCCAGAACTGTGCTCAGTGGCAGCCTGGCAGGGAGGGGAGTTTGCGGGAGAGTGGACACATGTATGTGTATGTCTGAGTCCCTTCATTGTTCACTTGAAACTCTCACAACATTGTTAATTGGCTATATCTCAATACAAAATACAAAGTTAAAAAAGAAAGCAGTTTTGAAATTCTAGGAACGCACTGACTTTTATGCAAAGAGGGAAGATTGTTAACAATCTCCAAAGGTATAGGAAAGTGTTATTTAAATCTTAATCACTTAAGTGGAGAAAATATTGCTAAGGACCCAAATCCTAAACTTTAGTTAGCCCTCAACTGCTTCTGATGTTTAAGTCACAAAGCACTTCACTCTCTCAGTTCTTCCACCAATAAAATAGTGATGTTCATACCTGTCTCTTCCTTCAGTGTCATTCATTTATTCAGCAAACATTGACCAAGAGCCAGGCCTTGGGTTAATTGCCAAGGGAGATTTAGTGACTAATGTAACATGATGTAAAGGTTAATATAAATGCTCTAAGTCAATTGTTTCCAACCCTCGAATCAGAATGCATACATACAGATTCCCAGATGAGTCTAGTGTGCAGTTTTGAAAACCACTTCTTTAAGCTTGTAGCATTTGACATTAGATAATACCATGCAACAAGTGGCTGGTTTTTTTTTAAATTTTAGTGAGCTATGTAAATGTTTGAAGAAGAGTACTCTATTGATTTTAGAAAAGAAGCAAAACTTGAGCAAACACTAGTTCGTTCTATTTTTGTGGATGACCATGAGTTGTCATTCACATTCTATCTTTAGAGAGGCTTGGTAACTTTTTTAGTATCAAATGTCACTTTACCTGTAGCCCTAAGTGTTCCCACCCGTAGAGGAAGGGTCTTGGTCATCACGTGGCCTTTTGCAGTTGTTCGTGTTTCATGTTTCGTTGTGTCTAATCAGTTTGGCCAAACTTTCAGTTTGTAATCCTATGGCTCATGGGAGTTAGGTTTGGAAGAACAGAATGGAAAAGATATTTTGGCAAGTAGGATGCAGGAACTAGGAATGGATATAAAGCAAAATCTCCTGTTTCTAAGTGATGATTTCCTTTGGATTTCTTTTCCCTCCAAACAGACAGGTAGTACCATGGTGTGAAGATCATAGATTTTGGGTCCAAGACTTGTGTCGAGGCTTCAGCTTGGCTATTTGTTATCTGTGTATCCTTGAGCAAGTTATTTAACTCTTAAAGCCTTACTTTCTTGATCTGCTAAATATGGAGAATGGTAACCTCACCACATATAATCATCAGGATGAATATGTTGCAAGTAGGAAATTGGCATATAGTATATCCTCAGTGAGGGTCTTCTTTGGTGGCACAGTGGTAAAGAATCTGTCTGCAAATGCAGGAGACTCAGGAGATGCAGGTTTGATCCCTGGGTCCAGAAGATGCCCTGGAGAAGGAAATGGCAACCCACTCCAATATTCTTGCCTGGAAAATTCCATGGACAGAGGAGCCTGGTGGGCTACTGTCCATGGGGTCACAATGAGTTGGACACAACATAGTGACTGAGCACAAGCATATGCTAAATAAACACTTGCTATTTATTGCCAGTCTGTAGCTTTCTTATAAACTCTGAACAGTTAGGAGGAGTAAAAAGAAGAGCAACAGAGTGGCAATAAGTGAAACTCTCTAGGTTCTTCTTAATTGCTTTGCATTTGATGACAGTTCCTGAAAGTCTAGTGCTTAGGGAGCCCCAGCTCTTTAACTCCCATCAGCAGAGGCATCTTGCTTAGTTGAGGGCCACTTCTCTTGTTTTCCTCTTTTCTGATGGTGTTTGTGTATTTTCAGGGCCTCTGTGTAGATCTTCCTTTTCACTTCTTGCTTTCACGATGATTATATGCTTAGAGTGAAACCCATCTAGAACCAGAGGAAGTCAGAGCAGGGTAAGTTTTGGTCCAGCAAAACCAGCTCTCACCAGTGCTTATCTTTGTGTTTACCATCCGTCTCTCTTTCTGAGAAGCTGAGAAACCCCAGGGAAATGTTCTAGTTTGCCCGTTCACTAAACTTGTGAGGTTTTCTCAAACTCATTTATCAAAAGTAACGGCTGTAATTAAGATTTCAGAGAAGGAAAGCACTCTAGAATATTAGAGCTAATTGGGACTTTACAGACATTCATTCGGCAAATGAGCATCCTCTCTCGTTAAAGGTCACACTGGCAAAGCTGAGACTAGAACTGGGGTCATAGGGACTCTTTGTCTATACTATTGTATTTTTCTCCTTCCTTGGATCCATTCTGTGTGGATTAGGATTTTTTTTTTTATATATATATATATATCAAGTTTTCGCTCCTGTCAGATTCCTGTTCAAAGATAAATGTTCTAGCCTTTTCTTTCTCTATTTAAGACCTTTGAAAAACAAAGCTCGTTTAACCTTGCCAGTCTTTTCCCCACATCTTCTAAGTCGCTTATTTCAGTTCAGCTGGTCTGCTCCCTTCCTACAGGAATGCCTTACTTCTTCCTCCAGTTCACAGAATTTTCTGGCATTGTCCTTTGGCTTGTTTCATTTATCTTTTGGAGCCACCTAGCTTTCAGAGCCCTTGCTCATGGCTACTTCTGTGCTGGATCTTGTGACATATGCTAGTTTTTTTTTTTCGTTGTTTACTTGTTTTGTTTCTTTTTGTATATCTTGATGTTGCTCTTTTTCTGTTTTCACATATAAAATATATATCTTCTTCAGGTAGTCTTTAAACTCCTGGAAAATAGGATGATAATCAGAATCATATGAGTACAGGATGAGATTTCGTTTTATCTGGAGCTCCAGCACTAGGCAATTAAATTTATTCATTCATTAAATTAACAGACATTTTTATTGAGTGCCTATCATATTTTAGGCCCTGAGATTAGAGAATGATAATTACTTCTGCTCTCAAGGATTCAAGAGTTTAGTTTGTGATACAGGCAAGCAGAGAGGCAGAGTGACAAGTGATGTGTGTGGTGACAACAGTATTCCAGATGCTGTGGAAGTGTTGTGAGCGGGGACATAGCTTGAACTGGAGGCTGGAGAATGTGAATTATGTCTTAAAGGACTGGTAGGAAGTGGTGCTCAGAATCTAAATGAGACATAGTAGTTGAGATATCAGTTTTAATCGAGAGGTATCTTGGATGAAAGGGAGCACAGATAAAACCTAGAAGAAATTGATGAATTTCTAGCAGAATATAAATACTGAAAAATGACCTCAAAAGAAGTACAAATTTTTTACAATTATTGTAGAAGTTCTTGGAAAGATGATTAAGCTTTATTATTAAAGAAAGTATCATATCTAGATGAATTTACACTGAATTCTGATAAACCTTTAAAGATCAGATAGTCTTAATTTTACCATTAAACTAATCCAGACAGTAGAAGAGGATACAGCACTCCCATATCTAAACCAAAGAATGATGAGTAAAACATGTAGAGGAAAGACATTTGAGAATGATATTATTTATGATTTTATGTAGAAATATTTTTTGTAAAATAGCATATTTAATTCATCAGTATACTGAAACATTGTGACTGTGACTGAGTAGGATTTTTTCCCTAGGACAGCAAAGTTGGTTCTATATCTGGAAATCTAAGACATCTATGAACACAATTAATTACATATATAAGTTAAGGGAGGGGAAACAGAGATGATCACATGAGTGGATGCTAAGAAGGGAGATGCAGAGATCCTAGAAAGGGATGAGTAACCAAGGAGATCAACATTTATTTATTCACCCATTCATGCATAGCATATTTTTCTAAGGGCTTCCTGGCTAGGCATGGTTGGGGCAGTTAGGCAGGTGATAAAATAGCATATATGTGACTGTTATAAGTATGAAAGAAATACCAGAAGAGCCCAGGAATTAAGCTACTCTCTTTGGATGGAGTTAGGGAAATGTTCACAGCATCAGAGACGTTTGAGCTGGGTCAAGATGAAAAAAATAAACAAAAAAGGTTGGTAGATGGGAAATAGAGGGGGAAACAGTGGAAACAGTGTCAGACTTTATTTTTGGGGGCTCCAAAATCACTGCAGATGGTGATTGCAGCCATGAAATTGAAAGACGCTTACTCCTTGGAAGGAAAGTTATGACCAACCTAGATAGCATATTAAAGAGCAAAGACATTACTTTGCCAACAAAGGTCTATCTAGTCAAGGCTATGGTTTTTCCAGTGGTCATGTATGGATGTAAGAGTTGGACTGTGAAGAAAGCTGAGCGCCAAAAAATTGGTGCTTTTGAACTGTGGTATTGGAGAAGACTTGAGAGTCCCCTTGGGCTACAAGAAGATCCAACCAGTCCATCCTAAAGGAGATCAGTCCTGGGTGTTCATTGGAAGACTGATGTTGAAGCTGAAACTCCAGTACTTTGGTCACCTCATGCAAAGAGTTGACTCATTGGAAAAGACCCTGATGCTGGGAGGGATTGGGGGCAGGAGGAGAAGGGGACAACAGAGGATGAGATGGCTGGATGGCATCACTGACTCGATGGACATGAGTTTGAGTAAACATGAGTTTGGTGATGGACAGGGAGGCCTGGCGTGCTGTGATTCATGGGGTCACAAAGAGTCGGTTGCGACTGAGCGACTGAACTGAACTGAATTGAATGATAGCTTATGGTGATCGATGTTGGATTTGTGAGCTCCGAAGAAGATGATTTCGCTTCAGCACCAGGAACCGGTCTTGACCACTTGAGAGCTTTTGTGTAGCAGAGTTTTATTAAAGTATAAAAAGGACAGAGAAAGCTTCTGACATAGACATCAGAAGGGGGATGAAGAGTGCCCCACTGAGTTTTATCAAGGCCTTATATACTTTTACCAGACCCACTCTCACAATATCCATCTTAAGTTAACAAGATTAAAACTAACAATAGAAAGGTCTTACCAGACCCACTCCTACAGCATAAGTCTTAAGATTAGTCAGAAGTTTCCTGTTAAGAAAGAAACATGTCCTCAAGCAAGATATATTGTTGTTATATAATCATTGGTACAGAGTTTAAGGAAAAGCAAAGAGTTGTTTTGTTGTATAATCATTAGCTCTGTGCTTAGAGAAAAAAAAACAAAACAAAAACGTTTTATGTGACTAAGATGCAGGAGTGTAGAAAAAAAAATGTGTACTTTTCTCCTCTTCGAGAGCCCCAGACCCCTTTCTCCTCCTCACAGACCCAAGACTTCTCATCAACCTACCTAAGAATTCACTCTCTCAATAATGGGAGTTATACAGCATTGTAGATGGTGTATATAGCATGAGCAAGTCTTCAAGGTCATTAAATTTCATTATAAATCTTGAGAATGGTGTTACTGGGCCACTGTTAACATACGGAAGAATGGTTTGGGAAGATGCTGTTAAGGTCTTATGCAGACAGGTACTTAGCCAGACCCTGGCACTCCTTTGAGGTCCCTGGGGTTGCCTCCATGGGGAGTACAGTGTTAGGGTAATATATGGTGCTGGGGATAACAGAAAATATGGTGGGGGGCATGGTTTGCATATGGATGTTTACATTTTCATTTTTCATAGTCTCTCAGAAGTTGCCTATTCCTTTATATCTACAGAATTTCTGAAAAGGCCAGGATTCTTCAGTCAATTGGCAATGTGCAATTGCTTTGGAAATGTGCCTCTTTGCTTTAGAAATCACTGTATCCTATATTAACCCATTTTTAAAGTTCCTATTTTGGAATAGCTTGAGATTTATAGAAAATTTGCAAGGATAATATTAAGCCATTTTAAAAAAATCTACAAATAACATTTATATTACAAATGAGTGTGGTGCATTAAAATCTTCAAATCTTTATTTTATCCTGCTTGTTCCCCACTTGTATTCATTTTAGCCTGATTGAAAGTAGAACAGACACTTTAACCCCTTTTAGTAAAAGACTGAGGCTCAGTTAAACAAATAATGCCAAAATTAATGTTTCTCAACTCCGAGCTTGGTTTTGGCATTAAAAAAAAAAAAAAAATCTCATAGACTTTAAAATGTGCAGCCAGTTTTAAGAACCAGGAATAAGCCAGATTCATAGTTGTTTTTCTGTATTGGTTTTGTGCTGGGCTTTAATGGTGGTTTCAGGGTATATAAAATATGGTCCCCACTCTCCTGAGGAACTTAACTGTGTACAAAGCGTATACCCAAGGTGCAGGGGAGGAAGGGGAAGAGACGGCCCTGCAACGAGAGTGGAAATGCAGTGTTACCACCATAGGCTTAATAACAGCAGACTCCTGATTCCTATGTTCGAGGCTTCCTCACTGACTCATGTCATTCCCTTTCATCAGAGAGCTACATCGCCAACAATTTTCCTCCCTTCACTTTGCATGGCATTTAATAGTATATAAAGCACTTGAACACTGTTATCTCACTGGTTGTCATGAAACTCTGTGAGAGCAGGGAGCAAGGGTACCTGGGACACCAGGTGAGGGAAGCGGAGCTTCTCGAGATCATGTCACCCCTCCTGGCGTAGTCTGATGCTACCCAGGTCACCCCGGGCCCCAGCTTCCCCCATCACCTCATCTCTCCACGGCCATACCGTGTGCTGACCCTGCATTTTCTCCTGAGTTCCCAGTGTTCTTTGCTTCCTTAGCGGCTCAGTGCTAAAGAAACCGCCTGTCAATGCAGGAGACACAGGAAACGAGGGTTCAATTCCTGGGTTGGGAGGATCCCCCAGAGGAGGAAATGGCAGCCCACTCCAGTATTCTTGCCTGAAAAATCCCATGAACAGAGAAGCCTGGTGGGCTACAGTCCGTGGGGTCGTAAAGAATTGGACACATCTGAGCGACTGCGTGCGCGCACGCACGCACGCACGCACACACGCACACACGCACACACGCGCACACACACACACACACACACACACACACACACACCAGTGTTCTTTGTTGTTACAGACATCTGGAGGTAATCATGGAGCCCTCTCAATTAATTCAGCCCCATTAATAAATGACAGGGTGGATTTGGGGCTGGAGAGGGTGAGGAAAGCTTCCGGGCCTGCGCTTGCTGGAGAGCTCTTGCAATCAGACTTGGAGAGCCCTCCTCAGGGAGAGAATGTGAGGTTCAGCCCCAGCCTGCATGCTGCCTGCAGGGGTGGTTGGTTTACCCTGACACCAAGACATCGTTTTTCTTTCCTCACAGAGCGTATTTTAGTCTGAGTAGGGCCGTCCCAGGCTGGCTTTCGTATCCCCTTCCTAACTGAATTTTTCCTAAAGACCCAGTATGGTTTGAGTTCGCTGATGGGCAGAGCTCCTGATGGGTGTCGTGGGGGGATGCCCTGTGCTTATAGGGGTTGAATATTTTAGCCCCTGGCCGTTAAGCCGCAGTATCTTTCTCAGGCATTGTGGCAAACACTGTCCCTCTCCCCAGTTTCCAAGTACACCTTGGTGAGCAGCAGTAATGCTTCTGCCAGAGGCATCATCTTAAAGTGTCCTGCCATGCACTAGTCATGCCCTGGTTTCAAGAATAAACCTTGGATGATTCCTTAATGCCTGCAGAATTCAAAGTCCTCAAGTTTGCATACAAAGCTTTCAGTGCTTTGGTTCCATCCCACATTTTTAGTTACTTTGCTAGCTACTTTTCTGTTTTCCCCCTCCAGCCACACTAAATTGAAGTACTGTGTACTTTTCCTACCCGTGCAGCGTTGCCTGTGTTATTCAGGCCTGACCTCTACTCAGCATTCAGGGCTCAATCTGAAGGTCACCTCATTAATGAGGTCTTAGTTCTGCTCCCTGCAAGAAGTGATTTTACCTTTTTCTGCATTCCAGTAACACTTTATTTTTTAACCTCACTTAGATTATGTATGTATGTATGTGTTGATTGCTCAGTCGTGTCTGACTCTTTGTGATCCCATGGACTGTAGCCCAGGCTTCTCTGTCCATGAGATTCTCCAGGCAAGAATAGTGGAATGGGTAACCATTCCCTTCTCCATGGGATCTTCCTGACCCAGGGCTCGAACCTGGGTCTCCCACATTGAGGGCAGATTGTTTACTGTCTGAGCCACTAGAGAAGCCTCACTTAGATAATGTCATCATTTAATTGGTATGGTAATCATTTTAATAGATTGTTAATGAAATTGAAGCTTTTTTCCCAACCTTACTGATAAAAGATTCTCCTACCATAGAAACTTCTTAAGGCTAGGAACCATTTCTTGCTCATATCTATTTCCTGAAGGATGCTAGGCACTAAAATAGGTAACTGTTGGAAGAGAGGTATTCAAGATGGGTTGAGGAGAGTGTTCAATTTTTCTCCTCCTTCAGTTAAGGTAGTTCTTTCCATAACTCTCCACCTCCTCCTCCTTCTTTCCTTTGTCCCTTCTTTCCTTCCTCCCTTCTTTCATCATCTCAGAGTCTGTTTCAAAATTTCATTAGGTATGGATTAAGAAGAAACAGTAATGAAGAGAAGTATACTGCTTTCATTTTTGTGTTTCTTTAAAGGCAACTGTTGGTTTCTTTTTACTTCTAGATTGAACAATGTCTCACCCATCTTGGCTGCCACCAAAAAGCACTGCTGAGCCTCTTGGCCACGTGTCTGCACGGATGGAGACCACCCATTCCTTTGGGACCCCCAGCATTTCAGTGTCTACACAGCAACCACCCAAGAAGTTTGCCCCAGTCGTTGCTCCAAAGCCCAAGTACAACCCGTACAAGCAACCTGGTGGTGAAGGTGAGTGTGGGCTTTGCAGAGGTGGGTGCCTAAAACAAGAGAGTTCAATATAATAAAAGTGATTTGTAGTACAATGTTGCATTGGGAAAAGAATTTTGTAGGATGGCTATCATAGTACATAGACTGTCAAACGTTGAAGAATACCTAGTAACCACCTAGGCAACTCTTCTTTTGGGCATACAGATTGAAATCTGTTAGGGGTTATCTGACGGTGGTTTTGGCCAGAGCTAAAACTAGAACCCTCGTCTCTTCATTCATAGCTCAGTGTCCTTCTGTTGCAGTATCCTCCACCCCCATCCCATTGTCTTGTAGAAATGTGCCTACCACCCAGTTTCCCCTCCCTCTTGCCATCGGACAAGTGTCACACGTGCTACCAAGCAGTGGTCTGATGGTGTGTCCGTCTGAAGTGACCCTAATAAGGCACTTAGACATTTTTTCCCTTCTCTAGTTATTTTGTCTAGATAGTTATTTTGTCTCTTCATTTTGGGGGAGAGGTAAGATGAATTTCCCTCTAATATGAAGAGAATAAAGACAGTCCCTCTTACCCAGAAGGAGGCAGAGGTGTGAGGAGGGCTTAGTGGTTAGGACAGTCAGTGCACACTTGAGGGTCAGGATGGGGCAGGATCTGTATCATGTTGGCATGGGTGAGAGGGCGGGGGAAAGCAGGTGACGGTCATGCTTCAGACGTCTTCACTCGGAGTGCTGTGAATTCTGGTGAGTTGGACCCTCGGCTGAGTCTTCCTGTGCTGAGATGCCCCATCCTGGTCCCCATACTTTGTGAGGTCCTCTCACTGCCCAGCTGGTTCTCTAGGGACGCTGGCTTCATCTCTGATCCTCTGCAGCTCTTTGCTCAACTCTGATCTTTCTTACCATGCCGCCTCACCACCCTTTTGTCCTCTGTGACCACCCTACTCGTGTCACCGTCTCCAGTGTCTGGGCATGCCCTGGATTGGAGGGAATCGGAAGTCATCTCTTCCCTGGGTTTCCATATGCATCTTATTCTGACTGTCAAATTCCTACTTCTTTTGTTGCTCCTCCTGCTGTCCTTAATCTGCCACTGTTGACCAGATGGTCTGTGTGAGGCACTCTGCTTTTTTGTTGTCGTTCTGTTGCCTTATCCTTTAACTCTATGAACCCACTGCTTTTTCACAGCAAAAAAATGGAAACTTGGAGACAAGAGGTGACACTCTCTGTGGTTTTGAAGTGAGACTATTGTCCTCACCCAGCCCGCTGTGCTGCTGGTCCTCCTTTTCCTGGCATATGTGGCACTTGGGCCCCATATGATGGTGATACCTCCTCACTTCCTTATAAGAATGTAAGCTTTGTTTCCCCATTTAAGCAACAAGATATGGTTTCTCACTCATCCTTATGTTCCTCTTGGCTCTTATTATGCTACTGTGTTTTTAGTGGGAATGGTTGTGTGTGGTCAAATGTATGTCTGTGTCTTCTTATGTGTATATATATTTGGATGGATGGCGGATGGCTGGATGGGTGAGTGCACCACTCAGTAATTCTCTTGCAATAAACAGTTTGGAACGTGGCATCCTCTCTCGAAGCAATTCAGTCTCATTGAATTTCTGAAGTCTTGAGTCTTTCTTGCAATTCTGCCAGTCTCTCTTTCTTTTTAATATAACCTTTTTTGAATACGTGAAGGAAGAGATTTTGCTTGCATATATGCATTTTAAAGGCAAACGTGGATAAAGGTTCATGGATATTCAGACTTTTTAAAATGTAGCTCCGTCTCTTCATCTGCTGTATCTTATGACTTGATATTTGTTAGAAGTGTAAGATTTACTTTCCTTTATATTTAATTTAAATGTTAGTGCATCTTCTGTTGCCCTCAACATTTTTATAATTCATGTTACTTTTGTTTAATTTTTAATACATTTTCTAAAGTTTATATGCATTTTCTTTTTCTTTTTTGGTCCATTTAGAATGTTCTGTACCATCAGTGAAATCCCCAGGTAGTAGGTAACACAGTTTTCATTTATAGGGTGAGTTGATGATGCCAAGGTCTTATTAGCTCAGCTCACGCTATCCTTTGCCTCTATACATACTCATCCTCAATTTTTAGCCCATAAAGCCTTAGCATTCATAGCTTAATTCAGAGTCTGACTTCCAAGAACCTCAGCCATGAAGACAGAGTGTAAAACTAACAGAAATCATAGCCCATCTTTTGCTGGTGTCAAGGTGAAAAACTGCAGTGCAGAGAGTGTAAGTGATTTGTTTGAAGATGGATGACCTGCTTGTTATCAAGTTGGTGCTAGACCTCAGGTCCCCTTTGTCTGAGTCCAGAGTTATCAGGACCCTGTATTATAGTCTAGTGAGGATTCCTTCCCTGCATGTAACTTCTATGCATCTCATACAGTCCTTTGCACAATTGTCCTTCTAATAGATTTACTTGTATGTGGGCCTGTCTCCTTTGGTAGATTCAGACCTTTGGGAGGTGGGGCTGCCTGACTCATGCCTTTACTCCCAACAGCATCCAGAAGGACACCTGGTACACAGTAGTACTCGGTGATGTTTGCAGTGATAATTAAGCTACAGAACTGTGAACCTGCTTATCCAGGTTCATAGTCAGGCTTCTCAAATACTTTTCAGGGTTTATGGTTCTGTATGGGTTATTTTTACCCTCCTCTCCCCTTTCCTTGAGCTTGGTAGCCTAGGATTTGTTTAACCACTGCTACCTTGATGTTACTGATTACATTTCTTACCCTGGTCTTATGTCTGTAATCTCTGGGGTTTGCTTTCTCATTTTTAAATTCTGACTGTGAAAGTTGAAAAAGTACCCACATGTTTTCCACATCAACTTATATTTATGTGATACCATATGTTATAATTTTCTTTTATAAGGTATTCCACTAATAACTTTCTCTGAAGGGCTTTGACACGTTTAAAAGTGAGGTGTACTTTTTCCCAGTTAGTAGCTCTTTAGGCCTTACGGTTTTGTTATTTTGCTACCATTGTTCTCATTTTTCATTGATTTTTTTTTTTTTTTCAACAACTTGTGTATCTTGGAATGCCCCTGCATTTCCAAATGCCTTTCTGTGTCCTGTACTATATACTTATGAGCCCATGCATATTTTTTATTGTTTTGTCTTCTTGAAAATTTTTCCATGTTAAGTGTCTATGTATTTTTTTTATGGAATGATTTTGGTATGTATGTGTGGCTTTATCTCTTTAACTTCTCTTCTAGACTGGTGAGGGAATAAGGTGACATAATTTTTCTTTTGGTCTTTAAAGTACTAGCAGTAGTGTTCTTTATCTTGTAATCTGGGCCCTTTCTCTGCTTCCAATTTGCAAAAATTTCCCAAAGCCTTAGACTTTGATGGCAGAACAGGGTATAAATCTTGCTTTTTCTGTCCTTGATAGATACCAAAGAAAATGATCTTTTTTTCTTTTATTAATACATTGTTTTATGAAATGATTTTGAAATTTTCCTACTATTTTAACTCTGGCAATTGGAAATTCTTTCTCTCAATAATTTGGCTGAATGAACTGTGATAATATTTTGTGTTCCTTATTACAATAGATTATAATACAGAAAGATTTGTAAAGTTTGTAGGTTTGTAAAGTTGGAATTATCTTGTGACCTGGAGTTGACTTTCTCCAATTTCTGAAATTTCTTTTAAAAATATTTTTTATATAAGAGTTTAAAAAAAGTGAATCCATAGGGTACAAATTCCACATGATCATTTTAGTATAACTCCTTTTGTTTGTACAATCCATTATAATTTTTCTAGCACATCCGTATTCATTGTTACTTAATTATCAAAAAAGTGTTCTTATTGAAGCTCTCTGAGTTAGATAGAATAGATGGTATTGCAATTATACCAAGTGGTAAACACCCAAAGTGAAGGAACTTATTCAATAATCACATAGTTAATAAAATTGTAGAGCTAGGCTCTATTTTTTATATCTAGGGCAAGGTTCTATTTATTAGAGATTGGGCTAGATAGCCTCATCTATTTTGTATTCATTATTTTATTATTTCATGATTTTTCTTTGAAATTAATTTCAAAATGGTTGCTTTTTGTTTTAAACTAACTTTTCCTATGTATATTACCTTCTATGCTTCTGTATAATAATAAATAAAGCCTCTGTTTTCAAGCTTTGCCTACATTGCTTCACCTAGACTTGTAAAGTCAAATCAGAATAGGTGAAACAAATTCTGTTCATTGACAATCCTAAACCTGAAAATTTTTTACTAGTTCTCTATGTGTTTTATTCTACCTGAGGTTCCCAGTCCATGCTGTGGAGAGGGAGTAGTTATTGCCTGTTGCTAACCCAGGGTAAACATAGTATTGAGAACAAAATGCCATCTTAGACAACTGGTCTCCCATGATGGAAATGGCAGCCAAACTTGTTTCCTTTCCACTTTCCTGCCCAAGCCTTTCTTCATGTTTTAATCACAAAGTCTTTGAGCAGCAGAACTAGAAAAGAGTTTGAAGGTTTTCTAGGGCAGTTCTTTCACTTTTCAGATGTGAAAACTCAGTCTGAGAGGGAAAAGAATATCTTCCCAAGGTTACCCAGGAGTTTGGGGCTGAACTGGCTCCAGGTCTTAAATGTGCTCATTCCATTAGGTCTCTGCTGTCTTAGATTGGAAGAGACAAAATTGGGGCTTGGTTCCTAGGAATTGCTGAGTCTTTGATTATTGCTATTTGGTGTTGAACTGGCCCTTAGTGATGTGAAGTCATGTAACCTGGTCAGGCAGGACATATTTGTTTTTTCAGTGGATAGCAAGAATGTGAGTGAAATTGATGGTCATTTATGGCAATGTATTTGAAAAAGTAATTTGGAGTGGATTATTTCTGCCATTTTTAATCTTGTGCATATAAACCAATTTGCTGCTGTTTTGACTCTTGTGAGTCCCTTGGACTGCAAGGAGATCCAACCAGTCCATCCTAAAGGAGATCAGTCCTGAATATTCATTGGAAGGACTGATGTTGAAGCTGAACTTCCAATACTTTGGCCACCTGATGTGAAGAGCTGACTCATTTGAAAAGACCCTGATGCTGGGAAAGATTGAAGGCAGGAGGAGAAGGGGATGACAGAGGATAGGATGGTTGGATGGCATCACTGACTCAATGGACATGAGTTTGAGCAAACTCCAGGAATTAGTGAGGAACAGGGAGGCCTGGTGTGCTGCAGCCCATGGAGTCACAAAGAGTTGGACATGACTGAGTGACTGAACTGAACTGAACTGAACTCCTCTTGCAGTTAGTAAAAGCTTTTAACTTTTTATTCCTGAAATAATTGGTAGTAGAAAATGTGTAAGGACTGATGGTGAACTCTGAGCAAAGTCGCATCTAAATATTTATACTTGAACTGCACTCTTCTGTCTCTGGAGTCCTCTAGTCTGTCTTCCCTGTTGTGAAAGGTGAATCTTGCCTGTGACTTTGGAGGTATAAATGGGAAACATCGTCTTTGTATAGTTCTAACAGTCCTGTTAAATCGCCAGCCATCACAGCCAACACTTACAACTTCCCAGACTGTTATAACTGTGATCTGTCAACAGGACAGTCACAAGTTCACTGAAAACCTCGAGTTTGACTGGTGTGTCCCTTTTCTGATTCACGGCAAGCATCTTGAGCCTCATCTCTCATTGTGGAGTACAGTAAATGAGTTTAAATTTTCAGAGACTGGGGGGAAAAAGGATAAGCTGTGTATTCATTAGAGGGTCAGATACTAATTGTATTAGTTTGATCTTTACATTTCATCTTCTTGAAGAGAAAAGAACTTAGAATTCTTTGTATGAAATCATGAAATCAGATTTTACTAAATATTCATAGGCCTTATTGACACTCAAAAGAGCCAAGATTCAGTGCTGACTTGGTGGTCAGGGCATTTACATTTAAACCTCAGTTTCACTCCCTGACCTTGGATGTGTCAATGTTCTGTTTCATGTTTTCTTACTTTATAAAACTAGTTGGTAATATTAATTATCTTATGAGGTGGTTTTGAGGATCAGATATAATGAGTGTAAAAATGTTTCACAAACCATAAAATACCTTACAACTCTAGGAATTACTTTTGCATTCTCATTTAACAATCATTTACTTAAAGCAGAATTTGCGCCAGACAGACACTCTTTTAGGAGCTGAAGTAATGAGCCAAATGGAGACTGATCTCTGCCCTTGTAGAGTGTATTCCTTGCTATAATAAAAATAACTAGTTGCTTTTATTAATATTAAGTAATATTGATAAATTATTAAATAGTATTTAATGAATGTATTTCATAATTTTATATAGGCCATTACTAATAATTAACTAATAATACCAGTAATATAAGATTAACAAATGTATAGCAGTATAAATGCAGCTATTAATAATATTCATAAATACTGATAAACAATATAAACTTCTAATATTAGTGATAGGGATCTTAGTGCCTCAATATTATATTGTTATAAAATTCCTGAACCAGGATAAATCTTAAAAATTACTGAATACACCTTCATTTCTCAGATAAAGATAGTTACTTCCATAATACATTTCTAGGAGGTATACGGCCTTTGCTCTAGGAATGCTGTAAATATCAAATCAAAATTGTTGAATACAGGCAGGGGTTACTACCTCATTTCTGAAGCCTCAGCAAGGTCAGGTGTTTGTTCAGTATCACAGAACAGTAAGTAGTGAAGCTGAGTCTGGATCTGGTGGATCCTTCCATCATTGTTGTAGTTCTATGTCACTGAAGGGTTTGGGGTGACTTGCTTATAATCTACAGTGATAGAATTAATGTATGTGCACAGAATGGATTAAATGTTTTAGGACAAAAAGGAATTCATGAATTGTTGACAAAAATCTCTTATCTTATAACTTGCCACATAATTAACTGCTGAAATAAATGCCTTAATAAGGTGGTAGATTTCTCATCCAAGTCTGACTCCAAAACCTGTGAATAATGAGATATTGTGTGGTGCAGTGCTCTGTAATCTTCTTCATTTTTAAATTATATAAATGTGAAGTATAATTTTCACTCCATATTTTAAATATGAAGAAAGTTTAATTTCTTGTTCAAGAATAAAAGTAAATAAACATCTACAGAAGGAAATGGCAACTCACTCCAGTATTCTTGCCTGAAGAATTCCATCGACAGAGGAGCCCGGTGGGCTATGGTCCATGGGGTCGCAAAAAGTCAGACATGACTTAGTGACTAAACAACGTACCCATTAAACCAGCTGAAAAGAAAAATCACGTCATTTGCTGGTGAGGGTGTGGAGAAGCTGAATCTCTCATACATTGCTGGAAGTTGTATGTAAAATGGTATAACTAGTCTGGAAAACTCTTTTTGCAGCCTTTTTTTTTTTTCTTTTTAAACCAATGTAAATGTCTACTTCCCTGGTGGTTCAGTGGTAAAGACTCCACCTGCCAATGCAGGAGGCGTGAGTTTGATCGCTTGATCAAGAAGATCCCCTGGAGGAGGAAATGCCAACCCACCCCAGTATTCTCACCTGGAGAATCCCGCAGATAGAGGAGCCTGGAGTGCTATAGTCCATATGGTCACAAAGGGTAGGCTATGACTTAGCCACTAAACAGCAACAGCAACAAATGTATACTAGCCATATGATTCAGTTGTTGTACTCTAGGGGCATTTAATCCAGAGACATGATAAGTTATGTTCACAGAAGCCCTTATACATGAATGTCATAACTTATTTTATAATGGCAAGATACTGGAAACATCTTAAATGTCCTTCAGTCGGTAAATGTTTAAACAGACTCTGATCCATCCATCCAATCTATTTATTAGTAAGAAGGAATGATTTACTGATACATGCAGCAACTGGATTCACCTCAAGGGCATTATGCTTAACGAAAAAGGAAAAATCACTCTGGAAGGATTACATATACCATATGATTCCATTTATAAGAGATTCTTGAGATGATGAAACTCTAGAGATGGAGAGCCATTTAATAATGGTTGTTGGGGGACAGGATGAGGGGTGGACTGGTGCAGAGAATGGGTGTTCACATTAAGAAAAAGCAATGGGGAGTTGGTGGTGGAAGAGTTCTGTATCTCTCTTGTGGTGGCGGTTACATTGACCTGTACATGGGTTAAAATAGCATAGCTCTAATATACACAAAGGAATACAGGTTAAAATATGGTGAAAACTGAATAAGCACTAAGTAATGAAACAAAGTCAGTGTTCCTGGCTTTAATATTATATTATATCTTTTCAAATGTTACCATTGGGAGAAGGTGAGTGACTGGTTCTTGGGACTCTTCATATTACTTTTACAACTTTCTGTGCATCTATATTTTAAAATAAAAAGTATAAGAACCATATGTAAATAAATACATACGGATTTCTTAGTGTTTTTTTTTCTCCTTTTAAGAGTACCATCTTTTATGCACCATTTGAAGAACATTGTTATAATGGTTTTTTAAAGCAGGCCAGTCATCAGACTGATTTGGGGAACATTAAAAAAAAAAAGAAAAGAAAAA
Organism: Cervus canadensis; assembly: GCF_019320065.1. NCBI lineage: Eukaryota > Metazoa > Chordata > Mammalia > Artiodactyla > Cervidae > Cervus > Cervus canadensis. The sequence continues at coordinate 54,848,008 of NC_057392.1, read as the reverse complement.
GAACACCATCTTTGGGCTCACATCAGCCCTACAGAATCAGAATCTCAGGGCATGGGTCCCAAGAATCTACATTAAAACAAAATAAAACTTGTTAGGTAATTCTGATTGTTTATCAACCAAAATTTGGGAACTAGTTATATCAGCAACTTCGGGGGTCAGTTCGCTAATGCTCTTGAACCTTCTCCAGGTCCTGTGGGTACAGATCCTCTCCTTAATGACAGTAGCTGTGGAAGTCTTATGCTCCTTTTATCGTGTGAAGAATGTAGAGATTCAGGGACTCAGATCCTCCTTTACAGTGCTATGCTTTTCCCCCTGAGCTTTCATCATACATACCAATTTCCTGCATATGTTGTCCCAAGGAGTTTTAACTGGTGTCCAAAAACTAAACAAGATGTAAAGAAAAAAGAAAGATTCTTCTAGAATGCCTCAGCAGTGCCCAAACTTCTTCATAATAGAACACTTTCTCTTGTATGATTTCAGGTAGCAATGCCTGAAATCTCAGCTGATTTTGGGTCACGACAGGCCCATGTAAATCATCTATAAATAGATTCATTATGAATATTATAAAAATAAACCTGACACCTAAGCCTTTGGGCAAATATACCATATAAAGAAATCATACCCTGAAACAATGATTGACCCTAGGAGCTGTAAAAGAAAAAAAAAAATCATGGTATTATATTTTTATCCTTCTTCCTTAGATTTACAGTATCCAGAGCCTGGATGGCTAGAAATAGCACCAGGGACAGAGGAGGGCAGGACCCTGAGCTGTGACACCCTGAGCCTGCTGTGTGCTTTGACCTTCCAGCATCTCTTATTATCCATTCTGTATGTTTTCCTGTGTCTTGCTGCTTTCAGGCAGAATAGATTGTCTGCTAGTCAAGATAAACATGTAATAGCAGATGTTGCAATCTGTAAATTAAGTGAATTAAAGGACATGAAAGATGTGGTGTTGGAGGGATTGGGGAAAGCTTCAGAGGAAGGGGACATCTGAGCTGACTCTTGGAGAATGAACTAGTTGTTAGCCACATAGGAAAGGGCGGCAGACAGCATGGCATGCCAAGCAAAGGCAATGGCATGCGAACGCAGACTTAGGTGCCCCTTCTGACCCTTGTAATTTTAGTAGCTCTTTACTGATGTCTTTAGGTAGTGCATCGAGGCTCCTGGTAGCTTTGCAATATGAGCAAAGTAACTTCACTCTGAGTAGATTCAACATCTCATGTGCTTTGACACATATCTCTAGGAATAGCTCCAGAAGGGTGGGTAGCTACAGGGAGGAAATACCAAGAAGCAAAAGTTTATCAGTCTTACTACACTCTGGGCAACAGCTACTATGCTGGTGGCCCTGGCCAGAATGGTCCAGCCATTTCTCTCCAAGAGTCTATCATGCTTGAGCATGAAATGTTTCTATATGTAGAGATGCTAAGACCATCTCTACATGTCTACATCTCTGAGGTATCTCTACATCTCTAAGGCAGAGGCAAAAACCAAGTCTGCCTTTTAATTCTCCCCAAACTAAGCTAAAGCTGTCTGTTTACCCAAATACTCACCCTTAAGAATGTGAGATGTGAGCCAACTATAACTTTGTTGTTGTTGTTCTGGTTTATCTCCTTTTTGGGTGATCCTGAGAAAATAGGAAGCAGCAATAGGGACTTTATTATGAAATATTCATTACAACTTGCAACTTTAAAGGTGTGTGTGTGTGTGTGTGTGTGTGTGAATTGTTTCTGAAGCACTTTCCCACGTAATATCTCACTTAATTACCGCTATATTCTGTAACATTATTATGGTTCCTTTATTATTAAGGTTCCTAGAGACAAATGAAAAATCTGAGATTCAGAGGATTCAGGATGAAGCTTATAAATGGGCAAGCCACATTTGATCAAATTTGAGTGTTTTCCCTTTCATAAAGCATTGGTAATGTAGAATAACCACTGCATAATCCTTGTTGACTATTGGTATTACTGATAATAATTTCTCTGGGAGAATTTTGTTCTAAGAATATGGGAGACATTTTAGTGGACTTACCTAGTCTATTTCTCCTGAAGGCCACTCAGCTTCATTGTTAACCTGATCTTTTCTGTTGCCCTATAAAGATGGGTATCATCACCCTTAGTATACAGGGACTATTAGACAAAGTGAAACAACCAGCGCAGGGCAAAGGTGGGATTTGAATCCTTGTTTCCTAATTCCAAGTCCAGAGCTTTTCCTCTGCACTACTTTGCATCTTGTGTTAATGTTATGAATAGTTTTTAAAAGAAAACTCTCACACTTATTTTTCCTGATCTTTACCAGAGATGTTTGAAGTAGAATTTGTCCGAATAACATGTGAAAATTACTTAGAATCACCTGTGCATGAGATGGTGTATGAAAGTATAAAACCGCCAAGGTAATCTCTGTAAATCATCAAGAAGACAGTATTTCAGAGAGCCTTTGGAATAACCATTTGAAATAGCCATTAATTCCAGTGAATTATGTCATCTTGCTTAGACTTAGATGTCACTGGTAGTTTTATTGACATTAAAATGAAATTAAAATGACATTGAAATTTGCTGCTATTTTGTTATTGATTTGTTCCTATATAATAATGACTTGTGGTTTATTAAGTGCTTCCTTTGTAAAAATTATTTACTGGAAAATAAATTTCCAAGTTAGATGATATATATCTGTAAACATCACTATTTGAGGTGTTATACATACCCCCCAGGGCTTCCCTGGTAGCTCAACTGGTAAAGAATCGGCCTGCAACGCAGGAGACCCCGGTTCAATTCCTGGGTCGGGAAGATCCCCTGGAGAAGGGACAGGCTACCCACTCCAGTATTCTTGCCTGGAGAATCACCATGGACAGAGGAGCCTGGCGGGCTACAGTCCATGGGGGGTTGCAAAGAGTCAGACATGACTAAGCGACTGAGCACCGCACAGCACAACACATACCCACCCAAAGCTCAGTAGACTGAATTTGCATCTTCATATCTCACCTTCAGCGTTTTTCTTCAGTTTCCCTACTCAGCCCAATTCAGATGCATCTTATGCCATTTTTATTCAATAGAACTCTCTAATAGATAGGGGAAGAGTAAAAACACATGCTAGCCCTTAAGCAGTTTATATTTTCATTAGAAACCTGACATATGAAAATAATCAGGTAACTCACTTTATAAAGCTATAAATTCTGTTTGTGAAGTGACTTTATGGCTAACTTCTCAGAGGGTTCAGAAAGAAGAGTTTACTTGGGGCCAGGATAGGATTGGAAGGATAAAAGAAGGGAGACTCAAGAGGCAGCCATTAGGCACATAGACTCTAACATCAGATCTGGGTTTAAGTTTTGTTTTTAGTCCGTACTTCTCTAGGAACTTGAGCTAACTGGTTTAAGTAGCTACTTAAGCTCTTTCAATATGTTCTTACATTAAAATAGAGATACACATATCCCAAAGAGTTATTTTCAAAATTAAGTGTATAAATTAGCATAATATCTGGCACAAAATAATGGCTAAGTTGTTGGAAGCTGCCAGCATTATTGTTGTTGTTATTATTAAATTAAAACATGACCATTAACATTGGGAGTGATAATCCATAGTTTATTCATCCTTAGACTTTTAATCATAATTGTCTAAATATAACTCTTGCTGGCCATTTTTGAAAATAACCATGATTTTATCTTTTTTTTCCCTATGGTAATCTTTTGCCATTTGCCATTTTAGAATAGGCTTGTCTTATTCCTGGTAGAATTATGATGTGTTGATATGTCCTTTTTGGAATTTGCAAGACACCATTCTTAGAGAGAGGATTTACTTGAACCATGTCACTATTGAAGAAAAAAAAGATTCATATTTATGGTGTCCCTTTAAGAAGGAACATTCTTATTATTGAACTAGTATTACAGATAATAATGTAAGTGAACATTATAAAAAGCAAACTGTATAAAGTAAATCAGTGATTTTTATTAACTTTAAAAATCTTTTGTTTTCCAAATTCTTTAATGAGTCAGAGAGATTTTAGAGATGCTGTTAATTATATCATCACAGAAAAATAATTAATTAATTTGCTTAGGAATTTTATCTCGGGTCCTATTCATCTCTGGGATTCATAATTGGAATTTAGCCAGTCTCCTGATATTGTATTTAAACTTGGTCCATGTGTATGTCTTTTTCAGGGAAAGGGTCCATATGTCATCAGATCCTCAAAGAGATGCTTAACTTACTCATTAAGAAAGATAACATCCTCTGCCTAAGAGGTCACCAGTCTCCAAAGCTAGTTATATTAATGCTGCTTATATAAAAGCCAGGTTTTCTTTTTCTTCTTGCCAAATGTAAGAGGTAGTGTCTGGAGAGAGAATTGAACATTTGGTGGTGATGGTGGTGGAGGTTTTAGTAATTATATTAGAAAATACAGTGAATGTACAATGTAACAGACAATATTCATACACAATTATGTCATGATATGTGGTTTTGATACACGTTCACATTTATTTTCATATCTTCTCTGGGGAGTGCATGTGTAAGGTGAGGTATGGAGATGGATAAGGCCTGGGTTCTTTCCTCTGAGAGGGAGGCCGCACAGGACTATTCATTCCCATTTGATAATTGACGAGATGGAGATTCTGTGATGAAACTGGCTATACCGGGTCCTATAGGTTGAAAGTAATCAAGAGGCGATTCTTGAGTTCTTTACACCGCAATATGCTTTCTGTTGCCTTGCATATAACTGTTACCCATACATTTTTACTTATTTCTCTTATATGTGAATTTAAAATGTCATATTTGTTCTGCTTCCATTATTGCAGTTTTGAATCATGATTCATCAGTGCAGTGGCCTATTTTAGTGAACCACAATAGCTTGGGTAGAAAGAAAAGAAAGATTCAACATACTCAGGAATGGAAAGCAGCCATCTTTTTATAGCTAAAATTACAAACATCTGGCAATTACTCTATTCTACCTCCCTTCAAAAAAAAAAAAAGGAATCGTCCCTTCAACTGGAGCCTGCTGCTGTGTTTAATCAAGGCAGCTATGCAAGCCTCAAGGAGCGATAGGTTTTGATTCGAGGAGGCCATTGCCTAACCCAGTTGGCCAGAGTCTTTTTGGAAAGTACACCATTTAATACTCCCCATATGCTACTGTGTTATATAATGATAATAATGGTAATATGGCCATTAATGGCTGTAGAAAATCCCCTTCTGCTTTCCTGCCCTGGTTCATTTGTGGTGACTCTTACGGCAGATTTATATTTTGAAAGTTAACTATTTGGATCAAGTTTGCCTCTCTCCATCCTCTGGAGTTTTTTGTACTCTGAGACAGAAAGTTCAACTACATCATGACAGATGACAATTACTGGTTGGCTTTTATTATAAACTGGTCTAGTAAAATGTTGAAGGAACAAATCAATTTCTTTTCAAAGCCTGGCAGTGATCACAGGGTCAAAAAACAATCCACCATGTTTATGATTCCTTTATACCCCACCCTTGTTTCTTATTGTGATAATTGCTTGTGAAACTAGTTCTTCCCTCCCTGGCAAAAGTCAACTCTGTTGGCAGGGGAAGTGAGAATGGCTGGTGGTTTGAAATAAGGGCTGAGAGGGAGAACTTCTGCATTTTTCTCTTGGGGCCAGTGCCAGCTTTCACTCTGGCCTTGACCAAGGCACTTACCTTTCTATTCCCCATTTACCTTTCTCTTCCTCAGAGCCGGTGAAGAGGAAAGGTGTACTTTTCTTTTCCTGGGTTCTACCAACCTTTTTACCACTGTTGCTTTTGGCTGTAGGGTATCCTGGTCAATAATCATTAGTAATTGTGAAGGGATGGAAAAGATGTAGTATGAGAAAAAAAAAAATCTCAATGACATGGTGATTTTCAAAAACAAACTCAAGTACTAAAAATAGGCTGTTTTCTAGTGTTATAGTGTTAGTGTAGTATGGTACTTGGAAGTCATAGACATTCAGTGGGGGCCTTGAGCTTATTTTACATTAACTTTTATGCCTTTGGTAGAGCTGTGTTCAATACCCAAAGCCAGACATTTACCCTTAGCAAAATATAATAATTTTGCTAAGCTGTTTCTCCTGCCTGTCTTCCCCCAATCCTAGTGAATGTTACAAACATCTCATTAAGCTAATGGCAGCTTTGGAAGAGGTGACTAGGGGGTTTCCGGTTTAAAAAATAAATAAATAATGGAAAGAAAAGGAGCAGGAACTCCTAATACCCTAAAGTGCACGTCTTACTCAGTACAGCTTTTCCATGCAGAGCCTGAGAGAGTAATGGTCTCTGGAATTGCAAAATGTGTGTCTCCCTTTGTCTGCATCCAGCGTATTACTGATAGTTCTGGCCTTTCTCCTTCATGAAACTGTCTTAGAACTTAGACTCATTTATTACAGCCAATGTTGTTGCCTAGTGCTTTTCTCCTTGATGGCTCTGCTTAAGTGGAAGAGGTTATGCCACTATCATTTTACCATCTTTCCCCTTTACTTTTGGGCTTAAAATCTATTAACTTTATAGAAAACAGCCTACTCTGTACTGAAAAAGCTTTAACTCTCTCTCAGTGGTTCTGTACTCTCACGACATACAAAATCACCTGGGGAACTTGTAAAAATACCTCGACTTGTCCTTCACCCTCAGATATTCTAAAATAGTTGGCCTGAGATAGCCCTCCCCCCACTCCCCCGCCACATTTTTTTAAACAAAACAAAACAAAAAAAACTCTTTCTAAATCTTAGAATCACTGAGGCAGGCCAATCTCTCCTCTGATAGAATTTCTACCATCTTTAACAAGGTGTTTTTCAGGTTTTCTTTAATATTTCTAGTGCAGGAAACAAACTGGCCTTTCTATCTTTGGACAGTTCTGAGTTTTTGGAAAGTTCGTCTTTATTCTGATTTGAAATCTGTTCATAAATTCAGTGGGCATATCTCTTAGTCTTACAAATTTATAATCTCTTGTCATGGAGTTTCCTTAGTACTTAATATTGTAAGCTTGTAGCCTCAGGGGGAAAAAATTCTGTAACAGTCTAATCACATTGCCCTGGTTGTGATTCAGTTCTCATTAAATGGAACCTCTCCCTTAAGCATTTTTGAGTTACAAATCTCTGGGAAAGGAACAGTGAAGAATAAACAGAGAAACAAATTAAACAAACACTTACTCTAGTGAGCCATCTTCAGAGTTACCTTTTGAAGCAGCCAATTCAAAAGCAGGAACTCTCAGCTGGTCATCATAAAATTAACGGTGCCAGCTTCCCTGGTGGCTCAGAGGTTGAAGCGTCTGCCTGCAATGTGGGAGACCTGGGTTCGATCCCTGAGTCGGGAAGATCCTCTGGAGAGGGAAATAGCAACCCACTCCAGTATTCTGGCCAAGAGAATCCCATGGGCGGAGGAGCCTGGTGGGCTCTAGTCCACGGGGTTGCAAGGAGTCGGACGCGACTTCACTTCCACTTTCACTTTCACTTTCAACAATGATTGAGGTGCATTCAGTGAATACTTACCTCATAAATAATATCTATGCAGCTTATCAAGGCAGCTCAATTCAATATACAACACTGATAGTTTTAAATGTAACAATAGTTTAGAAAATACAGTGGGACAATGTCCCTTTTGCAGAGGGAATTAAGCTTGAAAGGCCTAGGCACAAATTTAATAGGAGATATGGGACTTTAGCTACATAGCAAGAACAAGACTAAAATATCACTCAAGCTCTCTGGAATGGCATAATGCTAAGCAGTAGTTCCCTTGTTGTAGATCTGTCCTTTTAGGAAATCTTTTGTTTTTTTCTTAATGTTTACTTATTTTGACTGTGCTGGGTCTTTATTGCTCCACACAGGCTTTCTCTCGTTGGAGTACAAGGGCTTCTCACTGCAGTGACTTTTTTTGTTTGAAGCAGGGCTCTGGAGTGCAGGCTTAGTAGTTGTGGTACACTGGCCCAATTGCCTTGTGGCATCTTCCCGGACCAGGGATCAGACCGGTGTCTCCCACATTGCAAGATGGATTCTTAACCACTGGATCACCATGGAAGCCTCCTGTTAGGAAATCTTAAGTTTGCTTTGGCTTTAATATGTGGCAGAGGTAGGAACATACTTATAGTGACTTGTGTTTCTTTTGCATTAGAAAATATTTTCCTATCTCCAAGTGAATTGCAAAGAAAAGTCTCTTACTTGTGTGAGCCCTTGGAGCCTTATAGTGATTTGTCCCTCACTCCATCTTTCCTCCCTTACTTAACACTAAACAGTTCCATTGTAGGGATTTTAAAGCTTTTAAGTATTTTATTCAGTCTATCATGAAAAGCCTCATTTGTCAGGACCCAGAATTGAACTTAATGCTATTGAGCACAGATGGAGAATGGCAAAATTCTCTAAGAGAATTCTTTGTCCTAAACAAAGGTGCAAGTACCAAGAATTGCCTTTACAATTTCAGCACAGTTTGTTGGCTTGCTTAAAGGACTAGTCTATGCAGTATTATTAACTGACTTTTAAAAAATTCATGTGTATATTTTTGTGTTTACTCTTTCCCCCTTCACTATAAATGGAAAAGAATGCAAGGTCTGGTGGGTAGTAAGGTCAACAAATGAATTTAGAACTTTCCTGTGAGTAGATTAAATAGCTAGATTAGGACAAGTTGGATTTATTGTTCAATAAATAAGTTGGAGTTCATGGGACTCAAGTAAGTCTAAATTTTGAGGAAACAAACGAAAAGTTGGATCAGAATGAGTAATAGTAAAGGCAAAACTAAGGTTATTAACAAGATTATCAACATTTCCCATGAAATTATTTTTTGCAATAGCTTTCCCTGGTTTCTCTTGTTCATGGGTTCAAGTTGTTTTATAGTTCTTCAATTTTTAATCTATTTTTCATAAGGACGAAGGATAACCTGCTACTTTCCCTCTGTCTGTGCTCCTGATTTGTTATGTGCGTGTTGCAGTTACACGTGCTACCCTTATCTGGATGTAGCTTGCCTACAACATTGGTTAATTGGGAAAGTGAACATCAAACTCTTAAAACTCAACTTACAAGTTAGGTGATGAAGTGGCAGCAGTCATCCCACAGTTATACTTACCTTTGTGATTTCTTATCCCATATATTTGTTTAGAATGTAAAGAACTCATGGAGTAATAGAGACAGGATGACTCAACACCCAGAGACATCTGGAGAGGAGGTACTGGCAGGATCATCTCCCCAAACTTCTAAGATTATCCTGTGGCAGCCTGAGAAGCCAGAGGTGCAGGCATAGGCTTCGAACTCAAAGCCACATAGATGAGGCCAAGTTTGATAAAACGGAAAACACTTTCATGCCATCCCTGATGACACTGAGCCCTCTACCTGCCCTTACCTCAATTTGGGTATTTTGGGGAGTACACAGATTTTACTTGTTCCAGTATTCTCCTTTCAGTTCATTAAACCATGACATAATTCTTCTTGTTTTTTTTTTTTCTCTCGGGAATTTTGGATTTGAAATATTGTTACTATTTCAGAGAGCTTCAGCCATGGTTCCCTTTCAAGACAAGGGTTTTTTGAGGCATTATTATTTTTTTTTCAAAAAACCTTTATTTTCTATTGGAGTATCGCTGATTAACAATGTGATAGTTCCAGGTGAACAGAGAAAGGACTTAGCCATGCATGTGCATGTATCCATTCTCCCCCCAACTCCCCTCCCATCCAGGTAAGGCATCATATTTTGCAAATGGTGAATCTATAGCATTCCTAGCAGTGTGTCTCATGCAGTTTGCTCTGCATTGTATATATCCCTGATTCAAATTAACCTGTATGAAAATAATGTCCATTGTAGACTGAAATTGTCACTGAGTATTGCTGCCTTTTAGCTGAAAAACGTCTCAACCCAGGGTTGAAGAAGGAGCGATCATAGGATCTGTGCTCATTTTGGGTATTTTCAATGAACTTTCCTTCTGTCCAGCAGCTGCCAGGACACTTGTTGGCAATAGATCAGGGCCTTAGTTGGCATTTGCTAGAAGTAGAGGAAGGGCAAAGCTGGAATCACAGCGGGAATACCAGGCTGGTAGTTTGAATGTAGGCACTATTCATGAAGTGCCCTTCAAACATCCTGTTTACAGAAATAAACTCAGCCCTATTAGCACCTGTTATTTCTTTCCCAGAGTATAAAGAACCATGAATCCTAGTTAAGAGCTAAGATTTCCTGCAAAGTTTGAGCTTGTTCTGAACACAACTGCAGAGTTGTGTATGGATACTCAATTGAAAGGAGAGAACAGATAATTTGCTAGAATGAAGGACATTTTATTTTAGCTACACCAGAAAGGAATTACCAGCCAGTCAAGAAGGTAACCACTGAACATGACAAGAGCTACCTGGAGAAAAGTATGGTCCAGTTGAAAGGACGCTTCTTAGCTGTGCACTTATGGCCTGTGTACATCACCAAACCACCCGGGGCTGATTTTCCCAATCATAAAACAGTGAGATTGAACAATATTATCTCTTCACTTCCTGCTCTAAAATTGTATGAAAGTATGATTCAGCTACAGAAATTGCGTAAAATTGGTTACTCCTGAAAGGCACGGAGTAAAATTGTTCCCATGGAAAATCATGAATTTAGTAAGGCCATGAAATGGGCCATAGGCTCTCCACTCTGTATGCCCCCAGTACGTTCCTCTGCCACCCCCATGCCCTCTCAACTCTTCCATCCTAGGCTAATATCCTCAAACATTCTTCTTCCTACCCCAGAGCAAGATATAAATTCTTGTTCTTTACATATAGTTCATGAGGAAGCTAACATTTTATTTGTATCTGCTGTATGGAAGGTCTCTGATATGTAATTTTTATATTATTATTTGAAATTTGGTACTAATATTTCAGTGTTCAAATACTGAAATTGAGGCTTAAAGAGATAGTAAATAAGTTGCCTGATGTCTTGTGACTAATGAATAATGAATCTTTGATTTGAATCCAGTCATCTCTAAATCCAAATTTCATGTATGCTAACTCCAAAAATCTGTACAAGAAATATTTATTAAATGTACTCACATTGAGACACAGATATATATCCATCTCCACTTGTATCTATATAGTTATATCCAGCTAACTAACTAGCTATCAAAAAGAAAGAGGTCTACATCTTTGAGAGTATGCCAAAGTGAAATCTTGCCAGAAGGAATTTTACTTTTAATAGAAACTGGAGCCTTAAACTGAAGGCATGAAGTTGTAAGATAAAGGTTTAGCTCTCAGGAGATATATAAAAAGAGGATCTTGGAGTCATGATCTCTATGGAGATATACAAGAGATGAATTTGGCCTTGTGGTAAGAAGAGTGTTAAAAGTTCTTCTAAGTACTTCGGAGTGAGGAGGAGAGAATGAATGAATGGCTGGCAATCTGATTCTTCAAGGTCGTATAAAGGAAACATAAACTAGAGAAGATATGTTGGATAAAGATTCAGAACCTTTGTTACTTTTTTTTTTTTTTAATCCTAGTCTGTTTTGAGGGCATCAAGTGCTGTTAGAAAACAACCTGTTACCATTTTGTTTTGTTTTTACTGAAATAAAAGCACCTAGGATGTGTAAGATGTCCCAGAAGCTGTGTAGGATTGGAGATAAGCAAGATGTGAACTTTACTTTTGCTGTGTATTCCAGAAAAAGAAGGGTGGACTGGAGGACTTTGGCTAAGATGCTATTTAAGAGTTTCCTTTCAGCTTTGTCTTTTTTCCAGGCTGGAAATGAACCCAGAGCATTTTTTGGTCTATTTATTTACTTGTGGGGAAAAAAAAAAAGTATTTAAAAAAGGAAGTGTCATGGAAATATAAGTCAATATTGGCTGCTGTAATGATGGATACAGTTGATCCATCATGACTAACATTTAAAGGAAGATGGGAAGATCCTTAGACCTTTGTGAAAAAAGGACTTTGAAAATCTTGGTCCAATGGTCATGAGAGGGTTAAAGAGAGTCCATCGTTTTGTAACCAGGCCCGGCCATCTTGTATAAGCCATGTCAGGATGTTGTCTGCATGCCGTCTTTGCTGATCACAGTAATCGGGTCATAAGAGAAAGAGAAGTAATAGAGTGTCTCTTAGCAACCAACCCCAGGAGAAAGAGAAAATTACTCAAACCCAGCCATCTAGCCAGGGAAGTAGAAAAATAGTCTGAAAGTCTGTTGAAAGTGCCCAGGAACGTGATTCCTATGTGGCAGCTCCTATAGGCTGGCTTGGGTCTCTCTCTCTCTCTTTTTTTTTTTCTTAGGAAAAGGAAAGTAAGAAATAAATAAAGCAACAAATATCTGAAACAGAAACTTTTCTTTCTTTGTCTTCCTTCCTCTCTCTTGTGGTAATTTGTTTTTTGAAACTTATCTCAGAAAGAGGGAGAAAGAGGCAAAGAGTGGCAGGGACCCAAGAATCTTTGTCTCCTAAAACAGGAACTTGGTGGTCCCAAGTGTGAGAGGATGCTGGGGGAGAGAGGTGGTATCATTTCATTGTCCTCAGTTTTTCCAGTTGAGATTGGAAATGCTAGAATACTCCCCAAGGAATAGGAATGCAAAGCCTAGAGGAGGTATTATTAGTTTTGTGAGACCTGCTTTTGCCTGCCCTGCTTGTTAACTGTGTAACAGTCAGTTCTGTTGTTGTCTAGTCGCTAAGTGGTTGTTTGCCACCCCATGGACTGCAGCACGCCAGGCTTCTCTATTCTTTACTAGCTCCCAGAGTTTGCTCAAACTCATATTCATTGAGTTGGTGATGCCATCCAACCATCTCATCCTCTGTCATCCCCCTTTCCTCCTGCCCTCAATCTTTCCCAGAATCAGGGTCTTTTCAAATGAGTGGGCTCTTTACATCATGTGACCAAAGTATTGGAGCTTCAGTTTCAGCATCAGTCCTTCCGGTGAATATTCAGGATTGATTTCCTTTAGTATTGATTGGTTTGATCTCCTTGCTGTCCAAAGGACTCTCAAGAGTCTTCTCCAGCACCACAATTTGAAAGAAAGCATTAGTTCTTCAGCACTCAGCCTTCTTTACTGTCCGACTCTCGCATCCATACATGACTGCTGGAAAAACCATAACTTTGACTATGTATGTCAGCTCTGTAGCTCTTAATATTTATCACTACAGACTTTGGTTCAAGGTAGTGGCTTCCAAACTTTTTTTTCTGACACAAATGGCAGTCATAAATAAATTTTGCTTTGCTAATTATACACATTATAGATATATATATAAAGATGTGAAAGAAAATTTCACTCCACATAACATGCTGTCACTTTACATGATACATGTTGATGTTTTCTATTCTATTTCAGTTTTTGAAAGTACTTTTTGGGGATCTAGTAAATTGATTCTGTGATCCATTAATGAGTTGGTTTGTACAGTTTGCAAAATACTAGTCTAGGGTCAGCATTTGCTTTCTGTTTTAATTGAATTTAAAATGATGTCAAACAGCAAGTTCAGCCATGGGAAGAGTCCTTGGCCAGCATTGTGATGTTCCGAGTGATGGTTGTTTAAGCTAAATTTTTTTTTTTTTTTTTGTCGTCATCTGTCATGTAGATGCATCCTAAGATCTTGGCTTGAAATTTAGGGAAATGAGCCTGAGGTGATTCCTCTTGGCCTGTCAACAGTTTAGAAAGGGTGCCATAGTGTGGCCAGGAAGCACTGGACTGGACTCAGGAGACTTGGTTCCATTGGACACATTCTTCTCTCACTCGGGGCTCCTTGTTTAGTGATGGGGTTGCATTAGATAATGTCATAAATTCCTTCTGACTATAACATCTTTGAATTCCAGCTGGAAGGGACCCAAGAAATCATCCAGTTGAATCAATTTATCTCTAAGATTCAGTTCGAGAAAAAGAACAATGACAGATTCCATTCTTCCTAAATTTAAAGCTCTGTGTTAGGAAGTGATGTACACGAGAGACTGAATCCTAGGCTTTCACTTCACATATCTCAGTACAGTATAGGAGTAAGACATAGACACAGTTAAGTTTGAAAAAAGACACGAGTTCCCTGGTGGCCTAGTGGCCTAGTGATAGGACCCTGGACTTTCTTTGCCGTGGCCTTGGTTTGATTCCTGGTAGGGAGACTGACATCCCACAGGCCGTGTGATGCAGCAAAAAAAGGAAAAAGAAACAAGTTATTAAACACTACAGTTAGGGTAGAGTTAACATATAAAATTTCCCAAGAAAGGATAAGTAAATGTGACTGGGAAGGTAAAGGTTGAAGGCTACATTAGTTTAGGAAAGGAAGCTTTTGTGGGGGAGGGAGATTCAGACATGGGGAGACTGATGATAGCAAGACATCCAGGTAGGCTTAAGGTTGTGAATAATGGAAGAATGGCATCTTACTTGCCTCCTCTTAGTTAGATTTTTTGACCTCTCTAAACTAATAGTGTCATGAACCCAGTATTGTGGACAATTCCCATCCCTCAACCCTACACTGAAATTTTCTGTATTTTATGACATTTTTTTCTTCCCATTTACCATTACCACTTAATAATGACCCATTGCCCACTGCATAGTGATAAAGTGAAGTTTGATTAAATAATATTTGTACGGCACTCCCTACTGCTAAGAGACACATGCTTATATAAATACAAGGTGCTTTTCTCCCCTGGGAGTGAGGAAAGTAAATAAGGAAATAGAAATTAATACCTATGATTTTTTCAGAAGAAATAATGCTTGAGTGTTTTTCTTTATCTTATTTTTTTTTTTTATTTTTCCTTTTAGGCAGAATCTTATCTAGTTTGAGCTGATCTTTTAGTAGTTTATAAACCATGGAAATACCCTGCACTATTGGGAATATTGAAAATAATGTTCTCAGTGATGTCACTTTCTGAACAAGTCTGGTTTGGTTAAGTCAGTGGTAGTGGTTTAGTTGCTAAGTTGTGTCAGTCTCTTGGGACCCCATGGACTATAGCCCTCCAGTCTCCTTGGTCCATGGGATTTCCCAAGCAAGAATACTGGAGTGGGTTGCCATTTCCTTCTCTAGGGGATCTTCTTGGCCCAGAGATCAAACCTGAGTCTCCTGCATTGACAAGCGAATTCTTTACTGACTGAGCCACCAGTGAAGTCCATAAGTCAGTGAAGGAAATTAAATGCAGAATCCAGAATGAATTTGAGGACTTCATAATTTTGCTTCCATTTTGTGCTTTTCCTTGAGGAAGCCCCACACACTCACATATCTTACTCAATCATCTAATTCTCTAATGTTTTCTTATTGGTGTAATGAGAGAGAAAGTCATATTGCTTTCTTGAAGTTCATTTACTGACCTGCTTTCTCTCCATAGTCCTCTTCTAGAACAACAATCTCATGGATTTTACTTCCTCTGGTGCAAATCTAATATTAACAACAAGACTAAGTAAAATTCCTTAATATTATTATGTGGTGTTTTACATTCCAAGCACACATTCACAGCTGCTATTGTATATGATCTTCAGAACTCTTCTTTGATAGGTAAATGACAGGGGATATTCTTCACATTTTGTAGATGCTTAAGCTGAAGTATCTAGAGGTGATGTCATCTAGTATCACTCACCTAAAAAGTCGTGGTACCAAAAGAGAATAGGGCTCCTGATCCCTGGGCAGAGGGAGGTTAGATGGATCATGGAAGGTCACTGCCGATGTACAATTCAGATGATCTACTTGAACACTTTTATTTTAGATGAGGAAACTGAGGCTGAGAGAACTGGAGTTCCTAGTGTTTCAGAGGTCAGTGCACAGAGAAAGGTCTTCAGTTCCTTATCAGAGGTGTTTAACATGGGACTTCACAGATTTGTTCCTCTCCAGATCCCCTATTCTGACCATAGCATTCATTGTACGGTGCTCATATTACTTGAGAAGTAGGTGTGCATTTCCCAAATAACTCCTCTTTATTGGCAATTTCTTCTATGTGTAATTAATATTCATTAAGCACTTATTTACTTAGGCCCTCAATATTTGCCCAGTAGTATTAACTGCCTTGCGGGGCGGGGGGGGAGACAAAAACTTAAGACCTGGGATTTATATTTGAAAGGCTCGAAAGTGCTTTTGGTGAGATTTAAAAAAATAAAAGAAATAATGAGTCAGTTAGGAAAATAATCCAAACTTTAAGTTCAGTAGGAATTTTGAGAAAGAATATATGCTTTGAGTCCTGTATTTGAGAAAGAGTGTATGTTTTTCGTATATGTTTGTAATCAAAAGTAAATGGGTTCTGTTGGTTGGATAGTTACAGATTGGCTGCAGGGTGAGGGGTGGGGAGTGGGGTGGTAGGGGTGGGCAGGCAGAGTGGGGTGCAGTGGGGTGGTCAGCAGGAGTAGAGATGCATGACTGTGATGGAGTATGAGGCGCTAAGGCCAGCGGGAAGCTCTGGTCTCCTAGGTGTAGAAGGAGCGATCCAAGGGAGGGAAAGAATACTCTGGCAGCCTTCCAGCCTGGAGCCTAGAACAATAGCGTGAGCTAAGGATGTAGGGAGTCTCATGCAGCCATTTACACAGTCACTCACATGGTAATAATTAGAAATTAAGATGGTGCTCTTGGTTGTCAGCACCCTTCCTAAATGGCACTTGAGGCAGCTGATGAATGAGACTTGGGCACGTTGCTGCCTCTGTGGGCTTCAGGCCTGGATGGATCTGGGGGGTTATGAGAGCTTCCTTCCCAAAGCGCCTGCATTTGAGAGACGTGCTAAGTACTGCCTGGATTTAAATTTAGAAGTACTTGTGTATCCTTCAGAAGGAGAAGTTCCTGCTATAAGGATGGTTTGTTATGTACTTGAAGTTTCCTAATGTATTTCAATCATATAAATCCTTCTTAAGATAGTTTTTTCTTTGTGGACTTTTAGGTAAATTTGAAGATTATTGATATAAAATTTAAAATATGAGCAAGTGCTTTTTGTAAGAATAAGAAAATTAAATCATTAAAAAATCTGCATCCTCAATCCTGCCACCCTGACACATCAACTCCATTTTCTGTGTACTGATTTTGTCTCCAGTGGTATGGTTCTATGGTTTTTATAATGTGTAATCAGGAGAGACATGATTTTTTCATTTAATGTTATAAAATAAGAATTTTCCTCATCATATTTTGCAGTGGTATTACAGTCCTTGGGCCTCAATGGTGGCTCAAGTGGTAAACAATCCATCTGCAGTGCAAGAGACACAGGTTTGATCCCTGGGTTGGGAAAATCCCCTGAAGAAGGATGGCAACCTCTTCCAGTCTTCTTGCCCGGAAAATTCCATGGACAGAGGAGCCTGGAGGGCTACAGTCCATGGCATCACAAAGAGTCAGACACAACTTAATGACTAAACACACACACACACACACACACACACACATACACACACATTATAGTCCTTGAAGGTGATACACTAGTATTTATTCAGGTATTGCCACTTTGCCAATCACATGTGTTATTTCCAGTGTTTTTTGTTAGAGAACACAATGAAGATATTCATGGCTACAACTTTTTAAGGAGATAGCATGTTGAATTAATTGGGAACATGTTTATGACCAGCTTATTACTGGTTCTTGCCAAAAATATCCTTTTAATTAAATTCCATTCTGCAGGAAGCATTGTATAACAGCTGTGGTGAAATACTTGGGGGGCCGAACAGATGCTTGGAACTGGTTAGTTGAGAAGATTTGTATGTGTTTGAGGTGGATGAGGGTGGGATGGGCAGTCTATGTCCTTCGTCACACTTACTGTATTTACATAGGCAATGGAAGCAAATCAGCCACAGTTGGGGGAGAGGTGGCCCAATTGGATTGCTTGGGCAGAATATTTTTTTGGACTGGAGTGCGTGGTTTCACTATAGTAAGGATGACAAAGCATAGTGCTGGATTGTGAGTGAGCCAACAGAGATCATTCTGCATATATGACGCGGGTTAGAGCTGCGCAACTGATTCTCTTCCTGTGAAGAGTAACGAAAACCCCTCTCTTGTACTAAGTGGGGGTGATAATAATAATGACAATAAGAGTAAAATTTTCTGACGCGTTATGTTCCAGATTCCATTCCAATACACACACACACATATGCTCCTAATTATAGATGTGTATATGTTCATTTGATCCCCATAATTTATGAAACAGTGCTGCTATTTATTTCCATTTGTTAGATATGAAAACTGAAGCACACAGGCATGGACTAACTTGCTCTAAGTCATACACGTTATGAAGTAATAAAGCTATGAAGGAAGATATGTCGTGCCTTTAGAGCGGGACTAAAATGCTTAGGTTTTGAAACCTATTAGACTGACCTCAGATTCCTAGCACTTTCTGAGGCTCCAAAACAGAACTAATCTCTTAACCCTAATCCTGATACAGCTTACAAACAATGTGAGGAGATTTAGCCAATATAGTGAGAAGAGATCAAGACATTTATTGTAGTTATTATCTCTTTTATTTAGTTCTTTGTATCTTAGGGTGTATGAGCCTGGAACATAATAGTAGATGCCCATTAAATGCCTATTAATTTAATGTTTGGAGGAAGGAATGAATGGATGAATGAATCATCCAGTACATTTATCTATTTCTTTGAGATCTAAGTCTTGACTTTGAGAACCTTGGTTTAACTGTAATCAGCCCAGAGTATGCACGGTCATTTTGCTAAAGCAGAATCTTAGTGTAGGATTAAAAGATAACTCTGCAGACAACAAAACGATGATGTTAACAAGTTTCAAAATGTGTTAGTTTGATTTATTGTTATCTTTTTCTGATAAAGAAAGGGAGTAGTCTCCCCAAAAGTTTAGTGATTAAGTCACCAGCCATCTTTTCTATTTTGGTGGCTGTGGTAATTGATGTTTCCTGGAAATTTTCCCCCCGTTCTATTAATACTCTCAAAGGGGGTTACAGCCATGACTCACTCCAGGAAGTCAACCATCATTCGCTTCCTCAATCTCACCGAGCAGTCCCTGTGTACAAAATCAACGACTTCTGCAAATGAGTTACTTTATAGCTCTCAAGAAAGTTCTAGATAATACAGCTTTTGCAGTTCACTCTGTGCTTCCTGCCCTGATGGGGAATAAGATAAAAACTCATTTTGCTTCTTGGTATTCTTCAAATCACTGACCAGGTAGGTCACCAGTGTGGTCTCTTGGTTAAGAAAACTCCCACCTGCTGTCTAGCAAAAGTCCCTTGACACTCGTGTTTGCAAAGTTACACCTGGGGATAGGGGCTTTAGCACTCAGGGAACTTGAGTTCATGAACTCCAGTGTGGTCTGTATTTTTAACAGTGTACACCTGACTTTGTGCTTCTGTATTCATTAATTTGCTTTTTAACTAATTATTAATAACACATTAATTCATTTGACACCTAGATCCATATTTCTTGAGCACCACTGTGTCCTCAACACCATCCTGGGCATGAGGATACACTATGGGCAGCACCTGTTCTCAGGAAACTTCCAATCTACTTACTGTGAACTGTGTTATTGAATTACCCCAGGAGGCGAACTGAGTGAATATATGGTCCATGCATGCTTGTGTGCCCAGTTGCTCATTCGTGTTATGCTCTTTGTCCCCATGGACTGTAGCCCACCAGGCTCCTTTGTCCATGGAACTTTTCAGGCAAGAATATTGGAGTGGGTTACTGTTTCCTCCTCTAGGGGATCCTCCTGACGAAGGGATTGAACCCGCGTCTCCTGCATTGGCAGGCAGAATCTTTACCACTGTGCCACCTTGGAAGCCTGTAGGCTTATTCTAAAGGAATCGAACCCCAGACATTTGTAATGTTGTGAAGAATAAATTTAGTCACATTAATTCTGTAATTTTTTTGGCCTGGAATTCATCCCCATCTACTGCATATGTACCCCCTGCTTCCGCCAAGAGTACATACCTGTAAACAGCGAGATGAAACTCAACTGTGCATTTCTTGTGGTACTTAGAATTTTCTACCTTGGATTATAGTAATTTATGTTCATGTCCTAGCTTTGTGGTAGATTCTTTAGGTAGAAGCAGTGTGTTACTCATTTCTGGATCAAGGATGTCTGCCTTTTGACCTTTGTCCTCCTCCACCTCTCCTGGTCTCTTGGAACAATGCCAGATAAATGGTGGTGTTCAGCATGTTTGGTCAATGCTGGCTGTGTGCTCTTTAGGCAAATGAGTTAACTTCTCTGAGTCTCATTGTTCTCTCTGTACAAAAGAGTTTATTTACCAAAATCCCTACTTCCTAGGTTGTTGTGAAGGTTGGTATTATACTGAAAGCTCTTTTAATAGTGTCTGACATTTGGTAACCGTTTACTAAATATTATCATTAGTAAATGATTTTACTGCTGCTTATGAAGTGCTAGCATTTCCTTTTAGGATTTTCTTGCAGTTCTTTATGATTGATGGAGAAGAGATTGCCATCTAGGATTTTATGTCAGCCTTCTTTATATAGGAAACTAGATACAAATATGCTGTTTCAATGGTATACATCTCATATTTTTGTGTGACTGGTTTGTGATGTTTGTGATAAAACATTAGGTAAAATATGCTACTGTTTCCCCTTGATGTCAAGTCATGGTATCATTAAGATCTCTGAATTTTTCAGGATACTTATTGCTGACAACAGTTTAATAACAGAGTATGTTAGTTGATACCGTCATCCAGCAGTGCAACTTGACCTCTGGGGTTTGACTCAGGTCCTTGGTCCTTTGTCCTTTGTTTATTCTGGCTGTGAGCAGAAGAGTCAGGCAGAGACTTTGATATCCTCTTACCTCCCTCTCCCACCCCTGCTGGCAGAGAAAGTGTATTGTAAAGAAGAACAACAGAGTGACTGAAAGATTGCTGTGTTGAAAAAAATGTGTAACATAATGCAAAATCCAACTATATACATGATATATATATGAATTTATGTGTGTATATATATGAATATATGTATATATTTCATATGGCTTTATATATCAGACTTTTGGGTTGACATATTTCTGTGTACACACAATATGCACTTTACAAAATGTGTTTATACTCCACTGTCTTTGAATCCTTACACATCAACACTGTGTAGTTGTTGTAGTAGTCATGGCAGAGATTGTGGTCTCCATTTTACAGATGGAGAAGTTCAGAGTCTGCACCTAGTGTGTTCTGAGCAAGGCTGAACCCAGATTTTCAAAGCCCTGAGGCACGTATAATTTTCCACCATGTTGTGTATCAGAATATATCAGTGTATGGATACAGGTTGAAGCTGAACACTTACTTCTTCTTTTGTAATATCGCTTAAGTTCCTAATAAAACTGCAGTGAAGTTGCATTTGCCATCATTTAGGGGCCTTCATAGTCCTTTTCTTATTTTCATCACAGTTGCCTCTGTCTGTGATTTGATAACTGACCCCTGGAAGTTTCAGTGTTAGAGTTGAATGCATGTTTTCAAATCCTCCTAAATGGTTCCATTGCAGTACTCATCACAGTTCTAATTTCATAATTATTTGATCACTGCCCAGACCCAACTGTAAACTCCAAGGGGGGTATCATTGTATCTTAGGTATCTGAACACAATGGGTAACAGGCAATAGGGGCATAAT
Source organism: Cervus canadensis (assembly GCF_019320065.1). Classification (NCBI taxonomy): domain Eukaryota; kingdom Metazoa; phylum Chordata; class Mammalia; order Artiodactyla; family Cervidae; genus Cervus; species Cervus canadensis. Next base: position 54,826,635 of record NC_057392.1, on the reverse strand, counting down.
AAGTAACTGTTTAATGAATGAACTGATAAATGATTAAGTGAGAGAATACATGCTTCTTAAGTCCAGAACATTAGTGCTGCAGTGAGCCTTTTAAGTATTTGAATTCAACTTAATAAAACAAAATATTACTAAAAACCTCTGTTCCAACCACTGACACAGATCTTAGCAGTTTATACTGAGAGACAAGACATGATTTCCAACCTCAAAAACTAATAATTTATTGGTGGGAGGGCATTTAAAATATGTGAAATGAATTCTGGCAGGGCTCTGGCCAAAGCCTGTTGGGAACTGCAGAGAGAAATAAGATATTACTTTTGATCGGGATATTGGGCAAGGCTTCCTGGAGATGTATTTCATCTGGATCTTGGAAAGTAGATTGTTTTCATGAATGAGAACAATGTTAGGAAGGAACCATCTATTTAGTGAATGGATCATGGGGATGAATCACCAGATCATAATGGAGGAATGTGGGAATTGTGAGCACTGATGTCAGGGCTCAGAGTGACTCTGCAATGTTAAATGTGTTCATTATCTTTTCTCCTTTTCCACCAATTACTGTGTTTCTTTAACCCTTCTCTAAATGATCCATGGCACCACTCTCCCTTACTCTTCTTTCCTTTTGTCATTCTTGCCAGAAACTGACACTTAGATTGTTCATACATTAGTGTGGAACAGATGGGCAGCCTGGGCAATCACACACTTTCTATAACTTGTAGCATGAGGCCAAGGGAGGTGCTTCCTGAAGCGGGTTTCTTTGGCTTTTCTTGCTTAGACTGTTTTCATACTTTCACTGTGGAGAGTTTCCCAAACTTAAGACTCAAGCTCTGTGAGCATATTCATTAGACACACACACATACACACACACACACACACACACACATGCAGACATACACATATGGACTTCCCTGGTAGCTCAGCTGGTGAAGAATCTGCCTGCAATGCAGGAGACCCCTGTTCGATTCCCGGGTTGGGAAGATCCCCTGGAGAAGGGATAGGCTACCCACTCAAGTGGTCTTAGGCTTCCCTGGTAGCTCAGCTGGTGAAGAATCCACCTTCAATGAGGGAGACCTGGGTTATATATATATAAAATATACATATATATATATTTTTGCCCCCTTGATATGCAGACTGCTCTGCCAGCATGCCTAGTGTTTATTCCTGTTGTATGTCAGAGTGAGACGTTTTGTCCTGAGGATGTCACCTGGTCTTAGAAAACTCAGAATACTGGATAACCCAGAGGAGCTCTCTTGGCTCCATGGCCTCCTCGCTTAAGAACATACTGCAGGGGTTTATGTGTCTATTTGTGAATCATTTGGGGGATGGCAAAATGCATTCTAAGAAAGACACATTTTGTTTTCCTTTCCGTTTCAAAGCAGCATAGTGACTGCTGGACAAGTCATGAGAGCATGTTTATAATCTGTCCTCTCAGGACTTTCACGACTTGAACTTGACTTTCCACACTTTTATGACCCATGAATTTATCCATGCTTTTATGACCAGCACACTTATACACAAAGAACATATAATACTTGCTAAAAGTAGAAGCCGTTTCCATACTGGGGCTCCATTTACAAGTTCATTCATTTACCACTATCCCAGCAACAGAAATGACAACCCTTGTTTGATTTTTACAATAAGGTAAGCAAAGTGAAAGAGAAGAAGGCAGGTTCTTGCCAGTGCTGACATCAATGCAGCACTGTATAATATACAATATACAAGTGCAGCTTGTATAATGTAAGTGAAGTACTGGCCTGCCTTTAAAGCCTGGCTTTATGACTTGCAGACTCTGTGACATGGGAGAGGTCACTTATCCTACTGAACCCAGTATCCTGATTTATTAAATCAGTGTAAACAGCATGTTTCGGATGTTCAATATAGTTCAAATGGTAGCTGTGTGCAGAAGTGAACTGTAAATTGCAAGTGCTGAATGAGTGTGAAGGGCTGTTATTTTTTCACCCCCTGGCTAAGGAGAAAATGGGAACATGAGTCTTACGTACCTTGCTCTGCTATTTTGACTTCAGCAGCACAGACAGCGTCAGAACTTCTTTTGCTGACATTCCTAATTAGCAATGCCGAATCTCACCGTTGTATCAATCTTCCTGATCCTTAAGATGGAAACAAGTGTTCCTGTTATAGCACTACCATGTGCATGACAGGATAGAGTTGCGTTGCCATCAGAACCTTAATTTATCAATCTTACTGACTTCAGCTTTAAGTTTGCCAGTTTAAGATGATTCATTAACAAAGTATTATCCCCCCTCCCCCGCCCCCCCCCAAGGCTTAGCTTTTACTCCAGGGAACTGAAGTAAATGGCTCACACCAGCATTTCTAATAAGCTCTCATTCAGCAAAGGATGGTGTGCCCTTAATTTTGTCAGCATGTGTATAAAGAAAATACTTGAAGCAGAGATTCTTCCCTGTGCAAATACAGTGTATAATTTTCAAATGCGCCTTTAAATCTGTCTCAGACCTGTTAAGAATCTGTGTTTTGCTTTTCTTTATTAAAATGTTCCAACATGGAAATTTCATCTTTGGAAATTCAGATGTTTTTCACTTCTTTTGAAGAGAACAACTAAAAGATTTTAATATTTTAGACTACCAGGATGACACATTTTCGGCCTGCACAGCATTGATATGATTGGGCTGTTAGCTTCTTCAAGTTATACAAATAATCCATTGTATCTAAATGTGTTTGACTTTGTATCTCTGCATGAATATTTTGAAAACCAAGTGGAATAGAGGCACATTTTGAGACATTAAGGCACCATTGTGGATGAAATCATCTTATAACTTTAGCTATGCATCTCAATCCTCAACTTGAAATCAAAAAGTTGTGTCTGTTTCTCTGATTACGTACTAACTAGGAAAGTATATGTTTTACCTGAACAAGATTGTTCTTGGTGCTTTGTGAAAGAAAAGATCCAAGCATAAATTCATGATAGAGAAGACAAAAGACACTCATTTGTTAATTTATATATTCAAACATTTAGTCTTTCAAACATGATAAGAAAACTTAGCATGTTCCAGTGCTGCTTTAGGACTGGGACTAAGCAATGAGCAAAGTCCTCTCCTTCCTGAATTTTACACTATAAAAAGGAGCAGAATAGATTATAAAGAAATAAATGTATAATGGCTCAAGTGGTAACAATCTCTCTCACACACAAACACACACACATCCACATCAGTGTGTTACATATCAGTGTGAGAAGGTAAAGAATTCCCTGGTCATTTATGATATAGAATAGATGTCATAATTTGCCACCAGTCACATCATTCCTAAGGCTTTCTGAGTGGCTCAGTGGTAAAGAATCTTCCTGAAGTGCAGATGCCGCAGGAGACACAGGTTCTATCTCTGGGTCAGGAAAATTCCCTGGAGAAGGAAATGGCAACCCACTCCAGTATTATTGCCTAGAAAATTCCATGGACAGAGTAGCCTGGAGGGCTACAGTCCATTGGGTTGTGAAGAGTTGGACACAACTGAGCACGCATGTACGTCATCACCTTTAAAGGGCTCTCTTCTTGTATTGAATGGTTTCATTTGATCCTTCTATGTCCCATCTAGGGCTTCCCATGTGATGCTAGTGATAAAGAAACCACCTGTCAGTGCAGGAGACACAAGAGACACGGATATGATCCATGGGCCAGGAAGATTCCTGGAGAAGGAAATGGCAATCCACTCCAGTATTCTTGCCTGGAGAATCCCATGGACAGAGGAGCCTGGCGAACCACAGTCCATAGGGTCACAAATAGTTGGATGTGGCTGAAGCAGCTTAGCACGCAAAAAGCACATGTCCCATCTAGTGGAGAGTGGAGTTGCCTGCCACTTTTGTATCTAATGCTTTCAGTTCAGTTCAGTTCAGTTCAGTTCAGTGGCTCAGTTGTGTCCAACTCTTTGCCACCCCAGGGACTGCAGCATGCCAGGCCTCCCTTTCCATCACCAACTCCTAGAGTTTACTCAAACTCATGTCCACTGTGTCAGTGATGCCATCCAACCATCTCATCCTCTGCTGTCCCCTTCTCCTCCCGCCTTCAATCTTTCCCAGCATCAAGGTCTTTTCAAATGAGTCAGTTCTTCGTATCAGGTGGCCAAAGTATTGGAGTTTCAGCTTCAGCATCAGTCCTTCCAATGAATATTCAGGACTGATTTCCTTTAGGATGGACTGGTTGGATCTCCTTGCAGTCCAAGGGACTCTTAAGAGTCTTCTCCAACACCACAGTTCAAAAGCATCAATTCTTTGGTGCTCAGCTTTCTTTATAGTCCAACTCTCACATCCATACATGACTAGTGGAAAAACCATAGCTTTGACTAGATGGGCCTTTGGTGGCAAAGTAATGTCTCTGCTTTTTAATATGCTGCCTAGGTTGGTCGTAACTTTTCTTCCAAGCAGCAAATGTCTTTTAATTTCATGGCTACAGTCACCATCTGCAGTGATTTTGGAGCTCCCCCCACCAACCCCAGAAAAAAATGCTTTCAGTTTTTAGTAAAAACAACTTTCTCATCCTCTGCAGGAAGGTGGTGGGCTTGCACGTGTGTTTTGTGCTTAATAATCTCAGGAGAGTGCTGTCCACAATACTTACCTTATAAAGACTTGTGGGACACCGCTGAAATGACTAGAATCAGCTTTCTTTAGTAAGTAGACTGGGATCATCTCATCATTTGAAGTAGGCCTGCAGGTTTGGCTTCCTTCTGCTACTCAAATCTCACCTGGGCTTTTTGAACCAGTGAAAGTAGCAGGTGGTGTTTGGCTTTTAGTTTTCCTGAAATGTGTCTCTTTCTGTCACTCTCCACACTCTGTGCCAGTGGGCTATCAGGGTCAGCACTTCGACCATAGATCATTTCAGCTCTTTCTTTGTAAAAACTTCTTTGTGACCTGTTGGTTACTGTGGGTGACATTGAACCTCTCTGTCTTTCTCTCCAAGTGACTGCTTTTACAGTGCATATGTGAAAGCTTTTGTGAGTTCTCTTGTTGTTTAGGTTTTGTTGTCTCTTATTTGTTTCTTTAATAATCTAGACTCATTCTACTTTTCTATCATAATTTTTCCTGAGTTTTCCTAATTTTTTACTGACTGATGAAAATACTAAGCTTATCCTGAAGCTTGTGAGCCTCGCTTGGTACCTTGTATTTCTTGCAGTATCCAAGTCCAGCTCACCTTCTCCTTCTTCACAGCAAAATCCTTTGCTGGGACTTTCCTGGTGGGCCTGTGGCAAAGACTCCACATTCCCAATGCAAGGGGCCCAGGTTTGATTCCTGGTTAGGGAACTGAGATCCCACAAACCACAGCTAAAGAGTTCACGTGTTGCAACTGAAGATCCCGCATGCTGCAATCAAGATCAAAGATTCCATGTACCATAACTAAGACCCAACAAAGCCAAATAAATCTGTATAAAAAAACATTCTTTGCTTGCTAAAACATACATTTTCAAAGTGGCAATGAGGTAGGAGTGCTTCAGAATCAGTTCAGTTCAGTCATTCAGCTGTGTCTGACTTTGCAACCCCATGGACTGCAGCATGCCAGACATCCCTGTCCATCACAAACTCCTGGAACTTGCTCAAACTCATGTCAATCGAGTCGATGATGCCATCCAACCATCTCATCCTCTGTTGTCCCCTTCTCCTCCTGCCTTCAATCTTTCCCACCATCAGGGTCTTTTCCAATGAGTCAGTTCTTTGCATCAGGTGGCCAAAGTATTGGAGTTTCAGCTGCAGCGTCAGTCCTTCCAGTAAATAGTCAGGGTTGATTTCCTTTAGGTTGGACTGGTTTGATCTCCTTGAAGTCCAAGGGACTCTCAAGAGTCTTCTCCAGCATCACACACTTCAGAAGCATCAATTCTTCGGCACTCAGCTTTCTTTATAGTCCAACTCTCACATCCACACATGACTACTGGAAAAACCATAGCTTTGATGAGATGGACCTTTGTCAGCAAAGTAATGTCTCTGCTTTTTACTATGCTGTCTAGGTTGGCCATAACTTTTCTTCCAAGGAGCAAGCATCTTTTACTTTCATGGCAGCAGTCACCGTCACTGTAGAGTGATTTTGGAGCCCAAGAAAATAGTCTGTCACTGTTTTCATTGTTTCTCCATCTATTTGCCATTAAGTGATAGGACCGGATGCCAAGATCTTAGTTTTTGAATGTTGAGTTTTAAGCCAACTTTTTCTTAGAGGCTCTTTAGTTCTTTGCTTTCTGCCATAAGTGTGGTGTCATCTGTGTATCTGAGGTTATTGATATTCTAGCAATCTTGATTCCAGTTTGTGCTTCATCCAGCCTGGCATTTTGTATAATGTACTCTGCATATAAGTTAAATAAGCAGGGTGACAATATACAGCCTTGAGGTACTCCAGAATAGGACTGGACAATTTATATTTCTCATTTTCCCATTTCCTCCATGCCCTTTTTAGCTCTATTTGTCATTTGTAAGCTTTCTGAACATGTCCTACTTACTGTAGAATTGCTGAACTGCTGTTTTCACAGTTCTCTTCTAAACTGCAGATGCTGCTGACCACTGAAGACAAGGTGGTGTCTCTTCTTTGTTGTTGGCCAGAAAGAGGCTTTCTGAGATGTGGAATCATGGAAACTTCAGAAAGCCTGAAGTGGTGGTGTGGCCTGAGTAGTCTGTTTGATCCTCTGGGGTCAGGAACCTTGGGAAGTTTAGAGAAAAACCTAGATCATCTGGGCTGTCAACCCTGGCTATTCCTTAGAGTCAGGATCAGGGCTTTCATGAACTACAGGTTCCAGAACCTTCCACTCCAGAGCTTCTTATTTAATTGGTCTGCAGTGGGCCTGTGCATTAGTACTTTATGAAAATTTCTCATATGATTCTGAGAAGCCAAGTTTGAAAAACTCTTGAGTTCATCTGATTTTATAGGGAGATATGTGACTTGTCTAGGTTCCCACAGCAGTATGACTGTGGAGTAGTAAGAACCTCTGTCTCCTGATTTACAGTTGGCAATGCTTCTACTGCATTTATTACCATTGACTGTCTTTGGTGAGTCAGGTTGTCTCCTCCATGTCTGGGTGATGGGAAGAATTCCAAGTCTCCACACAGGAGAGTAGACAGGACAGTGTCTACTCTCCAGCTTGTCAATGTCATTAACAGGGAGAGGTTGTGGGTGGTTGACTCAGAAAGTAAGGGGAATTTGGATAACTGAGTGTGTCTTCATTCCCAAGGAGAGGGTCATAAGATTTAACTTTATGGTTTGATACTTCAAAATGTGGAATGTGTTCATAAGATTTATTTGTGGCATATTGTAAAGATACCATATTTGTTGATAAATATCTTGGGTTCAAGTTCTGATTCTAGCTTTATGAGGTCAGGGAACTTGGACAAACTTGGTTTCCTTTGAGCTTTCTTTTCTTCTGTCATTTATAATGACCATAGCATTCCCTTCTTCCGGGGTTTTAGGCAATTTCCTGGACATATGTGAAAACTGATATAGGATAGATACTTAATAAGTATTACTTGATTTGGAAGTGAGACAGGCCTAACATTCACTGCAGAAAATGAGATAGGACTAAATGTGTGGCCAAATCACAAGGGTGATTTCTATCAGTTTTGCATAGGATGGTCACTGAGACTTTGGTGACAGACCATGGGCAAATCTTATGTGTGAAACACACATGGCATGTGGGAGGAAGCACTTTAGCCTGTAAGGCAACAGAATCTCCTCCAACATTTGTATCACAAATGCATTTTGCACTATTCCTTAGTATGGTGCTTGTGCTGGTGCTCAATCGCTTCAATTATGTCTGACTCATTTGCGACCCTATGGACTGTAGCCCGCTAGGCTCCTCTGTCCATGGGATTTCCCAGGCAAGAATACTGGAGTGGGTTGCCATCCCCTCCTCATTTCTTAGTATACCTGAGGCTTTTTCTGTTCATAAAGATCTTAGTGAGTCCTAGAATCATGCACTCCTGAAAAAGCTTGGAAGTTGACTAGTTCAGCCTCCCATCCTGAACTTGCACCCTGGATTAATGCTCATATAGCTAAGGTGATAATTGTTTCATGATTCCCTAGAGCCTGTTTTTTTGTTGGGTGAATCATATGCTGAAAATATATCTCTTACATTGGATTCTGCCTTCTTAAGCCTTTTGCCTTCTGAGTTGACACAGAGCAAGTCTGATCTCTTTTCCACTGGAAGGCCTTTCTCAGTCAAATACTATAAGGTAGCAAGAGATAGAAACTTACTCATGCTAGCCAAGTGAAGGCTAGTTAGCTATATGTTGGAAAATTCAAGAGAAGTCAAAAGCCATGAAGGTGGGAACCGTAGTTGCTCTGGGGTCCTTGGAAACAAGAGTTTCAGTACTTTCAGTCTATTCCACCTCCATCTCATGAGTCCATGTACATCTCTGCTCTTTCCTCCTGGAGACTGAGTTAACTATATGACTTGAAGGATGGTAAATTTTTGCTATTTGTCCTTGAAGAACTCTTTCTTATTTTTGTCTTTTTTTTTTTTTCCCCTCTGCCTCATCCTTCGTCCTCATTCCTATTTCCCTTGTACCTCATAGATTCCTGCTTTAATGTATTTGGAATAGTCCTTATATATGCCTGAATATTTAGAAGCACCTAATATTTTAATTTACCTAGTAATAATGCCTAATGTTTATCATCTATTTGCCACTTGCTAACTCTGTTCCAAGTCCTTTACATGTGTTAACTCCCCTAATTCTCGCAATAAGCTCTGTGATGCAGAGACTATCATTATCTTACCTTTTTTATAGATTAGAAAGTTGAGCACAGGGAAGGTACCTTTGCCAAGGCACATGGATGGCAAGTTAGTAGCAGAACCAGGATTCAAACCCCACGTAGTCTGACTCTGCATATCTGTCTGTGGATAGTTTGCTGTTATGCCCAGAGACTGTGATACTCTGAGGTAGACCTGGTCCTATTTCTTATCTTCTTTGCTGTCATTGTGGCTTAGCATAGTCTGTTTTTGCTCCCCAAATTAAAAGTAGTATTTTTATTAATTGTATTAATAATATTGATATATGGATAAGATTTGTAAAGGATTTAGGTTTTATCAGACACTAGTCTTATGGATTAGACTCTTTAGTTTGAATACCTCTAAAATATTGGTATTAATTTTTTTAGCCTGAGATGAGAAAAAAATGTCCATATTTCAAAACTGGACATGTATGTGTGAGGTATAATTAATTGTATACATAGATAGCACTCAATTAGCATATAATGGTTAGTACCCTTGCAGTATCTCTGATATTCACTCTTGCCCCCAGAATTGGAACTACTGTTCCACTGTTACTATTGGATTAAACGATTATATTAATTTGCATTTATCTGTAAGATCACCATTGTCTTTTTTTTTGTTTATTTTTTTCTCTCTTTTTTTTGTTGTTTTGTTTTTGTCTTTTTCATTTTGTTTTATTTATTTGTTTTTCAGCTGGGTCTTCATTGCAGCACAAGGACTCTTAGTTATGACATGCTGCCTTCTCTAGTTGTGGAACGCAGGCTTAGTTGTCTCAAGGCATATGAGATCTTAGCTCCCTGACCAGGGATTGACCCCATGTTCCTTGCATCGGAAGGCAGATTCTTAACCTCTGATCCCCCAGAGAAGTCTCAACTTTTTTTTTTTAAGGATATATTTACACTGCTGCCCCTTGAGGAGGTTTATTGCTTCTGATACTGTAGGGCATTCCAGAAAGTGTTTCTACTGCATTTCATGAATTCATTTTCCTCAAATATTTTCCGTCCATATATCTCAAGGCTACCTCCAAGTCTCTGCACCCACAAACCTGTGACCTGTGATTAACATCTCTGTACAAGTGTTCTCAAGGATTGGCAGAACTTTGCTAAGCTTTGTGGCTAGGAGTAGCTTGCTTGGTCCCAGTACATTTTGATACTGAATTTCACTAGGTTAGGCCAAATTTTTTTATTTCAAGGCTGCACTGAGATTCAATTCCCCCATTAAAACATTAGGATTCTTGTTTTCTCCAATACATAGTGTCATGTGACTTTATAGTTTGTACTAATATGATGGGTGTAGAGTGGTAACTTCCAGCTTCTGCTTCTCTTCTATATATGATAAGCTGACTCATCCTCTCAAAATTACTGGGGGGTCAAGTTTGTTTCACAATGGTGGAGTGTCCATTTTTGGTCAGAGAGGTCTCTAGGACTGTGGTCACGAGAGCCGCATTGACAGCAGGGTTCGTGGGTGGGAACAGATTCTCTGAGGAAGTTGGCATTATCGAGGCAGGCTGTGCTGCTGATGTTTCTGAGGTGTCCTTATTTTATTCCTCCATTTTTCCAAAATTTATTAAGTGACAACCAGCTGTTAGTAACTTTTTCAGGTATTTGGGAACACAGTTGTGAGCAAAATTGACATAACCTGTGGTTTCTTGGAGCCTGTAGTTTAGTTGGGGGCATAGCTGTCAAGCACTCATGCCAACATAAACCATGGCCAATGATATGAAGAGGAAGCAGAAGTAATTCTGGTATATAATGGGGTAGCTAATGTACTTATGCTTAATTGATGCAAGTCATAGGGGTGCTGTATGTCAGGAATGTTATAGGATAGGTGAAGGCGTAAAGAAGAATATTCAGAAAGAATAATCTGTGCAGGGACCCAGAGGCAAGAAGGAATCTGGTATCTTCAGTGAAGGGAAAAGCAAGTGTTGTTTTGAAGGCTTTTATTCATTTGTTTAACACATTTTTGTTGAGTGCTTACTGTCGTCCAGAATATGGCAGTGAACACAGCACTGTTGGGTGAATGAGATGAACTTGGAAAGGCAGGCCAATGGTTCTATCCTATACTCATCTCCCTTGATTTTTCTCTAATCCAAACAGTTCATGTTCAAATCATCTTTGCTTGTTTTTTAATGTTTTGGTTTCAGATCTCTCTTAACCTCTTTTAGCTTTGTCAGAAGATGATAGGACAGTTTGTCTGAGACTCTTCATCAGGGACCTATAAAATGTGAAATCTTACTATCATGAGGAGATGTATTCTTAACATTAGTTTTCTTGCTGTTATCAGCAACTATCATTTCTAATTTTTCTTCTTTTGCCATAAACCCAGCTGTGTATTATGTATTGTTCAAGGGCATATAGTCTGTTTGTGTAGAGTTGCTAAAAAAACAGATAGCCTTTGAGCTCTGATCCTATTGTTTAGTTAACCAAGCTCCACACCTCTTGTTTCTTCTTGTCTCCGGGAAGACCACACTTACTACAAGACAAAGTCAGGCTTCTGTCTGCTCAGGAGTTAATATAGTCATGAAAAACCCTTAATGGTTCTTTGAGTTTATTTATTTATTTATTTTTGTCCAGGAGTGATGGAGTCTTTTTTTCCTTTAACTGACATATGATGTAATGGAAAACAACAAAACATTTTTTGAACAATTTTTCACTCCTGTCTTCCCAACCTTAGAGTTTAATGTTTTACACCTACCACTTTTGCCCTCTACTATCACTGTTTGGAATGAAATATGGCTGATGTTGAGGGGAGATTTTGTTATTGGCCTTTGCTTCATTTTCTAAGGCATGAAGTAGACATAATATGTAATGGAAATGCCCCATTTCACGTGGGAGGGTCCATACTCTAGTTTTGCTTTGTCCTGTCTATTTGATGGTGTTAGTTTATGTCCTATGAAAAAACCCTTATTTTGTCACATCTTATTCATTCTTTATAGCTCCTGCATCTCTTTTCTCCAAGTACCCCCTCAGCCCCAATTCTTTTCTTGATCCTAGAATCTTTAGGTTCAAACTCACCTCTAACATTAAGTTTGCTCACATACTGTACGTGAATAAGGTTCTCATTCATGTTCAGTAGCCTGCAGGAAGGAGACTGTAGTTGGTTGTTTAAGATGCCTCCTTAGGTGGACTACCCTTTGTGGGTTCTTTAATTCTTCTCCTGTGCAAGCATCTGTGTGTTACACTGCATACTATGTCATTTCTGTTTGACACTTTATTCTTCCTCAGGTATTGAGATCCCTTTGTTCTCCATCCCCATCCATGCCCTTCCATGGCATCACATACCTCCATTCTTTGGCAGTTGCTTTATGGATTCTGGAACCACTTGTCTCCAGAGCCTGAGCCTCTGATCACTCTGCATGTTGAACCCTTGCTTCTACATTATTGACCTGACCCTGTTAATGGGCTCTTACAACCCTTATTGTATCCACATGCCTATGGGGGTAAGTTCCAGTCCAGCCAAGAATCTATGGTCCCTTGCTGATGGGATCTGCTTGCTGAACCTCAGCTCTGACTGCTTCCCTTTATGCTCTTGGTGCTGGCCCGATTGGACCAGGTGCTGTTCTCTGAAAACATGCCGTGCTTTCCTGCCTCATGTCTTCATGCAAATGGTTCTGTCTGTCTGGAATACACTTTTCAGGATTCAGCGTTTCTGCTTTCACATATCTATTCTACAATCTTTATCAAGTAGTACCTTCTCTATGAAGCCTCCTCTGATTCCTTAGCTGAAAGCTTTTTTCATTTCCTTTGAGTTTCTGTTAAATTTTATGGGTACTTCTGTTCTGTTTCTTAGCATACTACAGATGAAGAGATAGGACTCGGTTTACATAACTCCAATTCACAAATAGAACAGGTAGAACTGCGGGGTTTCTAATTCACATATTAATGAAAACTTCTCTCCACTGTGCCCAGTTCTTCCTCTTTATGTAGTCCTGCCTTTTGTAATACAGTTGAGGGCAGGGTCCTGGAGCAATGTCTACCTTTATTTGCATGTTTAGTGTGTTCCAGCCACTGTGTTCCATATTTTGATGTTTATTTAATTTAGTTATCATAGAAATTCTTTAAGGCAAATCATCTCACTGTCCTCTCATATGTATTTACATATAAAGAAGTGAGGGAGAGGGAGGTTGAGTAACTTGTCCAAGGTTACGTAGCCAGCATGTGATAGCCAAAATACCAACCCAGGAGTCTGACTCCATATCACAGCCTGTGCTCCTCACTGCTCTGCAAAGCTGCCGGTGATCAGGGGCTCAAAACAGAGGCCTAAGGCCACTGACATTCTCAGTTAATAATGTTTGAGAATTATGGGTTATGGTATTTCTCAGTAACATTTCCCAATGGAAAACTAACATGTCTCATTGATTTGTGCTTCAAGACTTTAATATTTTCAAAGATTTCTCAGTTGTGGGATGATGAAATTTAAGATGAATAAACGTTTCCCACCTGCAATTAATTCAGCCATAAAAATCTTTATTTGTGTTATTTGAAAACAAGAGTCATTTTTTAGTTATTATATACAAGAATGAGCTGTCTTATTTTCTAGAAGTTATTCATAGTATGCTATTGAAAAACAACTTTTCTTATGAGTGAACATGTGGAAAAGTATCTGTTATACAAGGGAGATAACACAGATTGTTAATACCCTTGTTTTATGCTTGTCTTTGCAAGAGCTGAGGCAGAATAGAATCATAGTTCTAGGGCAAGAGAGAGTGGAAGATGGTTTACTAGATAGTATAGGTGTTACTTCATTAAGCTGTTTGGTTTTAGGGTGGTTTATATAGATAAGCTTTTTAGGTGAGAGCCTGATGAAATCTGAAGACCATTATTAATAATAATGTATGATATTGAGCAAAGTGCTACTAAGATGCCATAGACAAGGATGGAGAAGGGAAAAACTGACCTGATATTGTCAGCTTCCTATTCTTAGTAAAGTTCTTTTATGTAGTTTGTATAAAATGAAATCTGTACACACTCAGGAGACTATGATTTCCTTGAAACAGAAGACTAGGTTTTACACATTTCTGATAATTGTTAGTTTTATCCAACATTTTGCAGGGATTCTTTTTGTTAAGGGAACAAAGAAAACTATAGTTGACAAATATGGTGGTGAAAAATATAAATCGTTTTTGTTAGCAGACCATGCATTCATTTGGCATTTTTTGACACTGTGTAAGAAACCCTGAACTACATACTGTGTTACCAAAGTGGGCCACAACCAATCAGTAGGTCATGCATCAAATCAGTGGGCTGTGATATCACCTGCAGAAATGGACAATTCACATGTAGCGAGGGTAAGTGTTGTTTGGGAAAATTTTTGTTTCAGTTGTGTGTGTTTGGTGGGGGTGTGTGTGCACACATGCACATGTATGAGTACTTAGGTTGTGCTGGATCTCTGTAAAATGCGTTTCTTTTTCTGAATGATGGTCAAGCATATCTGAGAAAGTGCTATGGGGAGGGTCATATAAATCAATCATGGTTTCCATCAGCAAGGAGCTTACAAATAAGTATGGATGCAATTATAAGGTAGAAAGTGATAATGCTATAAGGATTACACCTTCATCTACTGTGAGCATGCAATGAAAACAGAAACGAGTTTGAATGAAGAAATCAGCCAAAGCTTACTGGAGCATATGACATTTGTGCTGGACTTGAACAGTTGGTTAATTCTGAATGAAGTTTGATATATGGAAGTCAGGGTGGGGATTGGTTGATGTGATTAAAAACATGGAAATATTTCATGATATTTCAAAGAAGCATGGCATTTCTTTTGGCCACTGATGGCAGAGCTAAAGTTAGCTTCTGAGATTAAGAAGAAAGTGAGTGCCTTGAGGAAATAAGTAAGCTAAACCAACAGAGTTGGGGCTTGAGAAATGTCTGTGATTTATGAGAAAAAGAGCTAGGTCCAGGGAAGAAAGTATGTGAAGTGACATGATAATGGTCTCTAATTACTTTGCAGGTTGCTTATGTAGAGGATGCGGCAGTCACTTGTCCCTGAATCCTTTGAGGAAGGGGCAGGATGTAACTAGCCAGAGCTGGCTCCTTGCAGAAAATTAAGCAGCTCTAGTATTCACATTTGGAGAAGGCAATGGCACCCCACTCCAGTCCTCTTGCCTGGAAAATCCCATGGACGGAGGAGCCTGGTAGGCTGCAGTCCATGGGGTCTCTAAGAGTCAGACATGACTAAGCGACTTCACTTTCACTTTTCACTTTCACTCATTGGAGAAAGAAATGGCGACCCACTCTAGTGTTCTTGCCTGGAGAATCCCAGGGACGGGGGAGCCTGGTGGGCTGCCGTCTATGGGGTCGCGCAGAGTCGGACACAATTGAAGCGACTTAGCAGCAGCAGCAGCAGTATTCACATTTACTCTGAAAGCTCTAGCACTACCTTTTGTATCCAAATCAGAAGTGTACTCAGGAGTCACGGAATTCCACACCTGGAAGTGAATCATTTGAGAACCATCAGAAAGAAGCATTCAGTTTTCCCTGGGAATATACATATGAATTGTGGTTGTGGAGTGAATCTTCCCCAGTATTTGGTCCTGTTAAAAAATGGGCCAGTGTTCCTTAGAGGGTGCTAAAGTCTTTGAGTTTGGACAGTGCTATTCCTGGGTGAGCTGGGAGAAAAGATATTTCAATAAGGTAAGAGGTAGGTGCCGTGGCATTCAGAGCTTTTCCTGATCTGTAACCCACCTGCTCACTCATCTTGCTGTGCACTTAAATGATGTAATTTTCAAAAGTTCCTAGTGCACAGGAAAAATGGACAGGAATCCTGGGGACATTTGGGTGCCAATTTAATTTCAGTTCTTGCTTGTTTTTTAAAGAGAGGAAAAGCCATTAAAGTGCTAGAATTTACCTAGATAGAGGTTCCCACTGTCACTGAAACACTAGCTCTTTACTATGATGGGTCCAAACACATGAAATGCTCCCATATTTGGAATCAAGTTGTTTAAGTGCCATTTATCCCAACACTTGCAGTCCTTAAGGGGATGATTTGAGATTTTAAATCTGGTAGTGTTCCCTTCATCCTCTGAGATCACTGAATTGATGTTATACAAATAATGATGGTATTATTGATATAATTTGTGGTCTATTGGAATTAAACTATGAGCTGATATATGGAGCAGTGGATATTGTATTTTTAGTTCATTTCCTTAGGCAAATGCAAATACTATGCTTGCAAAGTTACCTCAGGCATTCACAAGTTAGAGTTCCACTGCAAACAGTTTCCAGTAAGTATGAACCAAGTGGTACTGTTAGTTTTAAATCCACTAGGCACCTTTTTAAGCATCTGAAGAGAAAACTGAAGGGGAACTAGATATGGGGTAAATTGGGTATGTGTATAAAAGATTCAGCAAGGATTTGAGGCACATGCATGTTGCATGAAACATTAAACAGACTGGCTGAGACTAGCTTGAAGACGGGATTTTTCTTGATCCTGAAGAGTTGTCTACTTTATTTTGTGAAAAATAGATGAGGGCAGCACATTTAACTAAAAAATGAGGTGAGCACAGTTATGCTTCATTCCCTTTCTTAACTTTTAGGAGAGTGGAAGTTGCTATTATAACATGTAAAAATATGTATTTTTCATTTTTAAAGACACTTCCCTATGGAAAAATTCAAACATATGCAAAAGTAGCAAGAATATTGCAATAAACCTTCATGAATATATTCTCTGTCTTTGCCAATGATTTGGCTTAGGCCAGTCTTGTTTCATCTATATACCCATTTCTTTCCTTCACCCAAGATTATTTTGAAGCTAATCCCAGATATCATATAATTTAATAGCTGCTGTAAATTTTCATTGTTAGCAGTTGTGTCTAAAAGAGTTCTCTCAGCCGTGAAGAACGTGTTCGGAAGTCTCTTTTGAAAGGTATTTATTGATCTTGTGGCTGTGGGATGAGTATATGAGTGGCTACTGTTTTATGGAGGAGGAGATTAGAAAGGACAGTCTTTTGTTTTGCCTATATCTCTACTTTCTTGAGGACAGCTTAGCTTTAGGGGCACAACATAGGGACATGATTGGATGATGGTTTAAAATCTTAAGTGGTTGGGAGAGACAACAGGTTCAGTTCAATTCAGTCACTCAGTTGTGTCCGACTCTTTGCAACCCAATGGACTGCAGCATGACATGCTTCCCTGTCCATCACCAATTCCTGGAGCTTGCTCAAACTCACACCCATTGAGTTAGTGATGCCATCCAACCATCTCATCCTCTGTTGGCCCCCTCTCCTCCTGCCTTCTGTCTACAAGCAAGCCCATGATAGAGCCAGCACTGGCTCTTGTGCTGCTTTTTTCTTTTGATACCAGTGTATACTGAGAAGACTCTTCCCACTGAGTTTTTCATTTGTAATCATACTTGACATAGTGTTGGGTTTGGACTTCTGAAACAAAATAAGACATAATTCTTCTTCCCAAAGTTATTGCTCTATTTAAATAAATGGAAATGCAGGTGCATGTCTATGTTTCCAGCTCTTAATCTAAAATCTTTATATGGTTTAAGTTATTTGCTATTAAAATCTTGGATTTATTGCTTTTCTCGAAGAAGTTTGGAGTTGGGGTAGGGAGTAAAATTATAAGTAAAATATGATGAGATCTGTGTGGTCCAATGTAGAAGCTGTATATCTGCATTTGAATGTAAACTAATTAAACTTAAATAAAATTTGAAAAATTTAGTCTCTTAGTCACTAGTCACATTTTCAAGTGCTCAAGAGCCACACTTGGTGAGTATTGACCTAATGTAGAACGTTTATGAAACTGCAGAAATTTCTGTTGCACTGTGTTGATACACGTGGTTCTATAGATAAAATGTTTAAGATAAAGGAAGAACAAGTGTTAAGGTGTACTTTGTGGGTTTCTGTAAGTTTTAGTCAAAAGAGCCTTTTCTTTAATGATTGATGAAACAGCGAGGTGTCATAATTTCAAATTATTTCATAGACTGTAATCAGCAAGATACAGAAATCATTGACTATAAGGATAAATAAGTACTTACTATACTTGATTTATAACTAAGAGGATTAAGAGGCACTCCAGAATCCAACACCTTAAATACTAGAGAAGCAAAGGCTGCAGATGTTTGAATAAAATGTTAAGGTCTTTCTGCTTCTAGAAATATGTCTTCTTCTTGCATTTTTAAGTCTGATGGTTTGGGATGAACAGTCATTCTGAGTCCTTTAAATGTTGAAACTGAAAAAAGCGAAAGTGTTAGTCGCTCAGTCATATCTGACTCTCTGCGACCTCATGGACTGTATGTAGCCTGCCAGGCTCCTCTATCTGTGGAGTTCTCCCGGCAAGAATACTGGAGTAGGTTGCATTTCCTACTCCAGGGGATCTTCCTGAACCTGGGGACTGAATCCATGTCTCCTGCATTGGCAAGTGTATTCTTTACTCTCTGAGCCACCAAGGCATTCCACCTTTAAAGATTAAGGAAGCTTAAAATGATACTCTTTTAATTCCACAAATTGGCCTAATTTTAGACCCAATTTGGGGCTGAAAAAGCCCTACTATTGAAAACAAACCAATGAAATCAAACTAGAACCCAAATGGATGTGATGATCTTTAATCCATGAGCTTTTATTTACAGCCAAATATGAAATTGGAATATGTGATGCAATATGTTCTGGGAATTTATTTATTATTTCAAGAATGTCCCTGACTGAAATTTAAATAAGAATAAAACCAAGAGTATATTCCCCTTTAGGACAGGTAGAAATGAAACCTAGTAGAATTCTGTTTCTAGAGTACTTTGCTTTCAATTTGATCCACCAGCATTCAGAATCTGGTGTTTGGATTGTGACTAAGATGAGGGGATGGGGGTTCGCATGAGAAATCCCACAATAAATGAGTTGGGACTCTCTGGCGTTATGTCCAAGACGGCTCACGTGTCCTAGTTAAGGCTGTGTGAAGTGAACTGGACCCTCCTAATGTGGTAGCCCCAAAGATTGGGTTTAATCCTCTGGTGTGAAGGCTTTCACAAGTCTTTTCAAGAGCTTAAGTACCATAAAATGCTCTCACAAAAGCCTTCATTCCAAAGAATGTGTGTGTTGGCTCATGTCAAGAGCTCTTAGAGAAGAACAATGTGCCTAAAGCCTTAATCTAATAAACCAACAGATAATCTAGTTGAGTTTTGTCTAAGTAATATAATGTCTCTATCAAACTATTTCCTGCACCTTGAGTTCTATTCACAAGGAAAAGGTTCTGCGTGGGAATGTGTGTATATTTTCTCTTAACAGGAGGGCATTGAGCTCCTATGACTGAATGTCCTGTTTTTCTCTTCTCGGTAGCTCCGGTTGTTTACGGTGGGAATTTTCCGTCTTGGTAATTTGGTATTTTACTTGGTTTTATTGTAAAGGGTGGAAATGTGTACACCTTAATTAAGAAATATTGTTGCATCACCTTCATCTTAGTTAACAAGGGCCAGGCCAGAAAGTTCTCACATGTTTCTAAGCTTCACTACCAGATTTTGATGTACCTATTAAGTCAAAGGAAATAAACTATTTCCATGCAGCAAGTTTATGGATTCTTGTGAGCTCAGTTTGCAAAAATTGACAGCCTCGCTACTCCCCTTCAGGTTGCTTAGGTGACCACTCATTTGTCCTTTGGCAAATTATGGCCTTATAGTGAGTAAAATATAACTTTTGGGGAAATTCTGAATACAAACAGCTTCATTTTCAGTGAGACAGCAAGACATGGGAGTCAGGGTCAGACCAGAGAATATCTCTACATTTCAAGTTGCTTTTCCCTTGATCTTGCTTAGAGAATTATTTCATGTCATGTACTTCATAAGCACTTACTTCTTTTTGGGATAATTGTTGTATTGTGACCTGCTAAGTCTCTTCAGTCATGTCCAATTTTTTGCAACCCCATGGACCATAATCTGCCAGGCTCGTCTGTCTATGGAGTTCTCCAGGCAAGTATACTGGAGTGGGTAGCTAGTCCCTACTCCAGGGGATCTTCCCAACCCAGGGATTGAACCCACATCTCTTACTTCTCCTGCGTTGGCAGGCGGGTTCTTTACC
Source organism: Cervus canadensis (assembly GCF_019320065.1). Taxonomy (NCBI): domain Eukaryota; kingdom Metazoa; phylum Chordata; class Mammalia; order Artiodactyla; family Cervidae; genus Cervus; species Cervus canadensis. Next base: position 54,806,921 of record NC_057392.1, on the reverse strand, counting down.
ACTAGCACCACCTGGGAAGTCCCACGGTACGTTTTCTGACTATATCCGTTAAAAGAAAACGAAAAAAAGCTAAGTCTCTTATTGCTATTAATTGACTCTTGTGCTTTAAGTCAGGAACCTTTAAAGGTCACATACTGGGTCTCTTGGGTTTATAAAGTTTAGATCTCCTTTATAATGTTCATATCAAGTAGTCTCCTTGCCTCTCCTTGAACACTTCCAGTTACTTGTCACTCACACCAGGGAATTTCTCTTCAGTCTTCATTGCTATGCCTTAGGATTTGTAAGTATAGTTACACAGTATTGATAGACCTTTATTAATGTTTCTGTGACATTCTTAAATTTTTTCTAAGCAAACATAATTTTTTCTAAGTCTTAATAACAGTAAAGGCACATATTTTTATGTCTTTTAGTCTCAGTTACACTTTTGTCTAAAGAACTAAAATGTAAAGTAAAATGTATAGCTCCATCATTTGCTAAATCATTACATTTATTTTTCTCAAAGTACTAGATTTTATCATTCCCCCCACTGTTTTTAAAGCATTGCCATGTAAATCATCATAAAAACACTGCCCTAACATTTTTTATTCCGTTTATGTGAGTCAGAGAGATGAAGGAACTTTCTCTAGACCTTAGATGGAGTCTGTGTGGGCAGGTTCCTTGTCTGTCTGAGTTTTCTTATCTGCAAAATTGACCTTAGAAAAGCAATCCAACAAGGAGAGTATGCAATTCTAACCCAAACTTACTTCTTACAGGTCTTCAAACTAATATCTAATAGCATTTCTTTTCTTAAACTATGATATCAAGATGATGGTTGCCAAAAGAAAAGAACTGTGTGTATGAAACAAAATCAAACAATTAAAAAATATATATTTTAAATTTAAAATATGGTGAAATAGGATGATATTTTCAGAAAATTTTGGGAAACTCCAGAAAATTTGTACCATAAAAGAATTTTAACTCTTGCCTACCCTTGTGTCCCTATGCTGACAAACTGTTCTTTGAGGTTTATAGCACTGTGTGCACGCTTCCCTTCTTTATAATAACTGTGGTTAACACAATAATGGCCCCAAAGATATCCATGTCCTAATCTCTGGAGCCTGTGAATATGTCCAGTTCCGTGGGAGAGGAGAATAAAAGTTGCAGATGGAGTTAATCATGAAGATCTGTAGAAATGATTGATAAGAGACAGAAGAAGTCTTTGGAATGATGTAATTTGAGAAAGATTTCAATACCCTTTTCTGGCTTTGAACATGGAGGAAGGTACCCATAAGTCAAGGAGTGATGGTGGGCTCTAAATGCTAGAAAAGCAAGGAAATTGATTCCCTGGCGACTCCAACAAGGAATGTAACACAGCTGAAACTTGATTTTAGCCCAGTGAGACTCATGACAGCCTTCTGATTTATAAAATTCTATGGTAATCCATTTGTGTTATAATTAAAGGACTGTGTGGAGATTTTTGCAGCACCAATAGAAAATGGATACAATGTTATGTTGGTATTATCTGTTCATAAGTTTGTTCAGCCCTCCAGACAGTGAATTTCTCAAAGGCTACAAAGTTGTAGTTAAAAAAAAAAAAAACAAAAACAGTATAATACATTAAAGGAATGCAATTTTCCTGTCAAACAGGAGAGATCTAGTATTTACTAAATGTGTATATGCCATATGCCCAGCACTGCTCTAAATATTGTGCTATGAAAAATCTGCGTACTCCTTCGGAACATTGTTTTAACCTTCCTGACTCTTAATCTCATCTGTAAAATGAGTTCAAGGGCTAGATCAGAGTTGCCAGATTTTTTCTGGAGGTTAAGATGGAAATGTTTTAGGTTTCACTGGCTGTAAGGTCTTTGTTTCAGCTACTCAGTTCTACCAACAGAACACAAATGCAGCCATAGATGAAAAATGAACTCATGACTATAGCTGTACTCCAATACAACTTTATTTACAAAATTGGAGACAGTTTGGATTTGGCCCTTGTTTGCTGACCCATAGACTAGCAGAACCTCCTTCCAATTCCTTTCTAATGTGATGATTTTGTGAGTTTATAAAGTTGTACCATTAGTACCAGTTAAGCCGTGAAAGTGCCAATAGGACTTAGAGAAGTAACTTGAGTAATGGGATGAGTCTGTTTGTAAGAAGCAGCATGATATTGCTGATTTGAGTGCCAGGAAGGGAACTGCCACCATGTCCTTGGCAAACAGACCCAGGGCAAGCACTCTTTTAAGGATGAGACATAAGGAGAACCTTGAATGCCAAGACTGAGCTCACTGAACTTAAAACTCAAAGAAGTGGAACTACTGTTGGAGAACTAAAAGGGAGCCATAAATCCGTTGCCCTCTGGAATGAAAGACCTTCCGAGGCAGCTGGCCAAATGAAGCAGGAAGAGGGGCAAGATCCGCACTTAGCTAAATTATGTTTTTGGGCAGCCAGGCCAGGTCTGCTAAAATAACAAGGTACCTGAACTCCTGCCCAGAACACGTCACCAAACTTTGCATTGGGACTGTCTCCTCTCACATGACTTCCTAATCTGAGGAAGTGAAGAAAGCAGAGTGAATGAAATACAAAGAATGAGGTTTTTCTTGGAGTGCCTCCCTAGAGACAAACTTGATTTTTCAGGAGATTACTTTTTGAATTATCTATTCTAATTTAAAAAAGAAAAAAAAAAGTAAGTTCATGGATATAATAGATTTTACAGAATCAAATAGGCTTTGGAGGCCTTTTGAAGTTTGATGCAAGACTTGCCTGTGTAGGTGTGGGGGTTTATAGGTCAACGTGGGGCAAAAAGAACCCATCCAAAATTAAGCAAAAGGGCTCTAGGGTCTGGGGAGGTTCTTGTTGGTCTGACTGCCTGGTTGGGGTGATGACTGTTGTTTTGCCTTGGCTATCTCACAGGGTTTTCAGGACAAAACTGACCTGTTTGACTGATTCATCACAATAGCTTGTTTATGTCTTACAAATAGTTCAAGAACAGTTTGTCCATAATAAAAGTGACCTAGTAATACTCCCAAACCCAAGGAAATGTCAGGTTAATCAGTCGCAGAAGCACTTGATGTGCCAAGTTAGTGCCACCTCAGAGCTCTTTATGTGGTTCCTTTCCAAGATTTCTAAACATTCCAGAGAGAACCTAGTATTTGTTTATTTGGCTGCTAGGGCTTCATTTTGCTATTGTTTTAGTTACACTCTGATGCCTCTCTCCCACTCTTCCTCTCTCCCTTACACATATATACACTTATTTTGAGATTGATAACTACTCAGATTCTTCCTTCAAAGGATAATTTAATTTGGCTAGAATTCAACCTGTGGTTGTTGAGAATTCATGCATATACCCACTCAGCAAATATTTTCTTAACTCTTCTCTATCTCAACTCTCTGAAGCATGGGAAGAGGTACTTTTGGGCTCAAGTGATGAATCATATGTGATGTATGCCCTCAAGGAACAAACAGTGCAGGCAAATGGTCCCTGTATTCTCAACAAGATGCATCGTGAACATGCTGCTGAAGGGCTCCATAGAGTGAGAGTTGGGAAGGTGCCTTTATTGGGGGTAGCCAAGGTCACCACTTGGAAGGTGAACTAGGCCTCCAAGAAGAGCTTGGGCTTCAAAATGAGGAGGGAGGTCTTGGTGGATACAAAGGCATGAGCAAAGGCATGAGTCAAGGAAGGAAGTTGGGTGGTTGATTGAGTGTGTTCAGTACAGTTCAGCTGCACAGTCATGTCCGACTCTTTGTGACCCCATGAACCGCAGCATGCCAGGGCTCCCTGTCCATCACCAACTCCCGGAGTCCACCCAAACTCATGTCCATTGAGTCGGTGATGTCATCTAACCATCTCATCCTCTGTCATCCCCTTCTCCTCCCACCCTCAATCCTTCCCAACATCAGGGTCTTTTCAAATGAATCAGCTCTTCACATCAGGTGGCCAAAGTATTGGAGTTTCAGCTTTAACATCAGTCCTTCCAATGGACACCCAGGATCAATTTTCCTTAGGATGGACTGGTTGGATCTCCTTGAAGTCCAAGGGACTCTCAAGAGTCTTCTCCAACACCACAGTTCAAAAGCATCAATTCTTCTGCGCTCAGCTTTCATTATAGCCCAACTCTCACATCCATACATGACCACTGGAAAAACCATAGCCTTGACTATATGGACCTTTGTTGGCAAAGTAATGTCTCTGCTTTTTAATATACTGTCTAGATTGGTCATAACTTTCCTTCCAAGGAGTAAGTGTCTTTTAATTTCGTAGCTGCAATCACCATCTGCAGTGATTTTGGAACCCAGAAAAAAAAAAGTCAGCCACTGTTTCCATTGTTTCCCCATCTATTTGCCATGAAGTGATGGGACCAGATGCCATGATCTTAGTTTTCTGAATGTTGAGCTTTAAGCCAACTTTTCACTCTCATTTTTCACTTTCATCAAGAGGCTATTTAGTTCTTCTTTACTTTCTGCCGTAAGGGTGGTATCATCTGCATATCTGAGGTTATTGATATTTCTCCCGGCAATCTTGATTGCAGCTTGTGCTTCCTCCAGCCCAGCGTTTCTCATGATGTAGTCTGCATATAAGTTAAATAAGCAGGGTTAAATATATAGCCTTGATGTACTCCTTGTCTGGGTGTGTAGCTGAGTGAAAATCAGTGTTCTGAAGTACAGGATTTGCATAGCTTCTGTTAGCAGCCGTGATCTCAAAGAATGCATACTATTCATACTCACCAGAGCACTCCAAGAAGGTATAAGGTGGAGCTAACTTGTCAAGTTGCTTTCCATTTCCTCCTAAGAGACCTGTCTTGTTTAAGGATTCTGCCTGCAGTATGACATCCTGTCTGATCATGGGAAGCCTGGAGCAGGGGTCTTACCAACCCTCTAGAATTCCTAAACCATCCTCTAAAACCTAGGAAAGTTGCCATTGACTCAGTTGATCACGTATGTGAGGGTTTATTTCTAGGCTCTCTATTCTATTTCTTTGGTCTTTATATCTGTCCTTATGCCTGTTTCATACTGTTTTGGTTTCTGTAATTTTGTGGTGAGTTTTGAACCCAGGAAGGGAGAATCTCCAACCTTGTCCTCCCTCTCCCTCAAAGATTGTTTTGGTTATTTGGGGGCCAAGGGAAGTTTTCAATCTGGCAGCAGGGTGTGTGATTAGTTGGAAAGGGATAGATTGGGAAGAATGGAAACCATTTCAACTGTTTTGTAAGTTTAGATATAAGGTAAACTTGTCATTACGTATATTGGTGGCAGTAGAATTGGAGAGCAGTAAATTGATTTGAAAAATTTGAAATCATTTAATATGGCTTGTTATAGTCAGTGTGAATGAATGAGAGAATAAAAAGAAAGTAGGACTTCTCCTAACCTTTGTGATTGGGAGAATTGTACTAAAATAAATAGAAAAATCGTGTACACAAGGGGAGCTGAGCATGTCTGTGGGTTAGGGTGTCAGAATTCAATTTTGAGCACTGAGCTACAGGTTCAGATGTGGATGCCCCACCATCAGTTACAGATACTGATGTGGACTAAATGAGTGGCGTGGTTATTGTAGGTCTTATGTTGCTTATAAATAGTATGTTCATTTAGAATTGTTTTTTTAATGTAATGCATTCACTGTTACCATGGTGTCAAGAGCCAAATGAAGGGACATGGTTGACGAGAGAAGCAAAGATGGAGATCTGGTAAAGGTAATTTCATGAAGCTTCTGTGCATTGCCTTTGCTCAGAGGAAAGAGAACACTGGATGCTGTTGACATGTGTTTTATTTTGAAGTGACTGTTATTACCAGGGTCTGCAGTTCTTAGCCTTGATCTCTTGGAGCCTAATGTTCCTGTTCTCCAGCTGAGAGAGACTAATTCACCATCTTGTGTTGTAAACACTCACTCATTTTAACTGATTACACCTCCAATGATTCTCAAATCACTAAAATTACTAATTGCTATTCCTTACACATCAAAGAATGAATCCTGAATAATTAACCCCAAATAAAATTAGATGAATTGGCCCTTTTAATTAGAGTCCCTGCTGCTGTTTGTTCTGAGTTTCCTTTTCTTACTGTTAAGAGACTTTTAGAATGATTAAAACTGTTTAAGACTTAAACAGCCAGTGACCTTTTAATACAATATAAATCCATGAAAGCAATATTTCAGCTAGCAGGTGGCGAAGTAAATTTTTAGAGCAAGTACCTGTCAGCTTCAGTATTCTTTTGGAAAAAAAAAAATACATGCCAAAAAACAGCCACCTTGAAATGAAATGAGTGTCTCTATTTGATTATTTTTAAAGCATTTATGCATTTGCTAAGCCTCAGTCTCGATGAAATGGCAGGGTTGAAGGAGAGTGAGTAATGGTTGGCATCATTTTATATAAATAGTAACAAGAATTTCTCAGTGAGAAGAATTTGAAGTCATTTGTGCATAAAAGATGAAGATTGGAGAAATCACAGAAGGCCCCTGGTCTCAGACAACCTTTCTTATCCTCAGGGAGTCTCCTGAGGCAGGAGAATGGGCTCGCACAGTGGGGCCCAGGAAGCATGATGGGATTTCATTGGTGCGGATCCTCAAACTAGGATTCCCAGCCCATTCATGCTTCCTTTAGCCTGGATGTTATTGAAGATATTTCACTTGTTTCTGATCATCTAATCCAAGTCTCCTAAATAGTAAGAATCTCTTCTCTTCTTCATAGTCTTCTGAATTTGTAGGGGCTAGGCAGGGTTCCTCCTCATTCTTAAACAGCTTCAGTTTCCCACACTAAATTTGCCACCTGTTGTGGTAAATGGGACCTCAGTCAGAAGTTAGGAGATATGGAGTCACAGTGGATTTCTTGGTATGGTTTTACACTATATGTGGCTCCCTTTACTATAGAGGTTGAAATTTTTCCATCTATGAAGTAAAATTATCAGGCTAGGTTTTTTTTCTTAAAAAGTCATTTTTCTTATTTTTTTTCTTAAATTGTAAAGTAAATTTTTCCTTTTTTCTTTGAAATGATCCCAGACTTTACACAAATGTTGAAAAATAGCATAAAGGATTCTCACTTTGCATTTTTCCAGTTTCCCCACATGTTGATATCTTACATAATCATACTGCATTACCAAAATCAGGTAATTAACACACTGAGACAATACTTCTTCCTAATATGCAGACTTTATTCAGATTTTATCAGCTGTCTTAGTAAGATTCCCTTTCTGGTTTAGGACCCCATCTAGAACCACAAGTTGCATTTAGTTGCCTTGTCTTTCAGGATAGCTTCTCAGTCTTACATTGTTTTTCATGAAGGTCAATGACTCTTAACCAGGCTGCATGTCACAATCATGTGGGGAGCGTGCCAAGATACTTGGTCTGGCTTCCAACCCCAAAGAGGCTGATCTAAGAATTGTAGAGTGGGACCTCACTATATGTAGTAAAAGAAAGCGCTCCATGAGAAACTGTTGCACACTTTCTGTAAAATCAGAGCTGTTTCAATACCTCAGACGCTACCCTTTTGAGTTTCTATCCACATGACCTCACTTTTTCTAGTTCTTCATTTCCCTGTTCCTCCTTTATGGGCAGAAACCTGACCCTCCAACATTCCTGGAGGGTTTGAAGGAGTTTCTAGGTACCTTATGAGATGTAAATACAGTTAAGACCTATCTCCAGGAGTTTTATTACAGAAGAAAGATCAAGTACAGTACACTTGGTTGCCGTGTTTCTTGAGGCTTGGGTGTCGCCATAACCTGTGGTGACTTTGGGATGAGGGACTCAGGGTCTGTATTTTGACAACATGCTCTGAGTAAGTTAATGTGTAAAAACAATGACAACAATAGTAAAACTAGGTGGCTACTTTAAGACTGATGTTATTAACTCTCAAGCTATGAGAGTCATGCAGAACCAACAATATTATAGTGTATTGCCCCTGCATCAGTAACTGGAAAGTGGCAAAATGGTCTATGATAGAAATACCTGTGTTCTTTCTTTCAGAGTTCAATTCAGTTTAATATAAATAGATTTATAATAGTTATTATTCATAGTAGTGATACTATTAATTTTCGGCATCTACTGTGTGCCCTCTTGTTGTTTTTGTCCAGCCACTAAGTTGTGTCCAACTCTTTGTGACTCCCTAAACTGCACCATGCCGGGCTTCCTTGTCCTTCACTGTCTCCCGGAGTTTGCCCAGACTCATGTCCATTGAGTCAATGATGCCATCCAACCATCTCATCCTCTGTCGTCCCCTTCTCTTGCCCTCAGTTTCTCCCAGCATCAATGTGTTTCCCAGTGAGTTGACTCTTCAAATTAGGTGGCCAAAGTATTGGAGCTTCAGCTTTAGCACCAGTCCTTTCAATGAAAGTTCAGGGTTGATTTCCTTTAGGATTGATGGGTTTGGTCTCCTTGTGTTCTCTGTATGTGCTCTAAAACAGAGAGCCTGCCCTCAAGGTACTTTTAGTCTTGTAGGAGAAACTAGTAGGTATGCAGTTAAATAATGGAGAGCAGAGTATGTGCTACGAAAGGGCTGAATCAGGAAGAAGCAGTATGTTGTCACTGGGAGTAAGGATGTGTCAGTCTATCCAGATATAGCAGTGGTGAAGTAGGTTTAAAAGAGCTATTTAAAGTGTTTTTATTTGAAACCATACTCCCTCCAGCTCCATCACCATCTTTGGAGAGAAGGTAAGCGTTTGGCCTCAATGGCCGCCACAGGGCCATGTCCCATCTCTGAGGATAGGAATATTTTTGGAATAGTCTCTCAGCACATTGATATTTGTTTGCCAGCTTCTTTTTTCAGTGGTTAAGATTTTTTGCTTCTCTTGACTGTTGCCTCATTCTGTGCCCACAACATGAATTTTTAATTTTTATTTCATTTTTATCTGAAAGAATTTCACTTTTTGTTATAGGGGGCTGCAGGGACCTCAGTAGTTGGTAGAAGATTGATGCCTAAGCTTAAATCATTGCCCTGTTTATTTTGAGCGCCCATCTTTGGAAACCAAAAGTATATGGTGTGGTCTGTTGTTTTGGTGGAAATTACTGTCTTTTTGTAAGACAATTGACACTTGGTGGATTCAGAAATTCTGTTTTGTTTTAGTTCATTTGCAGAACCAGAGTGTCCTCCTAATTTCATATTGTTTGAAAATCATTTTTGTGTTTTTTGACTAAGAAAGTGAATTTGTTTTTCAACAACTGGAAACCACCATGTGATAGAGAAACACAGCGTACTTAAATATGATGCACTAAGGTGTTTCACCTTTTTACAGAGTATTTATTTGTGATCAAGTGTGAGGCCTATTGAACTTAGTGAAGACCTAAGGATTCTGTATTAGCTAGATGTAGAGTGAAACTGTACGTCTGAAAATCAGGGAGACTTCATCTACTTGAGGATAATGATTCTTCCTGCTTTTAATTTGAGAATCTCAAAGAGCATTTCAAGCTAAGTTATTTAGAAGGATGACGGAGACATTACATTTTGGCTTGGGTAAATATAGTGATGCATTAAAATTAAACACTGGCTTAAGTAGATTCTGCAATTCATCTCAAAGTATCTTCCTTTTGATTTTTTAAAAATGCATGCCTATAATTCACATTTATTGTATAACAAACCAAAAGGAAAAGGCATTAAAAAATAACACTTGTCATCCCATGAGTTATAGACCACAATTGTTAGCATATGCAAATTGTTTATACAGAAATAATGCCATATTATAAACCCTATTCAGTAGCCCACTTTTTTCCTCACAAGGTAATATATCAGAAACACATATTCATGTTCTTTTCTAGATACTTCATGACTCACACCTTCACTAGATTTAAGTCATTCTTCAAATATCACCTCCATGAAGCATTTTCCAATTATTCTCTTTAAAACTGTGACTTTCCATCATCACCCTAGCATTGCCTTTCCCCTTGCTTGCCCTATATATCTATAAAGTACTTATCAAGATTTGATACTAAGTATGTTTTATGTAATATATTTTTAAGAGGTCTTCTGATAGCATATAAATTCCACGAGTGCAGCTCTTTGTGTTTGTTTTACTTATTTGTTTGTTTGAGATTTCCTTCTGGTGTCTAAAGTAATGTCTGGCACATAGAAGGCACCCATCAATGACTAAATAAATGTTAGCTCTAGATCAACATCATTATTTTTGATGGCCACACCATTTTCCAGTGTGTGATTGCAGTTGATTTTTTTAACCCATACTATATCGATGAATAGTATGATCATTTCCATCATATTTCATTGTGGTTAAGTTTCTTTAACATGCTTCCCTGTATACCCTTTAGTCATTTCTTTAGTAGGATAATTTATTACAATTGGTATAACTACATCAAAGTGTATGAATATTTTTTAAGGCTTTTTGAATTGCCAAATTTTCTTGAGAAAATTTTATCTCTAATACTCTTATTTATATATAAGTGGCATACAAGGATGCTGAATTTATTATACTCTCTTCTACCAATATTGTGTTTCATTGCTCTTTTAAATCTTAGTCCTTTCATTTAAATTATATGACTTAAAAAATAAGTAGTATCAGAATCAACAATTTGCTTTTCTAGTTAAGGAGCAGATAGTAAAAATAGAGGAAAAGTAGAAAGGGTACTCTCCTAATGTGTAATTATATATAGTAAAAGCCTGAACTCCAAAAATGTCTGATGTGAGAACTAGAGAACTGAAGCTACTTGGTTGAAGTCACATATTGTCTCATTTACAGATGAGGATGTGTCATTTAAGGGGGGCGATGTTGTTGCTATTTTGCTGACAATGAGGACAGGGAACCAGGATGCCCAGCCTTGCCCTGATAATTATCATTTCTGCCAGTGAGTTCTCAAAGGGGCTGCACACTTAAGGAACAAGAACAAAATGGAAATTCAGGAACTGCTTTATTAGTAGCTCCATGAATCCTTAATCCAGGACAGAGATCTGTGCTCACACTGAGATGGTGCTTAGGCTATGGCTCTGGGAATAAGCCAAAGATTTAGCCGATCTCTAATAGGAGCCACACATTGAGTAAATCAGGGCTCTTTCTTTCATATTTTCAGTTAGAACCAGTGGGTAGTGAATAGATTGAGAAGACTGAGAAGGGATGCATTAAACGGGTCCCCTCAGCGGTTTCTTAATCTCTGCCGTACATAGGGCAATATTTCCTGGTGGTTTATTTTTTTTCTTTTTTCTTTTTTTTCCTGGTGGTTTTTAAAAACTTACGCAGCTCCACATTTGCAGGTGTGGCACCTTTCCAGGTACTGACAATTTTTTTCTGAATTGCGTGTATGTGCTATTTTAAAATAAGTGGGTATAACAACAGGTTAAAATTTTGTATAATGAAAAATGAGTTTTTCTTGCACACTTGTCCCCCAGTTACAAAACAGAACATCTTAGAGACAACTTGCTGCTAACAATTTCTTGGGAATCTACTTAAAAGATTCTCCATGATAAAATGGGCAAATCTGTATATATATTATATGTATTATCACACAATAAAGGTTTGCTGTCCTAGACCTTAATACTTGATTTTTAAAATATTTTATTCAGTGTGCTTTCTGGTAGAGTTTTCTTGGTGGTACATGTTTAAATGCAAATTGAAGATGGATTTGCGGGTAAAATTGTAAGTAAATTCTTCAACTGCATGGTTTCATAATAAATTGCCTCTTATTTATGAGGAGAATGTTACATCTGTGACATAACTCAATCACCTCACAGAGATTTTTCACTCCTGTCACATTTATTTTATCTTCTCACTTGTTCTCCTTACTCAACCTTGCTCAGAAAGCTTCATCTTCTCAGACTTGGTCTCCTCTAGTGAGTGGGCAAGTTTAGACTCAGCTGCTCTTTTGTGTATAAGTAAAAAGAAAACGAAAGTGTCATCTATCATGTGTAAATGTACAAGTCACCACTATCACATACACATTGTGTATGTCACTTACATGCAGTTTAGCTTAGCAATGTCCAAACTGTGAGTTGAGACCCTTTCATGGGTCACAGTCACTTTCGTGGGTTATAAACCACACCTTTGAAATAAATAAACAGAAAATGTTAATGTACCTTACATGCAATAGGTATGATTTCATGAAACCATTGTTTCAGATGTATATGTACTTACTTATATATCTCCAGATAGGAGTTTTGCATCATCACATCACAGGTTATTTCTTTCCTCTGGGTTGTAGTCAAAAATAGTTAAGAGTCTCAGTTTTAACTGCTTTGATCTGTAGAGTGACACTGAGAAGTAGATGTTATTAAATGTTTTCTTCACTTAATAGGTGAGGAAAACTGAACCTGAGATGGTAGTATTACCTTTTCCAAAGTAAAGGTTAGCACTGGAGTGTGCATTTTATGCTTTGCTATTTTCTTTGGAACATATTTCCTTTCTCTATTAGTTACTATTAATGGAAAAGAGTAACTGTCTTTACTTGAAGCTTATGATTTGGTCACCATAGTTATGTTTATTCTGTGTGTGTGTGTTTCAGCCCAATCTCTTTTATGTACTCATAATTTAAATTCTTAATTTGAGGAGCTCCTAAGTAGTTTTACTTCCCTTAAAGTTAGGTTTTCCTTAAACAACCAAAAAGTCTCCATTTAAGAAAGTTAGGGAGCCAACATCTGCCAGCTGGAAGAACCCTAGAGCCATGCTCCTGCATGTGTGGTCCCTGGATCTACATCGGCATCTCTTGGGAGCATGTTAGAAATGCAGAATCTCAAGCCTCACCCCAGACCTGCTGAGTCTAAGCCTACATTTGAACTAGATCTTTTTTGTGATGTGAACATTGATGTTTGAAAAGCATCTAAGATATCAGGTCATTTTGTTTTTAAACATCAATTGAGTGATTAAAATGACTTTTTATTTATTTAGTTTTTCAGCCTATGTTTAGTGATGGATAATATGACCCTAAACTTATGCCAGGTGGTGAGGATATAAAGATACATTATGAGAGGGCTTTGTTTTTTTTAGACGTTTCAGTTCTAACTAGGAGAGAATGACCATAAACACAAATGCAATCAAGTGTTATAGAAATTTTGACAGAAAGTGTAAGAGGCACAAAAGGGGCTGTTATCTGACCTCTGTGTGTGTGTGTGTATGTAGGTTTACATGGATATTTGGATCAAGAAGAAAGAGAATGATGCTTGCTTTTGTTGTTGTTGTTGTAAATTAATTGAGACTTTATTGACGCTCTGAGTTTAATTACCCCCTTGTGTTTTTGCACTACAATCACATATAACCAGTAATGTACTATCTTCTTTGTTGGTAAATTCTTGTTAGTTTCCCCCCTAATGGGGGACTTTGTATTACCAAGGGCTGAGCAAATTTTGTTTACACACCCCTGAGCCATGTTACTGGAGTAACTACAGTGGGTGAAACTCAGTTACTGCGAAGGGGCCAGATCTGGTTCTCAATGCCACTGCCTTTTTTACCACCTAGACTAGAAAGGGTAGCTTGAGAAAATAGACAGAGCTGGCTTTCTGGGAGTTTTTCCTCACTCTTTTCAAGTTAATGGTATTCACAACAGGTGTTCTCTGATGCAAACTGGCATAAAGTACTGTTTGGGGATCAGGGATACAATACTTTGTGTACCACAGTCACCCTTTAACTGCCTCATGGTGCTGCATCTAGCACAAAGTAAAAACCTTTTGAATATTAGCTGAATGAGCTGGGATGACGTGGAGCATTTTAAACTAGATCTTGCCTTGCTTCTCTTCAAGGAATTCTGAGGATCTATTTCCAGCTGTGTATTTCACTAAACCATTTTATCTGGTAGTTGAGGGATGATGTATTTTGCAGGCTGGGTAGGCGCTGGATGGTGAGGAAAAGGATAAGGAGGGGACCAGGGTTTATAGACATGTGTCTATGACAACTCTACTTCTTATAAAACCACATGTTTCTTTCTTAGGTTTTATGTACCATGCATTTCCCATTTGCCTAACGTGCATCCTTTTTTTCCCCTTTTAACTTGCCTGTTTGATTTATTCAATGCCCCTGTAATTCACAGGGTCTGGGAGTACACTTGAATTGCCCCAGCAAGCCCAGAGGACAGGGGATGCACTGATGTGAAGGTCGATAGCTTAGTATTTCTGGTTGGAAGGTGCTTGCAGTGGGTTCTGTCCAGCTGCTTTTCTCTAAGAGGATCACCACCACCTCTACCACCTCTGGCCCCAAGCATGTCAGCCAAATGCTCTTTCATTGTTTGAAGAAATCTACTGGAAAGGAAAGGATCCCCCTACATTGTATACACTTATCTGTTTCTTTTCATTTGCCACCTTCCTTATACATGAATATTGTGTCTTTTCTCTTCAGCCGAAATTATTCTTACTGCAATTTAGAGGAGTTTCCTTTTGTTGACTTACCTGTTAAAATGGTGAGTGAACCTTAAGTCAGAATACTCATGAGTTCTAAGTCTATTTTAAAATAGTTACTAGGAGTTTTCCATTCCAGCTATCTTAACTAGTTAAGCATAACTAGTTATGCTTCCCTTCAAAGGATCCCTTTTCTATCCCGTTGTCATATGTATATCTGTTTTCTAGACATTTCCCCATTCCTCCACATCCTTTTGGTGGCTTAGTGGCAAAGAATCTGCTGATGTAGGAACCATAGGAGATGAAGGTTTGATCCCTAGGTCCAGAAGATCCCCTGGAGGAGGAAATGGCAACCCAATCCAGTATTCTTGCCTGAGAAATCCCATGGACAGAGGAGCCTGGCAGTCTACAGCCCATGGGATTGCAAAACAATTGGATACAATTTAGCAACTGAATCTGACAAACACATACTTTTAAACTGTGAGCTCCACTTTAAAGAACATAATGGGAAACTCCAATAATTGAGCTTGAAAAATGGAAAATTTTGGTCTAACTTAATAACTCATCAAAATAAGCAGAAAATTATTATGAGATTTTCACTATGGCTTTAACAGTCTGCCTAATCTTGCCATGGTCTGGATTTATGTTGTTTACAAAGATAATTCTTTACACAAACAAATTCTATTTTCTTTTTGGTTCCTTTTCACTCTCCCAGAATCTCATCAATGTGTGCCTCACTATATTTAATTCCTCTGACAGAAACAAGGTGCTCAGAAATCCTCTTTTAAATTGAGTATGAAGAAGATATAGGTCCAGATAAAACATTGAATCTGAAAATTAAGCTGTGAAATAGAACTTGGTCATCAAGTCTCCATCAACTTGAACTTCTTTACTGATCACTCAATACTTTATTATGGGCTTTAGTCTCATATGTGATGATTTTTTAATGGTGGAAAGTATCTTGGTGACAATTCTTTTTACTTGACAGGTGTTAAATATTTCTTTTAGGGCACTGTCTGGCCACATGAAGGCCAAAGAGTTTCTTTCTCAGTCCTAACTACATATTAGAATTATCTGAGTTTTAAAGGAATATGGGTATCTGACCCTTCCTTCCCATTTCTATTCCCCATCCCCGAGATCCTGAGTACATTGATATGAGATAGAGCTTGGGCATCAGCATTTTTAGGTAAGGTTCCTAGGTGATTCTAGTATCTAGCCAAATATAGAACTATTGGATGGAGTTAATAAACATTTTTGAGACATATAATTTTACTAAGGATATAGACAAATTATATCTCCAGATATGTACACTTAGGCAGGTAAGAGAAGTATGGATGCTTCTATAAGACATGCCATTGAACTCATTGACCCTACGTTGAATTCTGTAGGGTCTGAAGTAGAAATAATTTGACACTTTCTTTAATGCAATACTTCTCCAAGTGTGGTCCCAGGACTAGTAGCACTAGCATCACCTGGGGATTTATTAAGAATGTAAATTATCAGACCCTGACCCAGATCTACTGAGTCAGAATTTCCAGGGGTGGCACCCAGAAATCTGTGTTTTACCCAGCCCTTGCAGAGATACTAGTGAGCTCTAAAGTCTCAAAGTCATCAACCTAGAGGGTTGTTTTGGAAACAAGAGGTAGCTTAGGAAAATCTTAGCACAGTGCCTGGTGCATAGTGAGAGCCCCCAAATCAGAGTACTCTAAAGATAGTGTGTTTGACATCTTGGTTGCCTGAATATGGTGGTAGATAGACTTGACAGCTGTTAGCTACTCGTCCAACTCTGTTACTTTTTAAAAAATTATTTCATTGAAGTGTCGTTGATTTACAGCGTGTTCATTTCTGCAGTATAGCACAATGATTGAATTATACATATAATGTGCCTTCTTTTTCATATTCTTTTCCATTGTGGTTTATCACAGGATATTGAATATAGTTCCCTGTGCTATACAGTAGGACCTTGATTACTATCCATTCCATATATAATAGTTTGCATCTGCTAGTCCTAAACTCCCAACCCCTCTCTCTCCACCTCCCCCTCCTTCTTGGCAACCACAAATCTGTTTTCTATGTAAGACTATTATTTGTAAGGCAGATGGAGTTCAAGTGAACAATCTCAAAGGTGTATCAGGACAACCAGTCCATGTCACCATCCTTCCATTGTGAGATTTAGATTCTTCTTTTTCTACAGGCCTAAGTTGTGACATTTTGGTGCTATCCAACAGTGATTCATTGAGTGGTCGGGACTATCATCTACCAGTGAGTGTTGAACAGCTTAAATGCAAGGAAAAGCTGTTTGTCTCTTGAGGAGAGACAGTTCCCCAACATTCACAAAGGTCATTTTTATAAGGAAAAGGACATATAATTTTTTTTTAAATGAAAGTTTTCTTTTTTTAATATAGTTTCTTGCAAAAAGTATTTAAAAAGATTCTGTACCATTAACCCATAGTGATGTTGGATTTCCTAGTATCCTAAAGCTGGATAGTACATAGATCTCCAAATTGGATGTTTCTTATTACAATTTCTCCCAATCTGTCCTGCACACACTTTAAGATTAGTCTTTAGTAAATCACATTCTTAGAAGTGTTTCCTTCTCAGAAATCCTTAATGGATCCTTACTGCATGCATGATAAAATTCAAACTCTTAGTCAGCTGCAGAACACACTTAAAAGCTTATTTTCATACTGCTCCAATTTTTATGACTTACTACTCTTATTTACAGGCTTCCCTGATGGCTTAGCTGCTAAAGAATCCACCTGCAATGCAGGAGACCCCGGTTCAATTCCTAGGTCTGGAAGATCCCATGGAGAAGGGATGGGCTACCCATTCCAATATTCTTGAACTTCCCTGGTGGCTTAGATGGTAAAAGAATCTGCCTACAATGCAGGAGACCTGGGTTTGATCCCTGGGTTGGGAAAATGCTCTGGAGGAGAGCATAGCCACCCACTCCAGTATTTTTCCCTGGAGAATCCCCATGGACAGAGGAGCTTGATGGGTTACAGTCCATGGGGTAACAAAAGAGTTGGACACAACTGAGCGACTAAGTACAACACAGCACAATGTTATTTACATTCCTATCTTTATGCTATATGATAATTTGCTCTTTATTTTCTAGGCCCTAATTTTTTCTAACCTTTATGCTTTTATTTTCCTTTCTTTCTGCCTAACATGAACTTATGCTGTACATCATAATGTTCATTGACAGTTTATTTATTTTTATTTATTTATATATATTTTTTGTGCCATGTGGCATGTGAGATCTTAGTTCGAGGACCAGGACTTGTACTTGCGCCCCCTGCACTGGAAGTGCAGAGTCTTAATCATTGGGCTGCAGGGCAAGTCCCTCTTCTGTGTGCATGTGTGTGTGAGCACTCAGTCGTGACTGACTCTTCTGCGTTCCCATGGATTATAGCCCGTCAGACTCCTCTGTCCATGGGATTTTCCAGGTAAGAATACTGGAGTGGGTTGCTCCAGGGGAGATTCCCAACCCAGGGATTGAACCCATGTCTCCTTCATCTGCTGCATCGGCCGGTGGATTCTTTACCACTGAGCCATCTGGCCAGCACAGATTCCTTGTTCCTCAAACTGAACTTTCCTTTATCTTAAATTCCAGAAGAGTTTGCCTGTAGATTCTTAATAAATTGCATCTTGTATTATCTTACCTATTTATACATTTTTTTCTTCCTCTAGTTGACTGAAAATATATTGAGAACAAACAACACATCTCATACCCTTCAGTAATGCACCACCGCAAGCAACTTGCCTGCCCTGGCTGAATGTACCCGATCCTTCTACTCTAGCTTTACATCACTTCTATGTGTTACATCTGGTCGTCATTCTTCTGACAGTTAAGGCTGCTGATTAAACTGAGGAGAAGTAAGATAGGGAATAATGCTATGTAGGACAAAAAATTATGTGTCAAAGCCAATTACAAAGCAGTCAGATACCAGCTAATACAAATCTTCCTCTAATTATGATGGGATTACATCCTGAAAAGCCCACTGTAAGTTGGAAATATCAAGTGGAACATGCATTTAATGCACCTAACATACCAAACATCATAGCTTAGCCTCACGTACCTTCGGTATGCCCAGAACACTTAAATTTAGCATATGATTGGACCAAATCATTTAACACAAAGCCTATTTTATAGTAAAATGTTGAGTATGTTAGGTCATTTACTGGACAGTGTACTGAAAGTGAAAAACACAGTGGTTATGAGGGTACAGAATGGTTGTAAGTGTATTGGTTGTTCACCCTGGCCATCACCTGCCTGACTGGGAGCTGTTTGCTGCCCTGCCTAGCATCCCAACAGTACTGTACTGCATATACCTAGGCCGAAATAGAGCAAAATTCAAAGTACATTTTCTATTGAATACCTGTTGCTTTTACACCATGGCAAAGTCAAGTACTTACAGGTGGAACCATCATAAGTTGTGGGCTGTCTGTGTTTTGTAAAAAGAGTTCTGTAAAATTGCACCCATGTTAACTTCATGTGTATTTCTTTTCTGTAGGTGATTTTCTTCCACCCCCACCTCCACCTCTTGATGATTCCAGTGCTATTCCATCAGGCTCCGGAAACTTCCCTCCTCCCCCGCCCCTTGATGATGGTGCTTTCAGGGGACAGGTAAGAGCTGTGGTTGAAGTCATGTTTGTAAGTACTGCTAGGAATCGTGAATTCTGAGGTTGTTTCTGTGGCAAATAAATACTTATCCAGAGCCTACAGAGAGTTTGATATCTCACAAAGCACTAAGGCACGTTAATGCCAACTGCCCAGTTCGAGCTTCTCAGAGTTCTGCTGTCTTATACACTGAAGCCCTGGAAATCCTTTTACCTACTAATTTTATTTCGAAACTGAAAGCCATTCTTTAGGAATGCCATCTGAGAATTTCACTTTTTCTTGTTATCCTGGGGACACACAACCATGCTTTTTATTGCCTTTGTTCTGTGTCCACTGACATTTGCTTTCTAAATGAGTAAGACTGGTATTTTAAAGTTCTGTTAGTCACTGTGGGTACTAATTGGTCAGCAGCATCTTTCTAGCAAAAGCAACAGCAACAATTCTTAGGGTTTCCTCTTCTGAATGAGGTCAGGAATGCATATAGTGTGAACTGACTGTTTGGAAGTAATATGCATCAGCACTGCATAGTGACCCAGGTTTGGAGTCAGAAGCAACAATGAAAGTTCTCAGCCTGTGATCACATAGGGCTACTGGTGACCAACTGCCACTGTTTAAGCAGTTAAATACCAGTTATCTCAGGAAGGAAAGCTAAATAATAATGTCATATAATATTTATGTCATAATTTTAGGGATGGTGATGTTACTACAGATATATAAAAGAAAAAATTCCTTATTTCTTAGAGAAATGTCAGCAAGATTGGTGAGTGATATGGAATAGTGCCTGGCATTTGCTTTAAAATCAAAAGACTCTAAAAATATATGTATATGTATACTGTATTTGTATATGTATATGGCTAGCCATATTCAGTACAATACTGTTGGGATGTTAGATATATGTATATGTATACTGTATATGTACATGTATATGGCTAGCCATATTCAGTACAATACTGTTGGGATGCTAGATATATGTATATGTATACTGTCTATGTATATGTATATGGCTAGCCATATTTAGTACAGTACTGTTGGGATGTTAGGTATATGTATATGTATACTGTATATGTACATGTATATGGCTAGCCATATTCAGTACAATACTGTTGGAATGTTAGATATATGTATATGTATACTGTATATGTACATGTATATGGCTAGCCATATTCAGTACAGCACTGTTGGGATGTTAGATATATGTATATGTATACTATATATGTATATGGCTAGCCATATTCAGTACAGCACTGTTGGGATGCTAGCTATATGTATATGTATACTGTATATGTATATGGCTAGCCATATTCAGTACAATACTGTTGGGATGCTAGACATATGTATATGTATACTGTATCTGTATATGTATATGGCTAGCCATATTCAGTACAGTACTATTGGGATGCTAGATATAGGTATATGTATACTGTCTATGTATATGTGTATGGCCAGCCATATTCAGTACAGCACTGCTGGGATGTTAGGTATATGTATATGTATACTGACACACTTTGCTATACAACTGAAACTAACACGACAGTGCAGATCAACTCCAATTAAAAAAGACAAATCATAAGAGTAGGGAGCTACTGAGTTCGAATACAGGTGAGAAAATGTTAGTTATGAATTGATAATTGTTGGATGTAGGGAGATTTAATTCATTATTTGTTCTGTCTTTGTATATATTTAAGGTTTCTCACAATAAATTGTAAAGAGGAAAAGCCATAGAAAGTAACTGCTTAACTAGTTCAGTTCATTATATGACTCTCTCCTAAATTTCATTCTGGGGGAGACAAAGGTAGATGTGATTCATTCATTCAACAAAAATTTCTGGGTGCTGTGTACAAACCTTTATAACACTAGGGATTCTATAGCAAAAAAAGACAGGGCTCTACCCTTATGAAATTTACGTGTTACTAAGAGCTATTCTTTGCATATTGTTTTACTTATACATTTGAACACTTTTAACACTTTATTGAGTTTATATTCTGTCTTGAATAATTATGTAACTATTTTGTAAGCATTTAAAATCCTGAGTTCTGAAGTTTGCTTGACTTTGTAGAAGACTTGTATTTGGTACTAGTTGGGCAGCTTATTCTTGTCCCGTGATCTTGAGTGGGTCATCCTACGGCCCTTTTCCTCTTAATTAAAAATAAGATAACTGTATATCTGTCTCTAATAATTGAATGAAATACAGATGGATTAGAAAGTACTAAATTATAATGATTGTACAGATATTTTGATGTTATAATGATCACAATATAAAAATAACAAAGGCAGGAATAATAATAAGGTTTGTCAAAGGGTTTCATTGAGAAAAATTTGAACATGGGGCTTTCATAAATTAGAAAAGCCTTTTTCTATATGGATCTTGTCCTGCTAACTGTATCCAAGCTGTGACTTTGTTTTTGAAAAAGAAAGAAATAAACAAAGAGCCTGTTGCCATGTTGGCTTATATTCTCTGTAAGACAGAAGGAAGAAGGATAAAAAATAAAACAGAGTTTGTCAAGTGGAAAAGGGCAGATCTGGTGAGAAAGGCATGTTCTTGAATATATGGAAGATTGTCGGCAAGCTCAAAAGAAGGCAGGCGTGTCTTTTCCTTGTGTGGTGGTGTGTGATGTGATAAGAGGTTTGGCCCCACTCTGGCCAATTTGCCCCAACTTCCTACTTGAGCTACAGTGGAGCTTAGAGTAATGGAATCACCAGAGAAAATTTTGCACTTTTTTCTCTCGGCTGATGGTGAAAACTCCTGTTGTCAAGTTGAAATTATAGCTGGTAAATGTGTGTTTTTGTGTAGAAGTCTGTTTATGTTTCCAGCCAAATTTTCAGGTCAGAGCCAAAAGTACTAAGTGTGACTATAAGAATTATAAGATTTTCAGAGCTGAAAGGGACCTAAGAGATCATTGAGTCCAATCCTGGTGCCAGGCATCTGGTTATAGCCTATTCAAGTATCTAAGGTTCAGAAGAACAGGTAACATGCCTTTGTTTGGAAAGACGAGGTGGTATTGGCATTTTTCTTCTCTCCAGATTTCTGATAGAAGGCTGTAATTTTTTTTTTTAATTTTCCCTTTGCAAAAGGTGAATATTTAGTGTCAAGAATTCTTTTTTTAAGAGTTCTCATGTTATGGGAAAAGATGAATCTTGAAAAGTCAGTGAGAAATTTTCTTTTTTATGTAAGAATCAGTTGGAGCTCAGTTGCCTGTAAGGCTTGGGTGACCATTTACAGTCACTTCCTTCATTTGTTTGGTTTTCATCCATTCATGATAAACTGAATACCTTCTATATGTCAGACATATACACAAGGGCGTAGGGCTTGGCTTCATTGGTCTAATGCCCTGAGTCTCAACCTTGGGACTGTTAGCTTTGTTTGACTTGATGCCACAGTTGATAATTACTTCCTATTTTAGCCATCCAATGGGCAGGTGTAGACTGTTGTTTAGAGTAGTTTGAAAAAGAGAATATGTGATAGAATTTCAGACTTGCAAAGGAATTAGAGATCATAACTTGAGTGCCTTTCTGTTGTTTGAATCTCCTAGTTTTTTTTTTTTTCAATGTAACAAAATGTTTATGGGTAGCTGTTATAGCTAAGGCAATTTTGATGGCTAAGGGATGGATGGATGAGTTACAACCTCTGATTCCAACTAGGGAGATGCATATATACACAACTTCTAAATTAAGATGTTTCGTGGTAAATTATTACTTAGTCACCATGCTTTGATCAGAAGCACAATCTAAGTCTTATGTTGTGGTACAGGGTGGGGGAAATAAATTAACTATGACTAGAGATATGCAGGAAGGATTCTTGGAAACAATTTCAATTTAATGGAACTTTGATGGTTAATTAGCATCTTAATTTTCAGATGGCAGAATGGATTTTTAGGTAGTAAAGTAACAAGAAAAAGAATTCAGAGTATTTTGAAGAATATTCTGAAATCATTGCAGGTGTTTGTCATTATTTTAAATATAAGGTTGATATCACCAGGTCTGTTGCTGGATGCCAAGTGGTGCTTTTAGTATACCATCAGACAAAACTTGTTGCCCTTGTGGGAAGCTCTGTGCAAGTAGCTGAGTTGTCCCGTAGACTTCCTTTAGCTCCTCAGGCTGCTGATACCTGATGGCTTTGAGTTCAGGTGCCTGACATTTCTGGGGCTTGCCAGCTGGTATAGTTGGTAAAGAATCCACCTGCCAATGCAAGAGACACAGAGATGTGAGCTGGATCCCTGGGTCTAGAATGTCCCTTAGAGGAGGAAATGGCAACCTACTCCAGTATTCTTGCGTGGAAAATTCCATGGACAGATGAGTGTGGCAGGCTATAGTCCGTGGGGTTGCAAAGAATCGGACATGACTAAGCACACACGCATACCTGATATTTAACTTCCTCTTTTTATGACATCTTTACTTGGCTTTTCTTCATGACAGCTGACACCTCCTCACCCTGTCTCTCTCTGTGACCTAGACCGTGGCTTGCTTTTATGTGCCTGTTATCTGGGGTTTTTACCCTTCCAGTTCCCATCACCTTTTCCATTCATTCAGGCAAGATGGCTACCTTTGCTAGGGTAACTCCAGCCCCTCCGGCTCAGAAAACGGACTGTGTTGTCCACTGCTTGTTACTCCAGGTATTGAAAGTGTCTTCTGTTACTGAACTGAAATTTCTTCCTTTATGATTTCCTCACACCAATTTTCTTTCTACCCTCTTAGAAAATGATGCACATTCAAAGGAACTGTCAGATCAGGAGAGAAATAAGTGGTGTCTGTCTAAAGAGGGTGATCCATAAAACTCCTGAGAGAGGTTACTTTTCTGAGGAGACAGTGAAAACATTGTCATGTGAGCTGTTCACTGAACTTGTGGGAAATGCCCAGAGTTTGTTGAAAAGAGAATGAAGAGAGAAACTTTTTTAAAAAATAATTGTAATTTTTTAAAAAATTTATTTTATTGAAGTATAGTCGATCTATAATGTTGTGTTAATTTCTTCTGTACAGCAAAGTGATTCAGTTGTTTATATATATATGTGTGTATATATAGACATTCTTTTTCATATTATTTCCCATTATGGGTAATCACAGAATATTGAATATAGTTTCCTGTGCTATACGGTAATACTTTATCCATTCTATATATAATAGTTTGCATCTGCTAATCATAAACTCTGAATACCTCCTTCCCCACCCTCCTCCCACCTTCCTTGGCAATCCTAGGTCAGTACTCTTCATCTGCAAGTCTGTTTCTGAAGAAATTTCTGAAATGCTTTATGGTTTTATCTTAAAATCAGTGTCCAAAAGTTTGTAAGCCAATTCATTCCAACTCTTGTGAAAACAATTTCAAAGCTCATGATGTATAGGGTAAGCAGTGGATTGTAGTCATTTATCTACTTACCAATTTTATATATTTCATTTATCCTAAAATAAACTGGCACTCAGGGCTTTCCAGATGGCACAGTGATAAGGAATCCATCTGCCAATTCAGGAGACTCGAGTTCGATCCCTGGATTGGAAAGATCCCCTGGAGTTGCAAATGGCAACCCACTCCAGTATTCTTGGCTGAGAAAATTCCAAGGACAGGGGAGCCTGGTGGGCTACAGTCCATGTGACCTCAAAGAGTTGGACATGACTGAGCACACACACACACTAACTGGGTGTCTTGGGACCCTTAGACTTGTACTATCATGATCATAAGTATGGAATGCCAGAATTTTACTTGTAGACATAGAGAACTCAGGCCCCCAGCTGGGGGCACGTTCATTCATGAGTTCACAGAAATAGGCAGCAGGCCTTACTTTATATGATTTGGACATACCTTATCACAGAGGGCATCCCTTTTGCTGCTTGGAAGTTGGGTGAGGAAGGAAGAGTCTGGGTGTAAAAGGAGATCCCACCTATAAAAATTAAGAGTAGAGATGCAGTATTGCCAGAGCAAAACCAAAATGGTCAGCAAAAGCTTTAATCCACTCTGAGGTGCTTATCCTTCCTGTGTAGTGAGGATATAAGATATCTTGATCCATGGAAAGATACCAGAGGAGTGACTGAGATGCTTATTTATTCCTGGCCCTTTGTCTTGTTCCTTTGGGCCTTGGGTTAGCGAGGGGCCCTAGTTGATTTGTAGGATTGTTTGCGACCCTGGCAACAGCAGCAGGAGGAGCGGCTTGATTTGGGCTCCTCCTTTTAAGGTCCATACATGTAGGTCAGTGGATGTTTAGCAGGGCTGGTGGGTTCTTGAGGTATGCTACAGGCTCAGGTCGGTGTGACTTTCTAGAAGCGAATGTCAGAGGTTTTTCTGTTTTCCTTTCGCTCTGAATCATCCTCTGATTGGGTATTCAGATGAGAAAAGAGCGATATTTTTGGTGGCTAGACTTATAAAAACTTCTTTGAAAGTAGCAGATGAGAGTCGATGGGGAGTATTCCAGTATTTCACTCGAGTAATTTGACCCTTTTCATGGAATGCCATAGTTTCTCTTTGTTGTTTTTTTGAAGAATCTATTTAAAAAGGTAAACGCTTTCCCTGGGATCAACAGTGGAGTATGTGTATACACACACTCATTTACCCCTGGCAACCCCATTTCCACTGCTGCTGCTCCCTTGAAATAATCTAGGACACATGCATGCATTCAGCAGTGAGGGGTTGGCTGATCAATGGACAAGAAAAATTTTACAGGGAAACTGGTTGCGGTCAGTTCTGTTGTGTGTTGAGATAACCAATGAGATTAGATTTACTTTAGCTCCTCAGTGCCTTTATAGAGAGTAATTTACAATGTTTGCATATTTCAGAAAATTTCCTTTGCCCAAATTAAGTGAAACTTCAGTTGGTTCTTTCTGAGTCAGTAGAGATTTTTAACCCATTTTGTCTTTCCCATCAAGAATCTTAGTGATTCCTTCAAAGCTGAAATATATTTGTTTTTTCTCCGTCTAAAAAGTAGAACATGTTTTTTTCTTCTAGTCATGTAAATAAATCAAATAACATTAACATGGATTAAATGTTTTCAAACATGTTTCTCTACCAAGGAAAAATTATGATATGCATATATGCCCCACCCCCGACATAGGGGCTGTAAGAAGTTTGAGCACTGTCTCATTTAAATTATTATTAGATGTTTGGCGAATGTGTTGCAAATTTTAAACTTTATAACACCTCTTTTAAGAGAACCATTTCTCACATTAAATTGTACCACTGCATTATTAATAGACTATTGCTTTTGTTATTTGCATTGTTTCTTTTTTACTTTTTCTTTTTTTCTTGAATTCATCATCCTTTTTCTTTTTTAATTTCTTCTTCTTGTATTTTATCAATTTTTTTCTCTTTTTTTGAAAAGCTGCATGGGTGATAAATTTTCTGAAGCCTTTTTTCTTTCAGTTTCATGGTTAAGTAAATGTTTGGCTTCAAGTAGAATTCTAGGCTCCAATTCCTTTACCTCAATGTTCAACAAAGATTTCTATACTATTGCTTTGTGTCATTTAGCCTTTATTGTTGCAGATGAGAAATCTGATGTAAGTCTGTTTCTTTTTCCAATTTAGTAACTTTTTATTGTTTGATCTGTAAGTTGTATTTGTGGGATTCAACAATTTTACTTCAATATTTCTAGGTACAGCTTCCCTCACCCTCGCCCTATTATTTCTACTTAGTATTCATTGAATCTCATCTGAGGAGTCAAGTTTTTATTTAGCTAAGGGAGATTTTCTTGTGACATTGGGAAAATGAGTTTTAATTTTTTCATTTGCCTTTTTCTTCCTTATGGAACTCCTATTTTATAGTTTTGGATTTTTTTCTGTTCTTCATATCAGTATTCTTTTTCAATAGTTCTACCATATGGAAGAATCCTTATTGCTTGCATCCTTTCTTTATTTTTAATTTTTGTGGTGATGATGTATTCTCAAATTATAAATGCTACTTGCACCTGAATTTAGGGAGAAAATGTGGTTGGGAGTGGCTCTGAATCTCCTGTTCTGGTAGACCTAGCTAGCTTCCACTCAAACTTAATCCTTTATCTAGACCAGAAGCATATAGTCCTTTAAACGTCAGGGCAGCCACAGGGTTTGTGTGCAAGTTGTCACTGTGTGTGTGTAATTAGGGGAGGCAGGCAGGGAGTGGGTTTCCCTTAGAGACACATGCCAAGAGAGAACAGCAAGCATCAAGGCTATTTATCAGTGTTAAAGGTCCATGGCAGGTGGCAAAGCCCCTGTTTTACGTATTGTACATATATATCCAATATGGGCAGCAACAGGCTGTGGACAGCCCTTCTGCGTCTCTGCTAGAGTTCTCAGTTTCCCCCTTCCCTATTTCCCCATTCATGCCTTTCAATGACTATGTCACCAGAAGTGTCAGGGGTTGTGGCAAAGTACCTTTTATTAGAAAGAATGAACTCATTAAGTGATTTCACTGCTGTTTTGTCTGGCTTTCATCATGTACCCCAAACTTCCTTCCCAAGAAGTTCCCCCACACCCTCAACCCTTTTTATCATGGCAGTTTGAAGTCAGATCAGATATTGCTACCTTTTGCTATTTGTCTCAAACTCACCCTGCTGCCCTTGAGGATGCCAGGAAAACCCTCTCTGACTGCATCATCTGGACCAAGTAAAGCTTCAGGGAAAACATGGTATGATGGTGAACACTGTGAGTGCTGATCCAGAGTACCTGACTTAACTCCCCACTCGCTAGCTATGTGGCTACCATCATGCTATTTAACCTTTTTTTTCTTGCCATTGTTTGCTTATCTGTAAAATAGGAATTATTGTTGTGCTTATCTCTTTGGCTTGTTGTGAAGTTACATAGAGAATATCATAGGAGCCTGACATAGCATAGGACTTAGTAAGTATTTACCATTGATGCTGTTACTGTCAGACTGTTCTGGGCTAAGTGGCCTCTGTGCTGAGTTCTGGCATAGTTATTGCTGTCCTTTGGTTTGTACCACACCTCTCTAAGGTTCACTAGTGATGCCATCACTTGCTGTTAAGTGTTTGGAGATTTTAAGGCATTTTATGAAATGCTCCCACAAGCTCTTTCTTCAAAATGAGTGATTGTGTTAAATAACCTTAGATCTCTTGTAACTCTAAAATTCATCCCCTTAGTGAGAAAATATTAGCTCTTTATAACTTCGTAGTTGTTTACAAACTGCAAAATACTTTATATTATTGAATTTGATCTTCACAAGTAAGAATAGCACACTTATCATTTAACAAATACAAAAACATTAAGGCTTAGAGAATTGAGGCAGCTTGTTTAGATTTCATGACAAGTGTCATGGAAGCAATGATTTATTTTTAAATGGATAAAAACAAAAACAAAATGCATTTTGGGAACTCTTAAGCCTCTTGGCTTAGTATCAGTTCCCAGCAAATGAGAGAAGGCAGATCATTTTAAATTCTCAAAAAAGCAGCCAAAGTCACCAACAGTATGTGTTCATGGCCATTGGCCAGGGGCCACCAAGATAGCTTTCACTGTAATTCTTTAGTGGAAATAAGTATATCTTCCATCCTAGCATATTGCCTTACAATCCCCTCACCAATTGTACCATGTACTTCTTATCCATGGATTTGGTAAGGAAGCCCTATTGGGCTCACAAATCCTTTAGTTCCTTTGTAATTTACATAATCCACTCAACATGAGCACACAACAACTTGATCTGAAAGAAGGGGTAAAAGTGGGAAGAGAGGATGCCAAAACCAAAAACCAAGGGCATTAATTCATATTTTGTTTTTGAAGTGCTGATGTTTTAGGGAGAGTTTCTTTGCATAGCTGATTTGGAGATTCAAAAGTCAGCTATTTAAAACTAAAAATTTGGTATTGCATGCAATACTTACATGAATCCTTAAGGGGTTAAGTTATAATTATCATTATTTTTTCTTTGACTTCTGTGAGTTTGAACTGTCCAAGGCTCCTACTCTGTAAATTTGATAAATTCAAAAATTGACATTGAGTTTTATTTTTAATGAAAGACTTTCATATAATTTATCTAACTTGAACCTTTAAATAACTTACAAAGGGGAAGGGTAGGGATGATTGTCTGCCTTGTGCTAGGGAAGGGACTGAGGCTCAGAGAATTAAGTAATATCTCAGGCGTCCAAGGTATTAAGTGTCTTGGCAGGGATGAGACCCTACATTCTTCTAAATTGTGCCAGCCCATTTCTTTCTCTTTTGGCATCACTGCTTTATTATTACTCTTCCTTT
The DNA here is from genome assembly GCF_019320065.1 of Cervus canadensis. Taxonomy (NCBI): domain Eukaryota; kingdom Metazoa; phylum Chordata; class Mammalia; order Artiodactyla; family Cervidae; genus Cervus; species Cervus canadensis. The sequence goes on along the minus strand of NC_057392.1, from coordinate 54,777,932 downwards.
ATATTGTTTTCCAGTGAAGGACACAGAACACAAATTGTCATGTTCCTCTCAGAACTTTAATTGTTAGCCTGTGTTCTTTTGAGTTCATTTGTAGAATCTTCTCTTGCAGTATTGTCTTCATCTTTTTAAAAACTGTATCTTTACTGATTGAAGATCATACTTTGACATTAAAATATAGGAAAGCTGCTTGTAGACCTTTAAAATGGAATCATTTCCAGATTTTTTGATTGTTCTTATATTTATTTTGCCAATAAACTTCAGGAAAGATGTCAATTTGTATTACTATAGAAAAAAGTAAAATTGGCGGTACCTGGTGTAATGTTTCTGTAGTAGTTTTTTTAGAAAAATGAGTGGTGAGGGTGAAACAAGAGAGGTTTCACTTTGCAAGAAATCTAAGGACTTCCCAGGTGGTCCAATGGTAAAGAATCTGCCTGCTAATTCAGGAGACATGGTTTGATCCGTGGGTCAGGAAGATCCCTTGGAGAAGGAAATGGCAACCCACTCCAGTATTCTGACGTGGGAAATTCCATGGATAGAAGAACCTGGTGGGCTACAGTCCACGGGGTCTGAATGAATAGGACATGACTCAGTGACTTAATGATAACAACAACTTTACTGGAGGTAAAGGATTTGGTTTATAAGACTCCACCCACAGCATCATCTGCCAAAAATAAAATAAAATAAAATATATATTTTAAATATTTTAAAGAAATGGAGCAAGAGCTCAAATACCCCCTCCTTTCTCAATAGTTGTTTCATTCCCTGTAGTGCTTAAGAGAATCTGTGCCTATCCTAAGCCTATCTACTGTTTTGACCTGTAGATGACAGATCCAGATGATGTATGATTTGGGATATGTATGGGGCAGATCATCTCTAAGCCAAATTTCAATTTTTTTTCATTCACAGTACTAGTAATGATAATTCTCTGTCTCTCATATTCTGTTGTTTTTTTTTTGAAAGTCAGATGAAAACAACTCATTTGAAGTAATTAAAAATATCTATTTTTCCTAACATTATTTTAACATCCTTGAGCTTTAACTCTGTTAGAAATTATACATCTAGAGCAATGGCCAGCAGAATGTCCTTCAATGATACATTTGATGTATGATATATATTGAAAAGAGAATGGCACCCTGTCCCCTGAACGGAGATGTAAGGATCTAAGCCATAATTCACTGCACCAAGATGTGCACCTGAGAAGGTTTGTGTCACAACAGAATAGGGGACCTGACTGGCTTGAACTCAGATATTCTATTGAGATATGATCAAGCAATTACATAAAAGATACAGCAACTGGAAGAGTATTTCACTCTTCATTCAGGGAACACACATTCAGGGAACTTTGTAATTTTTATTATCATTTGACATCAAGTCATTATGTACATTGAAATGTGCCTGTTGGGTTGTTTTCATTTCCTTTTAGCTCATTGAAAGCCATACAGTGCCACTTTACTATTTCTTTTCTGTTACCCGGTGGGAATAGAAAGTTTAGGGACATGGCAACTCCTGCAGAGAAGTGTTTCCACACTTACAGGTTTAACAAATGAGGCTCTCTCCCCTCACCTCTGCCATGTGTCTATCTGAGATTTAAGTTACAGTCCTACCATGAACTTAAGTCATGTCAACTCTATTGAAATGAGTTGACACCCTCTCATATTCATCTGCCACCCACTACCCACCCCTCTTCAAATTCCCTAATGATTATTAATTTTCTGAGAAGTGCTTTTACCACTACCAGGCAAGGAACAATCTTGAAGATTTGAACCTCCTTGCTTCCTCCTTCAGTTTTTATTAGAAAGAATCTCCTTGGTTCCTTTGCTAGATTTGCAACTATTCCTTTTCTCTCTTAGAACTCCCTTTTTCTTTCTCTCTGTCCCAAATTGTTTAGGTGCCCACTCAGTGTTCTCCCTTTTGACTTGTCTTCAGTCACATCTCCCACAGAGTCAACTTTGAGGGACTCGGACTGGTTATGACTTTTGGCACTATGTCTTTCTTTGACAACTGTTGTGCCATTTATCCATAGAAAATCTTTCCAAAGGGAACACTTTCACATTCAATGGGTCCAAAAATTCCACTCATGTCTTCCCCCAAAACCTCCTCCATTTTGTTGCAAGTACCATCATATTTTGTTTAACAAACTCTAAACTTTGTGGTCACTGTTGAAATATCTTGCTTTTTAAATATATTTGTCACCAATAGCTGATATATATATATATATATACATATATATATATATACATACACACACATATATATGTATATATATGTATATGTATGGTTCAAATGTCTCTCAGATTTCCTCTAGTCTCTTTGTTTCCCTTGTCCTAGCTCATCCCTTCTCCATATCACAATGGACTTACTGCTTTGTGTTTCTTTTCCCTTCTAGCTACATTTCCCTAACCAGTTGGTCTTTGAAAAATGTTATTTTCCTCTTATAGCTTTTTTTTTTTTAATGCCCCATGAAATTTCCTCTCTTGGTTGACTTTTGGAGTACTCCAGTTCAGTTCAGTCGCTCAGTCATGTCCAACTCTTCGCTACCCCATGGACTGCAGTACGCCAGGCCTCCCTGTCCATCACCAACTCCCAGAGTTTACCCAAACTCATGTCTATTGAATCAGTGATGCCATCCAACCATCTCATCCTCTGTCGTCCCCTTCTCCTCCCACCTTCAATCTTTCCCAGCATCAGGGTCTTTTCAAATGAGTCAGCTCTTCGCATCAGGTGGCCAAAGTATTAGAGTTTCAGCTTCAACATCAGTCCTTCCAATGAACATTCAGGACTGATCTCCTTTAGGATACTCCAAGACCGACTTTATCCTTTAAAGTACACCTTATCTCTGTGCACTTTCTGTCTTTGCTCTTATTAGGCTGGTGGTCTTAGTGTCAGTTCCCCATGCTAATTTTCCTTGTGTCTTTCTTGCGACCTGAAGCAACCTCATCTCCAGCTGATCAGGCATTCTCCCTATTTTTTAAAAGCCCAATTCAGGCCCAGAGGAATCGGGTGGAGAGGGAGGTGGGAGGGGGGATCAGGATGGGGAATACGTGTAAATCTATGGCTGATTCATATCAATGTATGACAAAACCCACTGAAATGTTGTGAAGTAATTAGCCTCCAACCAATCAAAAAATAAATAAATAAATAAATAAAAGCCCAATTCATACCTTCTGATACTGCCAGCTCATCTCAGTCTGTCCCTTCTTTGCATCATGACTCTATTGACTGGGTGGTGTAGTGTAGTAATGTTAACCTAGGGTTTAATGCCAGGAAGCTCTGTTCTATTGCTTATCAGTTGTGCTATCAGTTACCTTCACATGCAAAATGGGAATGATCACAGATATTTTGAGGACTGACCAGGATAAAGAATATAGAGTCTCTAGTATTATGTGGTTCACAGTAAAGGCTACAATGAATCATTTAATGGATAAATCAGTTAATTATGTTTCATTTTCCTGCCACTGAATATATGGCCTGTTTGTAGACTGATATATCATGTGCCTCCAAACTCTATATCATAGAGCCAGAATCAAATTATGACATGGGAGAGATCTGTAGAAATCACTTAACATCATAATTTGTAGAGCCTCATCTTTGAAAAGATCAAAATCCATAATTTTCCCTATGATGAGGAAAGGGGCACCCAGATTTCTTAGATCGATGCCCAAGGTGACACAGTTAGGAGAGGTGGCGTCAAACCCCATCCCAAATGGGGGTTTCTGGACCCACAGATCTTAAAGCTATCTGTTATCCTCTTGTTTATTTCCCTTTTAGAAACTGTCTGAGGTCTGGATCTCTGCTCGTATCCCCATGTCACTCATTGTCTTTATCTCATTGAGGAACATTTGGTTGATATTTGTGGATTGATTGAATCATTCCTTTACTTGGCAATACAGATTTTCTGGAAACCACTACGGAGTATGTATTACACATGGTCTTGTCACCGTTTTGATGTTGTAAACACTCAGAGGGTCCAGTAAGTATGTTTCTGTGCACTGGCTCAGTGTGGTAGGGGAAGGAAATGGGAGAGGAAGTTATATACATCTTGAGCAAATCAAAATTTTCTATTTTTAGTCCTTGCTACTGTTTGGAAGGTACAGCCCTGTTGATGGTAGTCTGGCTTGTGTTTCCTTAGTGCCATTTCCAAAAAGGGAAAAAAAAATATGGGAATTTTTTGTAGTGAAAATAGTTCCTCAGTGCAATCACATTAGTTCCTTCTTTTTCTCTTGATGAAACCTCAAACCCACTAGGCACAGATTCCTCAACCTCAACTATGCATGTCAAAGGCTCATGCAGAGGAGGAGAGTGGAGTCAGTAAAACCAAGGCAGGCAAAATATGTCTGGGTGCCTGAGAGCCAGGGCAGAGAAGACGGGGGAGGGGAGGGAGACCCCTTGCATCAGTGGAGTCTTGGTCTTCTACCCTGGAGATAGCTGAACTCTGAACTACATAGATAAAGAGACACCTAGTGTTAACAGCCCTTTGTTTAAGCAGTCCCTTCTGCCTGAGTTTCTCTCCATCTTCTGTGTGCCTTACAGCCACTCACCAAGTTCTAGTAAGTGAATTACCTCTTTTTAGTTGTTTTTGTGGCAGTTTGGGGATTTTCCTAATCTGAGGCAATGCTAGGTACCATTAGGGAATGATAAAGAACTTTATGAAAGAGAATAAAATTACCTGGTCTCTATGAGATGAATTTCTATACTATAGCAAGCCTTGACTGATCAGAAGTGGTCATAGTAGGATGGCTTGGGGCTGACTGCAAGAGTCCAACACAGCAGACCAGAGCCTGAGTTGGGGTGATGGTCGTGACCATGGTGAAGAGGGGCCAGAGTCCAGACCATCTGAGAAGAGAGGAAACAGAAGGGGCCAAGATGTTTGCGGGATCCTGATTTTCTTCTGGAAAGAGATTTGCTTCCTATCCTAGTGTTTGCCAAATAGGAAATTCCTTTAAAAAATCAGAACTCTGAGACAAGTGTAATGTGAACTTTACTAGAGGAAATGTGGATACCACTGAGCAAATACTACCCCTCATTAACAAGAGAGACTCTACAATCTCCAGACAGAAACAGCTCTGCTCAGATAAAATTGTGACAGTAGGGGTAAGAATAATACATCACTATAATGAATGCTAATTTGTGGATATTGCAGTATTGTCATTGTTTTTTAGTCAAATATGTATTAAGCTCCAACAGGGTCGTATGAATAATGCCAACTGGTAGTTGATTTGAATGCAGAATTCCAAAGAATAGCAAAGAGACAATGCCTTCCTCAGTGATCCATGCAAAGAAATAGAGGAAAACAATAGCATGGGAAAGACTAGAGATCACCTCTAGACTTTTAGAGATACCAAGGGAACTTTTTATGCAAAGATAAAGGACAGAAATGGTATGGATGGACCTAAGAGAAACAGAAGATATTAAGAAGAGGTGGCAAGAATACACAGAAGAATTCCCAGATAATTACGATGGTGTGATCACTCACCTAGAACCAGGCATCCTGGAATGCAAAGTCAAATGGGCCTTAGGAAGCATCACTATGAACAAAACTAGTGAAGGTGATGGAATTCCAGATGGCTATTTCAAATCCTAAAAGATGATGTTGTGAAAGTGCTGCACTCAATATACCAGCAAGTTTGGAAATCCCAGCAGTGGCCACAGGACTGGAAAAGGTCAGTTTTCATTCCAATCCCTAAGAAAGGCAATGCCAAAGAATGCTCAAACTACCGCACAACTGCACTCATCTCACACACTGCGAAGTAATGCTCAAAATTCTCTAGGCCTGGCTTCAACAATATGTGAACTGTTAACTTTGAGATGTTCAAGCTGGATTTAGAAAAGGCAGAGGAACCAGAGATCACATTGCTAACATCTGTTGGATCATCAAAAAGAGCAAGAGAGTTCCAGAAAAATGTCTACTTCTGCTTTATTGACTGTGCCAAAGCCTTTGACTGTGTGATCACAGAAAATTGTGGAAAATTCTTCAAGAGATGGGAATACTAGACCACCTTACCTGCCTCCTGAGAAATGTAGGTCAAGAAGCAACAGTTAGAACTGGACATGGAACAACAGATTGGTTCCAAATTGGAAAAGAAGTATGTCAAGGCTGTATAATGTCACCTTGCTTATTTAACTTATATGCAGGGTATATCATGAGAAATGCTAAACTGGATGAAACACAAGCTGGAATCAAGATTGCCAGGAGAAATATCAATAACCTCAGATATGCAGATGACACTACCCTTATGGCAGAAAGCAAAGAAGATCTAAAAAGCCTTCTGATGATAGTGAAAGAGGAGAATGAAAAAGTTGCTTTAAAGCTCAACATTCAGAAAACTAAGATCATGGCATCCGGTCCCATCACTTCATGGCAAATAGATGGGGAAACCGTGGAAACAGTGGCAGACTTTATTTTCTGGGGCTCCAAAATCACTGCAGATGGTCATTGCAGCCATAAAATTAAAAGACACTTGCTCCTTGGAAGAAAAGTTATGACCAACCTAGACAGCATATTAAAAAGGAGAGACATTGCTTTGCCAACAAAGGCCCATTTAGTCAAGGCTATGGTTTTTCCAGTAGTCATGTATGGATGTGAGAGGTGGACTTTAAAGAAAGTTGAGTGCTGAAGAATTGATGCTTTTGAGCTGTGGTGTTGGAGAAGACTCTTGAGAGTCCCTTGGACAGCAATGAGATCCATCCAGTCCATCCTAAAGGAAATCCATCCTGAGTGTTTGTTAGAAGGACTGATGCTGAAGCTGAAACTCCAATACTTTGGCCACCTGATTCGAAGAACTGACTCATTTGAAAAGACCCTGATGCTGGGAAAGATTGATGGTGGGAGGAGAAGAGGACGATAGAGGATGAGATGGTTGGATGGCATTACTGACTCAATGGACATGAGTTTGAGTAAACCCCTGGAGTTTGTGATAGACAGGGAGGCCTGGCGTGCTGCAGCCCATGGGGTCAGAAAGAGTTGGACTTGACTGAATGACTGAACTGAACTGTACTGAATTGTTAATTGATTTATCAGGAGACTCAGAAGACTTTTATAAACACCAGTAAATGGAAGCTCACAGAACCCCTTTGAGGTGTTCAATGCAAATGCCATTTCCACAGAGGAGGACAAGTAAAGTGGGTTGTATTTGCTCTGTTGGCACTGTTGGTGAGAATAGGAGCTATTGAAGGAAAAAGAAGTTTACCTGTGCCTGGGAATTGAGTTAGAATGTATTAGTAAAGAGTTCTCCATCAGTGTGTTCCAAGTTGTGGGATTTTAATTAAATCATTCTAGTTATTGTTAACACTTGCATTTGCACCTGATGACCAGATTCTAGGCCAACAGATTTCCAACTTATGGGTAGGGATTGCAAAGTTCTTTGTTAAATGCAGATCAAGAGGCCCTGCTCCCAGAGGTTCAGATTTGGTAAATCTGCGAGGGGCCCTAAAAGTTTTACTTTGTAATGGGGGTCTGAGATGCTTCTCTCCTCAGAGGAAGTTCAGTGTCCCTTCAGAACCTCAGCCTTTTTCTTCTTGTAGTTTCTGTCTTTTGCCACCAAAATCTAGCCTCCTTCTGAGATCATGACTTGTGATTTAGTATCTGTAGAGTCTCCTACCACTTGCTTAGTAAAATCCCATAATCCACTTATTTCCAAAGATGCTATGAGCCACCCTGATGGAAGACCCACTGTACCCCTCGCAACCTATAGGACACATAGCTCCCGAGACCTTAGTCCCCCTGGTATTCAAAATATGCCTTTGGGATTCATAGTCTTCTTCTCTTTCACAGGTGGGAACTAAAAAGCAAGAGGGGATGTGAGTTGGTGAGCTATCTCAGTACTTTAAACCCATTTGATTGAAATCCAGGTTAGTGCCTGGATTCCACTGTGAACCACAGTTGGGGTCAGATCCTTGGCAAGTGTTTTAAATTGAATGTATCAGAAAGAAAAAAGTTCATAGTGCAACAGGCAAGAGGCTAGGAATGGTAGAAATGATAAATTCAGTTTTTCATTATTTCTCTGTTGTTTGTCATGGTTCTTTAACATATGCTAAGTATTGAACCATTGCTAAGCAAATAGTAGCCATTTGATGATTGTTTGACTCTGAATATTCTATGAAAAGGAAACATTTCTCAGGAAAGCCTGAAAAGAGATATGGGCTGAGTCGTAGCATGGAGGAAGACTGTCAGTGGAGATGACAACTGCAAGGCTTCAGATAGAATCATCTTTGCCTCCTTTGACTTTTTTAGCTTCTATCTGGGAGTAATAACTGTCTTTTCATAGCACTTGTTAATTTGTATTCTCGAGGTAGAAGACAGAAATGTTTGTTGTCTGATGGACTCACATTCATTCCTGATTAAAGTGAATTCAACTCTCCTCTGTGGCCCCATACTCACTTTTTATCAATGGCAACCTTTTCATGAAAATAAGAATTCTCCTTGGGACCAGCATTAATGTAAATGGTCTGTGCACAGCCTAAAATATATGTGATTCACACCATGTGTTTGTTCCCACAGCAGCACCAAGTCCCAAGATACAATTACTCTGCCCACTCTCTCCTTCCGTCATGAGGACTGTGTTTATTCTTTGTATAGCTGTACCCTGGATACCAGCCAAGCTTCTTCTATGCCTTGGTTTGCACACCTGCATAATCTGACCACGGCTGACCCTCTAAGTCTGACCCTCCTCTATTTTTACCTTAAAGAACACTTGTATTTGCCAAGTGCTGGTACGCATTGCTTTGCAGTGTTCCTTCTATATATCTTTATACTCACATGGTAAATATCTTAGATAATTTTTCTGCATCTAAGACCTGCTCAATTCTCACCGCACTCTCTGATTTCTGTTGTTTGCTCTGGCATCTTGTGTTTCACATAGTTTAATACTTACCTGCCTGTAGTTTGCTCTATAATATGGTGATTTGTGGACATACTAACTCGTTAATGCATCTATAAGCATTTGGAAGGCAGAGAACCAATGATTTTCCTTTTTTGTTTTTTAGTCCTATCATTCATATCAGTGTGTATTGACTGCTTGATAAATATTTATTGAAAACTGCATGAAAACTGTGCTAAATGGGGAGAGAGAAAGCGAGAGAGAGGACTGGAGCTTGGTTTTCCCCTGTAGCTGCAGCTGTGACCTTATTCATGGTAACCTAATAGGCCCCTAGAATCTCCGTTTCATGTTTGAAGGGATGGCCTTTCCCCTTTAACATTTCCAGCCTGGTGTCATGGAAAGTGCAAGAGTTAGAGCTCTGGGGCTAAATGTTTGGGTCCCTAATTCTTTTCTTTTTTTCCTCTGCCTGAGTGACTTGGAAAACTGTTTTTCTCTGACCTTCAGTATCCTTTTTTTATTTTTTATAAAATAGGAATAGTATCTGCTCATCTTTAGGATTGCTGGGAGGATTGAATGAGATAATATTTATGAAAATGCTTTTCTGAACTTAGGCAGTACTCTGTTGATAATGGCAGTGTGGAGGGAGCTGTGATTTGCTTTTCACGTGTTCCCAGTGGTAACTACGTCCCAGCCAGGGTACAGTGGACTGGCTAACTGGCCAACAATGCTGCTGGTTCCTCTTGGAACAGGGAGTTTGACTGAGAGAAAGTGATGAACAGATCCTGAATAATCACTCGAGTATTGATGTATCTTTGATTGTTAGAGAACACGATTCCTGCCACTTTAGGTAATTTCCCCCATAACTTTTCCATTCTGAGCCTCTGAGATAAGACGTGATGTGTGTTTCATCTTTTTCCCTTCTGCCTGCTTGCTAAGGTGTCGTTCTCACCTGTCTTTTTCCATTTCCATTAGTCAGCTAGTGACTGTGCCAACAGCGCAGCTGAATGCAACTTCCTTTCTGAAGTTATCAGTAACCCTATTTTTGAAACGAGTGTTGTAAATTGTATCTTGTTAGTATCTGCACTATAGCTTCTGTATTTTCAGCTATTGAAGTGCACTTACACTAAATAGAAACAGAGTAAATTTGTTCCAGTAAGTGGCTTTAAGGGAAAGAACCGACAACAATGAAAAACTTTCAACGACTTATAATGTTAGGGAGGTTGTATTTATATGAATATGTGACAATAACAGAACTTCTCCAAAAAGAGAACATGAAGATCAAATCTAAACCCATCATTTTGCTGTTGAGAAAACACAAGCTTAGAAAGGGTCACCCTACTGAATTAAGACAGAACCGAGACAAAGTGTCTGGTTTGCTGTTTCTCTGTTCTCCTGGTCTACACGTGTACCTCCTGATTCACTAAAGGGATTTCTGTGGTTGCACTGGGTGGATAATGTGTCACTTTTTCTGGGTCAAGATTTCTCAATGTTCAACCAACTTCGGACATTAGGGCACCTAAAAGCTTCTTAGGAGAAACTTGCCATACTGTCTTCATTTACTTGACAGTGAGTTCTGAGTGGGAGGACGGGAACAATGAAGCACTGATTCAGATCTCCCTGCCCCATCCTTATCACTTGGTTGTGTGACTAGTAGCAAATCACTTGTGCTTTCTGGTTCTCTGTTTCCTTTTTGGTTTGATTATGGTATCCTAATAGGTCTTAGCTGAGTTTCTCCCTGTCTCCAGTGTCTATGAATCGAAGTGTCTCCATCCATTCTGATGTTTCTCTTCTAGGAATTTCTGTAGCACTGGTTGGCATCTGTGTGTCCATATTGCATTTTCAAGGGGTGGAGGATGGACTCTTCTCTTTGCTTAATTTTGGTGATCCTGTCCCACCAGTGACACTGGAAGTCCTTGGACAGTGCCTGTGCTCCTCTCATCCCAAAAGTTTCCTCATCTGGAAGATGGGACCAGAGTAACTTTCTGCCTGTTTTATAGGTTCCTAAGAGGAACACTTGAAACAATGCATAAAAATATTTTCTTTAGAAAAGATGTTTCACACTATAAGGTACTCAGGTTTTAGACTGATTTCAGTCCTTTCACTGAAGTACTATCCCCAACATCTAAATCATTTCTTTGGGGGCATTTTATTGTCTTTACGTGAAAATGTTGGAATAAGTGCTTAAATTCCCCTTTGAATTCTAATATTACATGAGCCTGAGTTACTTTTTCTATGCTAATCATCTATAATCTATTCACACTTTCCCAAATGTCCTTTATCTGTAAGACCTGACTTATGGTGTTTAGCACATAGAATCAGAGTCAGGAAAGTTTAAAGGAATTTCTCACCCCCCTTATCTGCTTCGATGACAAGCCCCCTGGCTTGATATATTTGGCCACTTGACATGGAATGCTTGAAACAGGAACTGAACACTTTCCTTGGTTTTCAATTTTGGCAACATTTTGAGGAGTCTTGAAAGAATTCAAGGATAAAAGTCGTGAGGATGATGAACCAATATATAAAATTAATATCACATTTCTAACTATTCAGATAGTTCAGTTCAGCCAATCAGTCGTGTCCGACTCTTTGCAACCCCATGGACTGCAGCATGCCAGGCCTCCCTGTCCATCACCAACTCCTGGAGCTTACTCAAACTTATGTCCATTGAGTCTGTGATGCCATCCAACCATCTCATCCTCTGTCATCCCCTTCTCCTCCCACCTTCAATCTTTCCCAGCATCAGGGTCTTTTCAGATGAGTCAGTTCTTCACATCAGGAGGCCAAAGTATTGGAGTTTCACCTTCAACATCAGCCCTTCCAATGAATATTCAGAAATTATTTCCTTTGGGATGGACTGGTTGGATTTCCTTGCAGTCCAAGGGACTCTCAAGAGTCTTCTCCAACACCACAGTTCAAATTAATCAATTCTTCAGTGCTCAGCTTTCTTTACATCCATACATGACTACTGGAAAAACCATAGCCTTGACTAAATGGGCCTTTGTTGGCAAAGCAATGTCTTTGCTTTTTAATATGCTGTCTAGGTTGGTCATAGCTTTCCTTCCAAGGAGCAAGCGTCTTTTAATTTCATGGCTGCAGTCATCATCTGCAGTGATTTTGGAGCCCACCAAAATAGAGTCTGCCACTGTTTCCACTGTCTCGCCATCTATTTGCCATGAAGTGATGGGACAAGATGCCATGATCTTAGTTTTCTGAATGTTGAGTTTTAAGCCAACTTTTTCACTCTCCTCTTTCACTTCATCAAGAGGCTCTTTAGTTCTTCTTCAGTTTCTGCCATAAGGGTGGTGTCATCTGTGTATCTGAGCTTATTGATATTTCTCCTGGAATTCTTGATTCTGGCTTGTGCTTCATCCAGCCTGGCATTTTGCACAATATACCCTGAATATAAGTTAAATAAGCAGAATGACAATATACAGCCATGACATACTCCTTTTCCTATTTGGAACCAATCTGTTGTTCCATGTCCAGTTCTAACTGTTGCTTCCTGACCTGCATACAGGTTTCTCAGGGGTCAGGCCAGGTGGTCGGGTATTGCCATCTTGTTCAGAATTTTCCACAGTTTATTGTGATCCACACAGTCAAAGGCTTTGGCACAGTCAATAACGCAGAGATAGATGTTTTTCTGGAACTCTCTTGCTTTTTCAATGATCCAGCAGATGTTGTTTGATCTCTGGTTCGTCTACCTTTTCTAACTCCAGCTTGAACATCTGGAAGTTCATGGTTCACATATTGTTGAAGCCTGGCTTGGAGAATTTTGAGCATTACTTTACTAGCGTGTGAGATGAGTGCCATTGTGCGGTACCTTGAGCATTCTTTGGCATTGCCTTTCTTATGGATTGGAACGAAAACTGACCTTTTCCAGTCCTGTGGCCACTGCTGAGTTTTCCAAACTTGCTGGTATATTGAGTGCAGCACTTTCACAGCATCATCTTTTAGGATTTGAAATAGCTCAACTGGAATTCCATCACCTCTACTAGTTTTGTTCGTAGTGATGCTTCCTAAGGTCCACTTGACTTCACATTCCAGGATGCCTGGTTCTAGGTGAGTGATCACACCATCGTGATTATCTGGGTCATGAAGATCTTTTTTGAATAGTTCTTCTGTGTATTCTTGCCACCTCTTCTTAATATCTCCTGCTTCTGTTAGGTCCATACCATTTCTGTCCTTTATTGAGCCCATCTTTGCAAGAAATGTTCCCTTGGTATCTCTAATTTCCTTGAAGAGATTTCTAGTCTTTCCCATTCTATTGTTTTCCTCTATTTCTTTGCACTGATCACTGAGGAAGGCTCTCTTATCTCTCCTTGCTATTCTTTGCAACTCTGCATTCAAATGGGTCTATCTTTCCTTTTTTCCTTTTGCTTTTTGCTCTTTTCACAGCTATTTGTAAGGCCTCCTCAGATAGCCATTTTGCCTTTCTGCATTTCTTTTTCTTAGAGATGGTCTTGATCCCTGTCTCCTGTACAATGTCATGAACCTCCGTCCATAGTTCATCAGGCACTCTGTTTATCAGATCTCATCCCTTAAATCTATTTCTCACTTCCCTTGTATAATCATTAAGGATTTGATTTATGTCATACCTAAATGATTTAGTGGTTTTCCCTACTTTCTTTAAGTCTGAATGTGGCAATAAGGAGTTCATGATCTGAGCCACAGGCAGCTCCCAGTGTTGTGTTTGCTGATTGTATAGAGCTTCTCCATCTTTGGCTGCAAAGGATATAATCAATCTGATTTTGATGTTGATCATCTGGCGATGTCCATGTGTAGAGTCTTCTCTTGTGTTGTTGGAAGAGGGTGTGACATTTACTTCTGGTTATTTCTGTTGCATTGTTGGGGAGTGGGCGAAAGTGATTTCTGGAATTTATCATGCCTTAACTCATTTTTCTAATGTGTTTGCATTGTATCCAAATGCAAAAGTATCTTCCATGAGATTTTAAAACAAAATTAGTAGCGTAAATATCTGGCATAATCTTTTATCTACTGCATGCTGCAACAGGGACCAAAAATATTTCATCTGTCTGTTTGTTTCATTGGAGTAGGAATGGCAACCCTCTCCACTAATCTTGCCTGGAAGAATTCCTTGGAGAAAGGAAGCTGGTGGGCTATAGTCCCTGGGGTCACAAAGAGTTGGATACTATTGAGCTACTGAGTACACACACATTTTTTTCACAAGTTCAAGTGATAATTGTTCTTCTTTCCCTTCCACCCTCAAATATTGCTTCCTTAATGGCAAATCCCAGGTGGCACTAGTGGTAAAGAACTCTCCTGACAATAAAAGAGACTTAAGAGATGAAGGTTTGATCCCTCATTCAGGAAGATCTCCTGGAGAAAGAAACAGTAAAGCATTCTTGTATTCTTTCCTGGAGAATCCCATGGGCAGAGGAGCCTAGTGGGCTACAGTCCATAAGGTCTGAAAGAGTCAGACATGACTGAAGCAGTGACTTAGCACGCACACAATGGCGAATCAAACTTGTTTTTTCTCTACCTTTTAAAACTTCTCCTACTTGTATTATTTTGTGTTAACTGTATTAGGCAAAGCATTTCTGGGAAAGTTTCCATGGTACTATATGATGATATCTTTATAGTTGTTTCAAGGGGATGTATCTCCTTTTTACACATGCACACACATGTGTGTTTATACACAAAGTACCGAGAAGGCAGCTTGGTATAGTGTTCACTAAGCTATGTGTGTGGACTGACTGGCAAGGTGGCTCCTCCGAGGATCCCACTTCTTCCTCCGTAGCTTGCCCAGAAAATCTGCGGTGGTGATTTTCCAACTTCTGTAGAACTGCTTCAGGAGATATCTCTGGAGGCAATGGGAAAAACCCGGTGGGTGGAGCTCTGCACTTCTCTGCTTGTACTTGAACCAGAGCAGCTCTGTTTTTAATCTGTTTTAAATAATGGGGTTTGGTGTGTGATTTCACTTTTGCCACAGGGTTCTGCTGCTTATAAAAGGCCTGCCAAATGTCTCTTTTACTGTCAAATAGTTAATCTTATTATCAATGGGTAGGTACTGTAAGTATTTTTCTGTGTTCTTATATAGCTATTGTCATACATATTGACCTTTATTTTAATTTTAAGGGACTGGTAAAAGAGTACATTCTCAATATTACCTTTATTTTATAAAGATTAGAATTCAGTAGAAATAATTCCATGAGTAGATAATACAATGATAAGGTTTTGTTGTTGTTGTTGTTGCTATTGTTTATTTGCTTGCTTGTTTTTGACTGTGTGTATGTTTTGCCTTCTTATCTGAAGAGAGCAGTGAATGAAGGGGCCGTACTCAACCACAGAACACTTTAACCATGTCCCTGTCCTTTCTGACATCTGAGTTGACTTCCACTGTGAGTGGGCCTAACTCTGGTGAGTTTGGGTCTGACTGCAAGTAGTCAGTGAAGATAGTGGCACGCAAGCTATGAAATGTCATTTTAGACTCGTGTAGTGTGAGAGCTTACAAAAAAATAAAAGAGGACCTGGAACATTCATACCCTTCATTTTATGTAAGTAAAAATTGAGTTTCAGAAAGGAAAAGTGACTGCCTGCTAATGTCACAAGTAGACGTGACCCCTTACTGTCATCCCTGTGAATGAGCTCATGGTGGCTGCTTCAGTAAGGCTGATGGTGGGACCAAGGCCACTGGAGTATTTCCATATAAAGAGTTCATCATTAGGATCCAGGTGGATGAGATCTGGCACTGGAAGGCTCAGGCTTAGGGCCATATCTCTCTCCTTTTCTTCTTCCCTTCCATTCTCCCTCTGATCCTTCATGTTTTTATTATTTGCATGCCCATTCATCCCCTGTCTCTGATAATTACATCTAAGCTTCTTATATGTTCCAATTCTTAGCCACAGACAGACATGATTCTTTGTGTTTATCATAACTACAGTTCATCCTCATGGCAGTTTTGTCACATGTTGCTTGGTTAGAAGGAGGTTTATTGCCTCACTTACCTTTTTGTCACAGGCCAAAGGTTAGATCGCCAGCCTGCTTGTGGACAGGCTGTCCAGCTTTGCTTCCACGGGTCATAATGTTGGGAGGTAGAGTCTTATGGGCCAGAACATGGCTCTTTGGCAACAGCGGCTAAGGTCAACAGTGTTTCCTTTAAAGAGATGTGGGTTGACCAGACATTATCAATGTTGAGTGAGTGTGCTAGGACTGAAGAAGATGAGATGAAAGGGAATAGAGACAAAAAATTGAGGCAGGTGTCAAGCCTAGTGCTGAGGTTCTATCTTGATGTTTTTTGCTTCAAGTATACTAGAACCATGAAAACCTCTTTGTTCCCTGTTGTTACCTTACTTTCTGTCTATTCATTGCCATACTGTATTATTCTTGTTTGAATTGTAAAGAGGTTGTCTCTGTTTCAAATGCTAAGTGTTTGCACCAAAAAATGGCTTTTTATGGCACCTTTTCCCCCTTGTCCTTAATCTGCAGGGTACATGACTCTTCTTACATAATAATGAGACTCAACTTTTACCTTAGTTTTGCATATTAGAAAAGTTGGATAGTATTTCTATCAGTCATTGGATAATAAACTTCTTAGGGAAGGTCTTTGTTGTTGCTGTTTAAATCTCTGTCTTTTCCGTGTGGTTTTACAGAGTACGAGAGAACACGGTATAGTTGATATCATTAACCAGATGTGAAAGTCGTATTTTCTGGTAGACTATAACTATAGTCTATAACAAGTCTATAACTATAACAAGAACTATAACTTCTTGAGGTTGGGGATCATGCCTTTCTTAGATTGCTTGCTACTTAGTACAGTGATCTCATAGAGTCGTGTATGAGAAGAGACATTCACATGAACCAACAATGACTTACCCTATGAACATTTCTATTGGAGAGAATTAGACAGAGAAGAGTCAGTTATCATATAAGCTGGGTTACCAGTGATGACTTCCTGAAAGAGAGTATATACGAGAAGACAGATGAACTTTTGGAAAGATGACTTCTTCAACTTACTCAATGGGAAGAAGAATGCACAACCATGAGCTAAAGCATTTCTTTCCCAACATTTTCTGTCAAATTCAATAATGTGACATTTCTATTAGATAAAATAGGTCATATTTTCTGATGAATGCTGCCTGTGTCAACTCAGCATTACTAGAACCAGTGTGTTGAGGGTGCTTATATTATTATATAGCATGTGGGATTATGTGGGATTACATTGACAAAATGTGGTCCACTGGAGAAGGGAATGGCAAGCCACTTCAGTATTCTTGCCTTAAGAACCCCATTAATAGTATGAAAAGGCAAAAAGAGAGGCCACTGAAAGATGAACTCCCCAGGTCAGTAGGTGCCCAATATGCTACTGGAGATCAGTGGAGAAATAACTCCAGAAAGAATGAAGAGATGGAGCCAAAGCAAAAACAACACCCAGTTGTGGATGTGACTGGTGACAGAAGCAAGGTCCCATGCTGTAAAGACCAATATTCCACAGGAACCTGGAATGTTAGCTCCATGAACTAAAGCAACTTGGAAGTGGTCAAACAGGAGATGGCAAGAGTGAATGTCTGTATTTTAGGGATCAGTGAACTAAAATGGACTGGAATGGGTGAATTTAACTCAGATGACCATTATACCTACTACTGTGGGCAAGAATCCCTTTGAAGAAATGCAGTAGTCATCACAGTCAACAGAAGAGTCTGAAATTCAGTACTTGGATGCAATCTCAATAATGACAGAATGATCTCTGTTCATTTCCAAGGCAAGCCATTCAGTATCACAGGAATCCAAGTCTGTGCCCCGACCTGTAGTACTGAATAAGCTGAAGTTGAACAGTTCTATGAAGACCTACAAGACCTTTTAGAACTAACACCCCCAAAAGTTGTCCTTTTCAGTACAGGGGACTGGAATGCAAAAGTAGGAAGTCAAGAAACACCTGGAGTAACAGGCAGATTTGGTCTTGACTACAAAATGAAGCAGGGAAAAGGCTAATAGAGTTTTTCCAAGAGAACGCACTGGTCATAGCAAACACCCTCTTCCAACAATACAGGAAAAGACTCTACACATGGACATCACCAGACAGTCAACATAGAAATCAGATTGATTATATTCCTTGCAGCCAGAGATGGAGAAGCTCTATACAATCAGCAAAAACAAGACTGGGAGCTGACTGTGGCTCAGATCATGAACTCCTTTTTGACACATTCAGACTTAAATTAAAGAAAGTAGGGAAAACCACTAGATCATTCAGGTATGATCTAAATCAAATCTCTAACAATTATACAGTGGAGGTGAGGACTAGATCTGATAGAATGCCTGATGAACTATGGACAGAGGTTCATGACATTGTATAGGAGACAGGGATCAAGACCATCTCCACGAAAAAGAAATGCAAAAAAGCAAAATGGCTGTCTGAGGAGGCCTTACAAATAGCTGAGAAAAGAACAGAAGCAAAAAGCAAAGGAGAAAAGGAAAGATATACCCATTTGAATGCAGAGTTCCAAAGAATAGCAAGGAGAGATAAGAAAGCCTTCCTCAGTGATCAGTGCAAAGAAACAGAGGAAAACAACACAATGGGAAAGACTAGCGATATCTTCAAGGAAATTAGAAATACCAAGGGAACATTTCTTGCAAAGATGGGCTCAATAAAGGATAAAAATGGTATGGAACAGAAGCAGAAGATATTACAAAGAGATGGCAAGAATATGCAGAGGAACTATTCAGAAAATGTTGGTCCTTTATTGGACCGGAACCTGGTGGTTCAGAGTCGACGATGAGAAAGTGCAAGAAGGAAAGAGGCTAATATTCCCTGGGTTACACAGCCAGCTTTCGCGTTTCAGGGAATCAGTCAGAAATAGATAAAGAGAAAGAGAGGAAGAGAAAGAAAGACAGGGGGGCCAAAGCTCTGATGGAGCAAAGGTGTTTTAATCAACATGGTGTGGGCATATATACTGTCTTACAAGTTAGTTATTCTCAGCAAAGATAAAGATTAAAATTCCAGGCTTACAAAACACAAAGTGATCCCTATTAAGGAGAGAAGAGGGTGCTTATCACCATAATGAGAAACTAACAAAGGACATGACTGGATTCCTCAGCCTCAGGAAGGGCATGCCTCTCCTCTTAATTCCTGAATATTCAGGAATTAATAAGGGCCAGAGGATTCCTGACAAGAAAAAATCTTCATGACCCAGATAATCACAATTGTGTGATCACTCACCTAGAGCCAGACATCCTGGAATGTGAAGTCAAGTGGACCTTAGGAAACATTACTAGGAACAAAGCTAGTGGAAGTGATGGAATTCCAGTTGAGCTATTTCAAATCCTGAAAGATGATGCTGTGAAAGTGCTGCACTCAATATGCCAGCAAATTTGGAAAACTCAGCAGTGGTCACAGGGCTAGAAAAGGTCAGTTTTCATTCCAATCCCTAAGAAAGGCAATGCCAAAGAATGTTGAGACTACCACACAAATGCACTCATCTCACACACTAGTAAAGAAATACTCAAAATTCTCCAAGCCAGGCTTCAACAATACATGAACTGTGAACTTCCAGATCTTCAAGCTGGTTTTAGAAAAGGCAGAGGAACCAGAGATCAAATTGCCAACATCCGTTGGATCATCAAAAAAGCAAGAAAGTTCCAGAAAAACATCTATTTCTGGTTTATTGACTATACCAAAGCCTTTGACTGTGTGCATCACCAGAAACTGTGGAAAATTCTTCAAGAGATGCAAATACCAGACCACCTGACCTTCCTCTTGAGAATTCTGTATGCAGGTCAGGACGTAACAGTTAGAACTGGACATGGAACAACAGACTGGTTCCAAATAGGGAAAGAAGTATGCCAAGGCTGTATATTGTCACCCTGCTTATTTAACTTATATTCAGAGTACATCATGAGAAGCGCTGGGCTGGATGAAACACAAGCTTGGGTCAAGATTGCCAGTAGAAATATCAATAACCTCAAATGTGCAGATGACAACACCCTTATGGCCAAAAGAGAATTAAAGAGCCTCTTAATGAAAGTGAAAGAAGAGAGTGAAAAAGTTGGCTTGAAGCTTAACATTCAGAAAACTAAGACTATGGCAACTGGTCCCATCACTTCATGGCAAATAGATGTGGAAACAGTGGCAGACTTTTTTTTTGTGGGGGGCGCTCCAAAATCACTACAAATGGTGACTGTAGCTGTGATGTTAAAAGACGCTCACTCCTTCGAACGAAAGTTATGACCAACCTAGACAGCATATTAAAAAAGAGACATTACTTTGCCAACAAATGTCCATCTAGTCAAGGCTGTGGTTTTTCCAGTAGTCATGTATGGATGTGAGAATTGGACTATTAAAAAAATCTGAGCACTGAAGAACTGATGCTTTTAAATTGTGGTGATGGAGAAGACTCTTGAAGAGTCCCTTGGACTGCAAGGAGATCCAACCAGTCCATCCTAAAGGAGATCAGTCTTGGGTGTTCATTGGAAGGACTGATGTTGAAGCTGAAATCCAATACTTTGGCCACCTGATGCGAAGAACTAACTCATTTGAAAAGACCCTGATGCTAAGAAAGATTGACGGCAGGAGGAGAAGGGGATGACAGAGGATGAGACGGTTGGATGGCATCACCAACTCAATGGACATGAGTTTGGGTAAACTATGGGAGTTTGTGATGGACAGGGAGGCCTGGCATGCTGTAGTTCATGGGGTTGCAAAGAGTCAGACATAATTGAGTGACCGAAGTGAACTGATGTGGGATTATATTAAGAAGCTGTGCTACTGTTTTCATTTTATTTTGATCCAGATTTCTCTTACTCATTATTTCGATTGGCTATTGGCATTTTTATGGCAGCATTAGCCATATAAAATACACTCTCTTTGCTCTTGCAAATGTTCATTGTGTTGGAAATATGCTTAGAGCAGTGGTTGTCAAAATTCTTCCCTCGGATCAGCACCATCAGTGTCACTTGGGAAGAACTTGTTAGAAATGTAAGTTCTTGGTCCTCACCCAAGATGTACAGAACCAGGAACTCTCGAGTGGGATCCAGTCATCTGCGTTTTAACAAGCTCTCTGGGTTGTTCTATACAGGCTAATGTTTGAGAACCACTGATCTAGAATTATATTCTTCACAGTTAATTTCTAGCACCGTTACATGTTAAGAAGCATAGGCACCCCATCTCATTGAAGTCCCTAGCAGCTGATTTTTATTTTGAATCAGAATGCTTTTAAAAGTTAAAAACTCAGTTGATTCATCATGTCAGCCAGTGAGACCGTGATCAAGGTAGTACTTGAATAGCTGTTGTTTATTGAATACTTAAGATGTGAGCAATACTTGATATGTATGAACTCATTTAATCCTTACAATAACTCCATGACAAATTGAGAGCCAGAAACCTCAGGGAAATTGCTTAATGTCACAAAACTGGTAAGTGGCAGTTCTAGGTTTCAAACTCCTCCATTCTGACTCCAGAGCCTTTATCACTACTTTTGTTTCTTATTAAGGATGCTTTGGGGGTAAAATTTAATAAAAATGATCACAAAGAAATTCACTGATTTTATTCTTAGCTTCCTCAAAGATAGAAAGATGATGGGTAAATGATAGATGCTCAGTTTTGTTGCTTAGAGATAATACAACTATTCTTGTATCCCTCTTGTTGTCACCAACCATTATCTTTTTAACATTAATGTTAGAAATAAGTGGATAATGAACTTTACTGGCCATAAAAGAAAACAAAAATGAAGTGAAATTCCCGTTGTATTATTAATACTCAATACCACTGGAAAGAAAATAAAAATTGTACTTAAATGGAATATACTGTTTTATGCTACATGCCTCCTAAGGTTCCCTAGAATGACATGGTTTTATATTCCTAAGCTATCAGGGAAAGATTTTTTTTCCCTAATGAATCACCAAGGGAAGTTCAGGAATGAATAGGGGTTGGGAGTCCCTTGGTGTTACACGTGGGGTCTGCCCCAGTGAGTTCCGTGAGCTTCACAATGTAAATATCACAGGTTTAGTGCCCCAGCATCAAGTTTTCTCTCCGGTCATTTTGAGCAGTCACATGCAGATCTTGACTCCTCAGATCCCCTTTCTGTGATGTGTCAGTGTGATTGTTTGGCCATGTCGGGGATTCTGGAGGTTGTTGAGGATTAGGTCACCTCATGCATGTTTGAGTGTGACTCTGTGTATTGACTCTAATTCTAGGATGTAAACTTCCTAGGGCAGAGAGCAGTTCTTAATCAACTAGACTATTCCCTGATCTTTTGTTGTTCTTAACAGCCTGAAAGAGAACTCTCTCTTTAATAATGTTGATTTGATCATTAGGTTCCTGAGGTTTTTGTTTTTTTAAATAGCAGGGGACCTTGTAGTTAGTCCTGCTCCCTACCTCAAAAAGGAAATGAATATTTACCAAATAAATTGTTATTATGCTAAGCAGTATCCATTTATTTTCGTTCACTAATAACAGATACTTTCAGCATTGTGCAACTACCAATGCAGTAATCAGTTCAGGCAAGGATCATCTGTGGATGCTAAAATCATTGGTTAAAAGGTTTGTGATGAGCAGAATATTAGCAGAGTCTCAAAATGTCACTTCACAGATCATATATTGATTTAAAAGGGAAATAGGCACTTTTGCAGTGAAGAAATCTGGTGGATTAACCAAGTCATCAAACTTGTCATCACTAAATGGCCAAATGGCATCATGAACTTCCTGATGTAATGCAATGGAAGGGTTTTCCTGACAAACTTGTGTAATCTGAAACTGATCATCAGACAAAGCCAGATTTTTCAACTTTTTACGAATTGCCTGGCCGGATTTCTTTACGCAAAATCAATTTCATGAAAGACAAACATAATGTGGGACCTGTTCTAAATTAAAAGAGAATAAAAAGACACATCACTTAAATGTATGATCTTTGATTAGATTCTGGATGGCAATGAACAACAATCAATAAAAGGACATTAGGGGGGCTTCTGATGAGATGTGAGCATTTTGATGAAATGTGGGTCTGAGAATGGTATTGAAAAATTAGTTCTTCGGACATGTTAAGCTGAAGTAAATGGAAGGGAAGTTTCTGCAACTTCTTTCAAACAGTTAAACTACAATAACAAGCAAGCAGCTATATTTGTTATTGAAGAGAGAAAGGCAAAATATTGGCCACTTTTGAATTTGGGTATCTGTGTAAAGGCTGTGTGTATGGAGTTCATGTCACTACTTGTTCAACTTTTCTATGAGTTTTTTTTTTTTAAATAAAAACAATTGCATATAAAGAGTAAGTATATAAATAAATATAAATGAAAGCTCTTTCATGACTCAACTGCTGATGCTTCTTTATCTATCACCTGTAGTGTAGTGACCCATATGACTTTACATGCTATGCATTTTGGTTCTGGACTCTATTTTAAAACATATTTCTCTGTACTTATAGTGAGAGAGTCATCACCCTGTAGTTCTACTTGGAACTAAGAATTATGATTTTCTCAATTATAATAAGCCCCTATTGTGATTTGGTGAGCTTTTATTAATATCATATACATATTTGTTGAATTAATGAAGTTAAGTGTCTTACAGAAAATAATATCCAATAAACGGCTTCTTCACATGAGTTTTATAGCTGTTAATAAAAAGTCATAGTCATTGTACCCGCTCTCTCATCCTATCTTCAGAGGTCAACCACCACCTCTTCATACGTATAACCGGGCAGTCCCTTGCCTCAGCTGCAGAACCTTTCTCTCACTTTCTGTCCTGGGACTTTCCTCATATCAGTGTACTTCTTTGGACAGGTAAGAGCGAGTTTGTAACCCTCTAGGTGATTCTAACCCAATGAAGAACTAGAGTCAGAGGGTAAATATTCTTTCATTCTCTAGGAGGGATAATCTGAGGCTTATTTCAAGGAACTCCTTAGGGTGCTCCCAGGAGAATGGAGCCCTAGTTGTCCATATTGGTGACCAGTTCAATTATGTACCTTTGAAATGGCTTTTCCTCCTATTTTTCTTAACTTATTCAGTCATTCAGGACTGTTTTCTTTTGGGGTGGGGGGTGGGGATTGATTCTCAAAACCAATGAGCTGCACCCAGCTTTTGTCTCAAGCTTTGTTTTTGGCAAAACCTAGCCTAAGACAATGGAATCTCTCTGTTGTTGAAGAATGTAAGAATTGTTATTATTAAAGTAACCACTTTATAGGTGGCCTTGTGGTATCTAGAAAAAGCATGAGGCAAAGAGGCAGGAGACTCTTCTTTATTGTTACCTGGCCTCAGGCAGGTCACTCAATGATCAGGTGACTGGTAAGTCTACAGTGACAGGGAGTTAAGGAGAAGACATGTAGGTAAGTGAGTTGAATTCCATTAGCTGGTTATAGAACTGTGTTCTAGTGTGTGGTGTTAAATGTTGAGAGTAATGAAGTAGTTTCTAGGTCTAAAGGTGCTGTGGTGGTAGAAGAAGCACCAAGAGAAAGACCGGTGGTGGGACTTGTGCAGGACTTCAGTTATTTGAACTGAGACATTAAGTAGAGAGTCAGCAATGAGAAAGAAGCCTATCCTCGTCTGTAATGGAAATTGAAATATAGGAACAGAGTTCTTATCAGAAGGCCAGGTGGGGCAGTAAGGGGAAAAATCTCACAGCTTTAGTCTGGATAGTGTTCTGTGGTGTCATGAGAAATGAGAAACTGACAATGGGGAGTAGTCCCAATTCAGAGGGAAGAGAGAATGAATCTTACATGCTCAGGCTGGTTGGACACTGTAATTACTCATTTCATTGCATGGCTCAGAATAATTCTGTAATTTTTGAGACTCCATGGTATCCAGTACTTAAGGTGTGGGCAGTTGCCATGCTGTCTACTACAGTAAAGTACAGATGCTGAAGACCTGATTAAGTCCTGTCTCTTTGCTGATACCCCAAGGGAATACTTAATGAATGATTCTCCCTTTAAGAAGAAGAATAATTAGCAATAACTATTATTCATATTAATTTATGGTTACTGGTTGCTATAATTATTGCTATTTATGAAAAATCATTATAATTATAGCACTTTACAATTTAAAGAGTGTTTTTCCCATCCATTTTCTTATCTGAGTCTTGTAATGTCCCTCTGGCTTAGGTCAGGCAGGTGATCTTCTCCTAGTTTTATAGATGAGGATACTGTGTCCCAAGGGAGAATTTAACTAGACTCCAGCCCACCACCCGTATCAATATTTTGTGCTGTCCATGAGTTTATGGAAATGCAGTGATTGAATTTCATGTTAATAATACTGTTTTTTAGCTGCATGTAAGAGGATCAGGTTCACACAGTTCTCAGTTGCCTTCCATAACAGTAATGTCCTACCTTTTGTTGTACCAGAATCCATTGCCAGGATGTTCACATGAATTTTAAATTTTAAGAGACTTGTGTCTTAATAATACTACAGTATTTCATAGTTACTCAATGAGGTGAAGATGAGATCACTTCTGATGCAGGGAATCACTCCTTAAAAACATCTGGTCCTAGGACAGAGATGCACTGGCCTTAGAGAGTTTGGTCACACTGGAGATTCAGACACTGAGAACACATAAACAGCCTGTCATTACAGTGTTTGCCCATTTCTGGCTATAGCAAGGGGGCTAATGAAAGTCTCTCAATTTTCACAAGGAGGACCTTCCAGTCTGGGTTATAAAATGTGAAAAACACAAACACACACAGGTGTGCACACACAGTCATCCTGAACCTTTTGATTCCTTTCATATTCATTGATCCTGCTGTGCTTCTAGCTGATTTGACTCAAAAGATGCTGATACAGGAAAGGTTACTGGCTGACCCATGGCAGAGTCTGCCATTACTTATTCATTGATTTACTCCAATTATTTATTGAACACATACATGGATCAGACCCTGAGCAAGATTCTGGAGAAGTGATGAGGAGGGAAACAGACAAATTCCTTGTGCTCATGAAGTGTACATTATCCTGGGGAGACTGTTGATAGACTCTTTGTGACCCTTTGGTCTGTAACCCGCCAGGTCCCTCTGCCCATGGGAGCTTTCAGGCAAGAATACTGAAGTGGGTTGCCATTTCCTTTCCCAGGAAATTTCCCTGAACCAGGGATCAAACCCGCATCTCCTGTGTCTCTTGCATTGCAAGCAGATTTCTTGCCCATTGAGCTATCTGGGAAAGCACAAGACAAACATGCATAAGAGTTAATGTTAGATGGTGATAGATATTATGAGAAATGTAAGCAAAACAGATAGAGGGGTCATGGGGCTTCCTTAGTGGCTCAGATGGTAAATAATCTACCTGTAATGAAAGAGACCCAGGTTCAATCCCTGGGTTTGGAAGATCCCCTGGAGAAGGGAATGGCTACCCACTCCAGAATTCTTGTCTGGAGAAGTCCATGGACAGTGGTTACAGTCCATGGGGTCACAGTGAGTTGTTCATAACTGAGCAACTAACACTACTTTCAGAGGGATCATACAAATATACCCAGAAAGAGAAGATGATTAAAAGGTTGTTTTAGATTATCTGATTAAAAAGTACCCATAGTTAGTATGAGAAAATTTTTGAAGAGATTATAGTTGAAAATTTCCCCATCATGAAAAAGGAAATAGTCAATCAAGTCCAAGAGGTGAAAAGTTTCCCATACGGGATAAACCCAACGAGAAACATGCCCAGACACATACTAATCAAACTAGCAAAGACTAAACACAAAGAAAGAATATTAAAAGCAGCAAGGGAAAAGCAACAAGTAACATACAAGGGAAATCCCATACATTTAACAGCTGATCTTTCAGCAAAAACTGTGCAGGCCAGAAGGGAATGGCAGGATAAATTTAAAATTCTGAAAAGGAAAAAATCTACACCCTATATTACCGTACCCAGCAAGGATCTCATTCAAAATGATGGAGAAATAAAAAGCTTTTCAGAAAAGCAAAAGTTAAGAGGATTCAGTACCAGCAAACCAGCTTTACAACAAATGTTGTTGTTGTGAGTCACTCAGTCATGTCCGAAAGGGACTTATATAGTCAAGAAATGCAAAAGAAAAAAAAAAGATCTACAAAATCAACCCCAAACGATTAAGAAAATGGCAATAGGAATATGTATATCAATAATTACTTTAAATAGGAATGGATTAAATGTTCCAATGAAAAGACACAGACTGGCAAACAAGACCCATATGTATGCTGTCTATAAGAAACCCACTTCAAACCTAAAGACTCTAAAGTGAGACTGAAAGTGAGAGGATGGAATAATATATTCCATGCAAATGGGAAGCAAAAGAAAGCTGGAGTAGCAATCCTCATATCAGACAAAATAGATCTTAAAATAAAGAAGATTATAAGAGATAAGGGAGGACACTGCATAATGATCAAGGGATCAATCCAAGAGGAAGACATAGCAATTGTAAATATCTATGCACCCTACATTGGAGCACCTCAATACATAGGATAAACACTAACAGACATAAAAGGAGAAATTGACAGTAACACAATAATAGTAGAAGACTTTAACACCCCATTCACACTAATGGACAGATCATCAAAACAGAAAATTATTAAGGAAACATAAGCCTTAAATGATACATTGGATGAGATGGATGTCATTGATATCTTCAGGACATTCCATCCAAATTTAGAAGAATACATACACCTTCTTCTCAAGTGCACATGGAATATTCTCCAGGATAGACCACATCTTGGGTCACAAATCAAACCTCAGTAAATTTAAGAAAATTGAAATCATATCAAGCATCTTCTCCGACCACAAACCTATGAGACTAGATATCAATTACAAGAAAAAAACTGTAAGAAACACAAACAAATGGAGATTAAACAATGCATTTCTAAATAAACAACAGGTTCCTGAAGAACTCAAAGGGAAATCAAGAAATTTCTAGAAACAAATGGCAATGAAAACATGACAACTCAAAACCTATGGGATGAAGCAAAAGCAGTTCTAAGAGGAAAGTTTAATAGCAATAGAGTCCTGCCTCAAGAAACAAGAAAAACATTGAATAGACAACCTAACTTTACACTTAAAACAACTGTAAGAAGAAGAACAAAAACCCCCCAAAATCAGTAGAAGGAAAGAAATCATAAAGATTCGAGCAGAAATAAATGAAAAAGGAATGAAAGAAACAATAGTAAAAAACTAAAATAGTAAAAACTAAAAGCTGGTTTTTTGAGAAGATAAAATTGACAAACCTTTAGCCAGACTCATGAAGAAAAAAGAGAGAAGAATCAAATGAACAAAATGAGAAATGAAAAATGAGAGTTTACAACAGCCAATGCAGAAATACAAAGGATTATAAGAGACTATTATGAACAACTATATGGCAATTAAATGGATAACCTGAAAGAAATGGACAGATTCTTAGAAAAGTTCAACCTTCCAAAACTGAGCCAGGAAAAAATAGAAATTATGAACAACCCAGTAACAAGCACTGAAATTGAAGTTGTCATCAAAAATCTTCCAAAAAACAAAAGCCCAGGACCAGATGGCTTCACAGGAGAATTCTATCAAACATTTAGAGAAGAGCTAATGCCTGTCCTTCTAAAACTCTTTCAAAAATTTACAGAGGAAGGAACACTTCCAAACTCATTCTATGAGGCCACCATCACCCTGATACCAAAACCAGACAAAGATGATGCAGAAAAAGAAAACTACAGGCCAGTATCACTGATGAACATAGATGCAAAAATCCTCAACAAAATTTTAGCAAACAGAATTCAGCAGCACATCAAAAAGCTCATACACCATGATCAAGTTGGGTTTATTCTAGGGATGCAAGGATTCTTCAATATACAGAAATCAGTCAATGTGATACACTATATTAACAAATTGAAAGATAAAAACCATATTGATAATCTCAATAGATTCAGAAAAAGGCTTTGACAAAATTCAGCACACATTTATGATTGAAACTTAAAAAAAAAATGGGCATAGAAGGAATCGAACTCAATGTAGTAAAGGCTATACATGATAAGCCTACATCTAACATTATTCTCAATGGTGAAAAATTGAAAAGCATTCCCCCTAAGATCAGGAACAAGACAAGAGTGTCCACTTTCACCACTGTTATTCAGCATAGTTCTGGAAGCCCTAGCTACAACCATTAGAGAAGAAAAAGAAATAAAAGGAATCCAGATCAGGAAAGAAGTGAAGCTCTCACTGTTTGCAGATGACATGATACTGTACATAGAAAACCCTAAAAATAGTATCAGAGAATTACTAGAGCTAATCAGTGAATTTAGCAAAGTTGCAGGATATAAAATCAACACACAGAAATCACTTGCATTTCTATATACTAACAATGAAAAATCAGAAAGAGAAATTAAGGAATCAATCTCATTCACCATTGCAACAAAAAGAATAAAATATCTAGGAATAAACTTACCCAAGGATACAAAAGAACTGTACACAGAAAATTATAAGACACTAATGAACAAAGTCAAAGATGACATAAACAGATGGAGATAGATCTGATCTAAACAGATAGATCAGGTCCTGAAGGATTAACTCTTGCTGGCTAAATTCACGAGAAACTGACTAATACACTAGATCTCATTTGAGCTGTTTTATGCAGAGATTAACTAAGTTTAAGGACTCAGGGAAGATGGTTTGGGGGGCAAGCTACTAGGAGAAAAGAAACTAGTGGTCTTAATAGGAAATACCATTAAGCTGTCATTGTGTCAGATTCATAAAGATAAATTTACTTAGATAATTATAAGATTTAAACACTAGCTTGTCAGGACACCCTAATTTTTGTTGTTGCTGAGGATACTCTGTGGTTTCTTGGCTTTTTCTTCTAAACACTTCAAGACACTATACTGATACTTAACTTCCTTAGACAAGTTCTAGAGTTGATTCAATTACAGTAGCTTCTCATTATTTCATTCCTAATGGGCCTTACTGCACATTCACTTTGATTTCTCGATGGAGTCTTAAGAGACATTCCCATCACATGCCTATGATCATTATTACATCATTATCTTAAAAGATTATTTCAGCTCACCCTGTTTCCAAATCCTAGGGCTACCCTTTTATTTCCTTTGTATTTCACTTTTTATTTCCGTGCCTTAAACCCTAGGCAGACTTCTTGTTTTTCCCAAGCTGTTCCCACTTCCTATTCAGGCCTTTATGGTGGTGCCACTGCCTCTGCTCACTTCACGTGGATTCTGAATGCGAGCAGCAGTGAGTGCTCCTGCTACCATGGAGCATTGACATGAAATTCATAGATCCCGTGCTTCATAATCACTGGTCACTGCCACATGCTGCTTCCCCAGCCCCTCGGCTACACCCTGGGCAGTCTCACTCTAGTTCATCATTTAGGGATATCTCTTCGGGCTTGCCGTCTCTCTCGGACAC
Organism: Cervus canadensis; assembly: GCF_019320065.1. Classification (NCBI taxonomy): domain Eukaryota; kingdom Metazoa; phylum Chordata; class Mammalia; order Artiodactyla; family Cervidae; genus Cervus; species Cervus canadensis. The sequence continues at coordinate 54,747,840 of NC_057392.1, read as the reverse complement.
AGACACACCTCATCCACTGATCCCTCACTTATTCGTCTTTCTGGACTTGAAGTCTCTCCTTGCCTTTTCCTGCTTCAACTAAAATCCCATCCTTTTATACAGTGGTTTCTTCTCTTCTCTTTTTAAAAAGTTTTTGGCTGTGCTGGGTCTTTGTTGCTGTAAGTAGGCATTCTCTCGTTGAGGCCAACAGGGGCTACTCTCCAGTTGTGGCAAGCTGGGGCTACTCACTCTTGTGGTGGTGCTCAGGCTTCTCACCGCAGTGGCTTCTCTTGTTGAGCATGGGCTCTAGGGTATGCAGGCTTGTGGGCCATGGGCTTAGTTGCCCTGTGGCATGTGGGATCTTCCTGGATCAGGGGTTGAACCTGTGTCCCCCGCATTGGCAGGCAGATTCTTAACCACTACACCAACAGGGAAGTGCTATACTGTGGTTTCTGAACACAGAATTTGTATCACCTCTCCGGCTGGATCTACTCCTTGAGTGCAGGTATGGAGACAGTTACTTCCTTTAAGTTGCATATGCATCAGAGAAAATATCCTCTAAATAAGAGTATGACTTTGGGAAAATCTTCTCATACATTCCAGTTGTCTTATTTGTCAAAGAGGGATAACACTCCAGCCTACCTCAAAAATTTTATAAAAGCTAAATATATGAAGTGGTAAAAAGCTTGGGCAAAGTCACATTGTACTGGGAAATTTGAACCCAGACTGAAATGGATGGAAACCGGAAATTTCCGCTTTTAATGTAAATATGTTACTTCTCACAGGGAAATCCTGGAGGCAAGACCCTTGAGGAGAGACGCTCCAGCCTGGATGCTGAGATTGACTCTCTGACTAGCATCTTGGCTGACCTGGAGTGCAGTTCCCCTTACAAGCCTCGGCCCCCACAGGTAAGAGCTAGCTGTGAATATTAGCCACAGATAATCTGCAATTACCTGAAAGAACAAGCTGGTTCTTACAGCCCTTCTTTCTTTTTTGATTTTCTCGGAGTCAGTGGTCTAGGTTATCTTTTTTAATATCAACATGTGTCAGTCAACAGAAATTTCTTTAACTGATTTGATTAGTATTTTCTCTAAAATAACACCAGAGCATCCTACCCATTTATAAGTTAAAGCTTGTTATGCCATTGCCCTACTCCTTTTCTGGCTTTGCCTCAGTGGACATTTTGTTGTATGTTGGTAGAATCTTCAGAGATGTGGTTTAGCATGGCTGTGTTAAAGTCAGGGTGAGAACTACATTTTTTCTAAGAAATTCCTTACATCAAATAAACTGAGATGCCTTCCTTTTTCAGTTGTAAGTAATGCTGCTTAGGACATGTTCATGTATATTTTCTTTGGAGCTATTTATATAACTCGAAATCTTTAGAGTGGGATTTCTACATTGGGGATTATGACTACTTCTTACTTTTCTTTCCATGAATACTGAATAGCTTATGTTAGTACCAATAGTTTGAACATATCAATTTCTCCCCAGTTGTACTAGCATTTGGTGTCAGCAATTAATGTATTTTTCTTTTTAATCTATTTTTTTTAACTGAAGGATAATTGCTTTACAGAATTTTGTTGTTTTCTGTCAAACATCAACATGAATCAACCATAGGTATACATATGTCCCCTCCCTCTTGAACCTCCATTTTTTTTTTTTTTCCAATGCAAGTGGTGTCTTGTTATTAGTTCTTCTTTGCATCCCCTGGCTTCCTTTGGAGGGTGGCTATTTTTCTTCACCTTTATTTATTATCTGCATTTCGGAAGCTGACCTTGCACTGCTAGTGGTCATGCCTTGCCTCTCTCCAGTCTCGAGAAATTAATGGTAAATCAATTTCAGGGCTTCTGAGCCCTCCTAAGACAGCCAGCAGTGCTCTTCATGCAGACCTTGGCCCCGAACTCTCGTCACTGTGTGGCTCATCTCTGTGTGATGTTTGCTAGACCTTCAGCACTCCAGCTCTCCAATAGCAGCTCCAGTATTCACAGTGATTCCTTTCACAAATAAAAAACCAGTCCTGCTTCTCCGCCGGCAGTCATTTCAATACAGTCCTGCGTAAGGTGCTTTCCTCTTTAGACCTGCTCCAGCTGCCTTTCCTAGACATACAACAGGACTGTCAGTTATGTGGGGCACAAGCCGCGCGCCCTAGTACCTCGTTCTTCCTTAGCTGTCATCGTTCTTGGCTCCACTTGGCCTGTCGGTTGTGCAAATGCACTTTGTTTCTATAAACACGTGCTGAGCTGCAGACAGGTGGCACCTGCTGTGGGCTTTGGGGGGGAACTGTTAGAAGAAGGAAAGAGGTTGGTTAAAAGGGAGAAAAATAGGACCAAGTGGTCCTCTTTCAGAAAACCCATAATAAGTTCAACAGTGGCAGATACATCGAAGAGCAAGGAAAAGACTGAAATATTCTTTTAAAGGTGGCAACATCTGCAAAGGTTATTCCAATGACTCACATGTTCTGCTGAGGGATGGAGGGGTGATGATGTTGGAGGCGAGAGGGGAGAGCACCTGAGCCCCAAGGAGGGAAGGTCCAGGCTGCATTCATAGAACTGCAAGCTGCCTAGTGGTTGCAGACAAGGCCATTGAAAGCTTCAAGTGGACTACAAGCCTGGAAGGTCTCCTGCTTACAGCCCACGGACATATTTGAGTGCCAGATGAAGATTTTGACTTTTCTTATAAATAAGGGGGGATAGTTGAATGTTTCCAAGCAGAGAAAATCTACAGTTCATCCTGGAGAAGGAACAAAGGAAATAAGACACTGTTTCTCAGGTGATTGATCAGTGTCCCTTGAGTATGGCTTTTTCATAAAAAGAAAAACATTCAGAGAAAAGTCTCAATATGATCTAGAACTTAAAAATCAAACACAGGTCTAATTTCAAGGTCTGGCTATACTCACATTATAGTCATGTGTCCTCAGACAAGCCACTTACCTACTAAGTCTTAGTTTCCTCATCCACAAAATAAGCACAGCATCTATATTTCAGAGTTACCTATGTTTCACTCTAGTGTGGAGAGATGTGAAAGTGCTTTATAATCAGTAAAGCACTGTTCAAATATCAGTGATTATGAGTTTGTCTGCACGGTGAGATTGTGCAAACAAAAATGTGGCTGCTGAATAAACCCATAAAAATGTGGAGGTGAGTTGGAGGCATGTGTAGACAGTCTTAAAGAATGTAGGCTATGTTAAGAAAAACCTCTAATCTGAATCTTCCAAGTATATATTAGGGTATGAGAATTTAGGAGGAAAGAACAAGATTAAGCAAAAATCCTTTTAAAAAAGGAGAGAAGGCATATATATGTATTTATGCACAAAATGGATGAGTCCAGTGGCAAAGTCAGTGGCCTTGCCATTGTGTAAAGTGGGCTTGAGTGGAATTGGAAACATGCTTAACATCAAACAACATTTAGAAACTCAGGAGTAAGCAAGGCTAGCTAGAGAACATTTCTGAGACCTGGGCCCATCCTCTTGCATCTTTCTAGAGTGCAAGATACAAGCTATTGGTTATGAAATAGGCTCAAGGATATGCTGTACAACACAGGAAATATAGCTTATATTTTGTAATAACTGTAAATGGAAAGTTACCTTTAAAAACTGTATGAAAGTTAAAAATTAAAAAAAAGTTATTAATGATAACTCAGGTAGAGCAGGTTGAGAATTCCACTTTTCATGTGTCTGTTCCATTCAGAAGTTAAAGAGCAATCCATTCTAACTTCATTATTCTAATTTAGGAAAGCAAAAGTTAAGTGGGAGAAACAGCTCATTCTTCTGAATTATCTTTACTCTGGTGGAGCTGAATTAGATACGTTAGTATTTATTAGTTAACATAATTATATACTGTGAGAACAATAATCACACACTTAGAATATTAAAAATATGTGCCAGGAGAAGATGGTGTCTTCAGTAGACTGTGTTGTGTTGCAATCAAAACGTACTTGAACAGTCCTCAAAATGTAGACTGTTAATGGCCAACTTTGACGTTTCCATTTTTGATCCAAGCTAATTGCAAAACCTGTTAAATCACTGACAACTTAAAGTAGGCTAATAGGTCTGTGATTTTTCATTATTCAGTCATGTGTTGTGTGCGTTACTGAACCCACCTTTCCTGAATCACTTTTGCAAGGCTGCATTAACTCATGGATAAAGGATAAAATGATCATATAGGTAAAATGTTTGTACAGTAAGAGGTCCAAAGTTGCTCTATTTACTTAACAACTCTGAAAATATCTGAAAATAGATTTTATGGGGGCATTTTCTTCCTTTTACCAAAGGAGCAATTTCTACTGTCATATTTCCCAACTTTATTTCTATTCACTTTTTTATCCATATTTTTCTTTGGGAAATATGCTTCATTCCACTTTTTCATTCATTCAACTAACATTTTAGAGATCCCATTGTGGGTTAGGCATTGGAAATATAGAGGTTAGAATCCACATTTTCTTGCTCTAGAGGAATTCCTGGTCTTACAGAAGCAACAAATGCATAAACAGTTCAGAGGGGCACAAAAGAAGAGCTTGTTGGATATGCTACTTGAAGTTATTGTGTGACTCACTGGATGTTGAAATTGTTGGGAAATCAGAAATAGGAATATCAACTTTATATTTTATACTTCTCTAGGGAAGTGTCAGGGAGGACTACCCCAAGCAAGTAGAATTTGAGTTCTTTTGGCTGCATATTTGGGAAGGACATGGAACTCAAATAAGGGAATAACAGAAATGTGTAAGTCATGGGATGTTGGAAGAGAATGGATGCCTTTTTGGAAGACTAAAGTAGTTCATTTATGACATGGGGTATGTAAAGTACAAAGGGAACAGCAGATGGAATCCCATGCTCTAATTAATACCTAAGTAGCCTTCTTGATATCCAAGAACTCTTACAGTAAAAGGAGAAATTTGGGGAGTGGGTAGCAACGATATTTCTGGTTAGAGTGGATTTAAGGGTAACACCTTTTGAACTTTTGCAGAAGATGTAAAAATGTATTAACACATATGTGCCGGCCATTGCACAGAGTAATGTGATGAAACTGCCATAGTGTTTAGTACTAAAATTTCTAATCATGATAAAATGTGTGTGTTAGGGAGTAGTTTTAGAAGAACAGATGTGAGAAGTTCTGAGATGGCTGTGGGTTGAATTGCAGACTCAGTATGATCTTAGAGTATCATAGTTTAGAGGTCATTTAGCCAAACTCTAGGTTTCATCTGGAGAGAGAAAGAATATTGCTCAATGAGGCTCATTAGAGGTAGAATCAGTGTTTGTTTGTTTCTTTTTCCTGAACCAAGAGGTAATGGTTACCTGTGGATACTAAGAGCAACCAAGGGACATACTGGTTCCCTTTAGTATTTCAATAAGTCTGTTCTAAAATGGCTCCTTTTGTGGCACTTCTTCTAAAACATGGCTTGGAAACATGAAGGAGTAAACAAAATAAGACATAACTTAAAGGTAAATTGAATACTTAAGACAGTATATTTTCTTTGAATTAGTATGAATCTAGACCCCACCCATCTGGCATTCTGCTGTTAGTAAAAGCACAGATTAAACTCCTGGGAAGTATACATAGGGTCACCTTGAAATTCTCTTGATTTCTTAGAATACAAAGGATAAATCCATGGACTTATGATTTCCTTTCCCTTCTCTTGGCAAAAACATGCCTAGAGTGCTGGTTTTCCAATTCCTGGTACAAAGCTGACTTTTCTTCCCCGCACTGAGTTGGGTAGGGCAGGCACTGGTACCTAGGTAACTTGGAGGAACTTTCAGATATTTTATACTAATTGTAACTAAAGATTTAGTATTTTTGAATCAAGTTTCTTTGGAATTGGTCAAATACAATTTCTCTGTCTTTATTTAGGATAGTATGAAAAATTTTGGAGCAATTCCAGGGACAAGGATAGGATTGGACCTAGTTTGAAACCTAGGTTCCCAAGCTTGCCAATAAGAAGAGCACTGTCTTCTCAATTCTCTGTGATCTCCTCTGTAAAAAGAGCTCCAGTTGTGTGAATTGTTCGCATCACCAGTCTGAGCTTCCTTTTCTATATTTCTAATATGGCCATAGTAACTACAGTTTTCCTCTTTTGCAGAGAAACCATATTGTTGTAGTCCCAAGAAATAAGATACTGACTTTGAGTCTTTCCCATTTTTCTTTTCTTTCTTTTTTTTTTTTCTTTGGATGTGGACCATTTTTAAAGTCTACTGAATTTATTACAGTGTTGCTTGTGTTTTATATTTTGAGTTTTTGGCCCTGAGGTGTATAGAATCTTACCTACTGGACCAGGGGTCAAACATGCACTGCATTGGAAGGCAAAGTCTTAACTACTGGACCACTACTGTCGATAACAGCAAATCTGTGGAAAATTCTTTAAGAGATGAGACTACCAGACCACCTTACCTGCCTCCTGAGAAATCTGTATACAAGTCAAGAAGCAACAGTTAGAACTAGACATGGAACAATAGACTGGTTCCAGATTGGGAAAGGAGTATGTCAAGGCTGTATATTGTCTCCCTGCTTATTTATATGCAGAGTACATCATGTGGAATGCTGGGCTGGATGAAGCACAAGCTGGACTCAAGACTGACGGGAGAAATATCAATAGCCTCAGATACACAGAAGACACCACCCTTATGGTGGTCCCATCACTCCATGGCAAATAGATAGAAAAACAATGATAACAGTGACAGGCTTAATTTTCTTGGGCTCCAAAATCAGTCCAGATGGTGACTGTAGCCAAGAACTCAAAAGACACTTGCTCCTTGGAAGAAAAGTTATGACCAACCTAGACAGCATATTAAAAAGCAGAGACATTGCTTTGCTGACAAAGGTCTGTCTCATCAAAGTTATGGTTTTACCAGCAGTCATGTATGAATGTGAGAGATGGACAATAAAGAAAGCTGAGCACCAAATAATTGGTGCTTTTGAACTGGAATGTTGGAGAAGACTCTTGAGAGTCCTTTGGTCTGGAAGGAGATGAAACCCGTCAGTCCTAAAGGAAATCAGTCCTGAATATTCATTGGAAGGACTGATGCTGAAGCTCCAATACTTTGGCCACCTGATATGAAGAAGAGACTCATTAGAAAAGACCCTGATGCTGGGAAAGATTGAGGGCAGGAGGAGAAGGGAATGGACATGAGTTTGAGCAAGCTCTTGGAGTTGGTGATGGACAGGGAAGCCTGGCATGCTACAGTTCATGGGTCGCAGAGAGGTGGGCACAACTGAGCGACTGAACTTATTGAACTGAACTACTGGACTGCCAGGGAAGTGCCAATCCTTCCTGTTTCGTTTTCAGATACTTAGCTTGTGTTAGGAGCTTGCTTGTAACTTCAGGTCTTTGAGGGTTTGGGGTTTGTCTTTCCTGAATGCTGCTATTCTATCAATGATATATTTATCTTTCTTATTTAAAACATTTTAAAATTATTACAATTTCTTAGTCTGTTTGGAAGCTGAGAACATACTTGCTGTTTGGTCACATGAACATATCTTGAGTTGCAATCCCAGTGTTCCCACACTGCATTCCTTTCATAGAGCAATAATTTATGAGGCAACCTGAGAAATTATTTCAGGTGTGTCTGTGTTGCATGGAAGGCTTTTTATTTGTAATTCATGTAGCTTGAGGGCTTGCTGGCGCTGTCATCAGGGTGGAGTCTTATATACCATGGATCTTCTATTCTCTTGTGCTCCTTGTTCTAGCTTGCAAAAGCCATGAGCAGCTGCAGGGGAAATTAATAATTAAAATTTTAATATTCTATACTATTTGTTGCAACCCAAACATGTAGGCTACTGGGAGATGAGAGCTGCGACATGCTGATACTGTGTGCTAAGATGGGGAATATTCCTGCAGAATAAGACTTGGGTGTTGCTTTGTTTGGCTTCTTGGAAATGGAGATAGGAACTTGGTCTTATACTGTTGAAAAAGAGAAGAGGTATGGATAGTGTCATTTTCCTCTTCCCATATTCCTTTGTGAAAAACATTAGATGCATAGCATGATTCGATTGGGCTTCCCTGGTGGCTCAGTGGTAAAAAAATCAACCTGCTAAGCAGGAGACATGGGTTTGACCACTGGGTGGGGAAGAGCCCCTCTAGAAGGAAATGGCAATCCACACCAGTATTCTTGCCTGAGAAATCCCATGGACAGAGGAGCCTGGTGGGCTACAGTCCATGGGATCTCAAAGAGTCAGACAGGACTTAGCGACTAAACAATAAGAGCAAAATTTGCTGAAAACAAACAAACAAACCAAAAAAACCTGATTTGTCCATGTATCTGTAATGTCTGCTTACTAATAGCTTTCTTTGAAAGCTATGGTCAAAGTTAAAATATAGTGGAAACCTCATATGTAAGATGCCAAATGGAGTCCAGTAAAGTAATAGGGGCAAAAATACCATTTTAAAAGAAAAGAGGATCTAATTCTTTGCAGTGCCCATATTTAGTAGATATGGGGTATTTTGAATTAGTCTGTACCTGCCAGGAAACCTCAACTGTTAAGTAACAATGAAGTGGGGGTGGAGGAGTGGTTAGCTGACTCAGAGATGCATGCCATGATTTTGATGATGGGCAATTAATTTTTAGATCGTATATAATTGCATCTCAATAACATTTATACCTCCTCCTTTTAAAGAAGCTGATGTTTGTGTCTTATGTGACAAGCATAATAAAGTTAGCTTTTCAACTTTGTTTTGTGTGCCAAGAAAATATAACATTTTCATGTGGAACTTTATGTTGAAAATCTCCCTTGGGTTGCACCTCTCCAAAACTTCTGCCCCAAAATGCCAGTTTGACTTGCCCCAGTGTAAGAGTGTGCTCTGAGTGTGATGTGGGTTAGCTCCCAGCAGGGAAATAGGAGGAAGGGAAGCAAGGCAGCTGTGCTGTGAAGTACCCAGGAGAAGCCAGCTCTACTGGAGCCTAGGAAGAGGAAGCCTTCTCTGGTGTCCTGGCCACGGTCCCTGGGGTCGACGTTAGCTGTGATTTGTTTGCAAGATCTTGGCTCAGAGATGATTGTGTTACATTACACTGAGTAACTCCATCTAGACATTGGTTTAAAAAGAAGCTCACAAAGCTGCCTGTTGAGCTTCTCCATTTTATAACACGATCTTGTGGAAATAATTAGCTCTATGTCCATGCAGAAGCACACATCACATTTGCAAAATTAAAGAGCTTTCTTGTCAAGACTGCTTTTCTTATTTCTTTCCTTCTCTCCCACTGTTTAAATATCTATTTTGGTGGTAGCCTTGGTCTCAGATCCCATGGTTCCCCCCCCGCCTTTTTTTTTATTTAAAAGCAAATAAACAACAAATTTGTCTATGTTTTTTACTCAAGATGATTAGATTTTACCATGGCAAATGCATGGGAATATTATGTTTTAAGAGCAAGAGGTGACTCTCACATAAAGTATTGTCACATTTTTGTGCATTTCGACACCCATTTCCTTTGTATGCCTTATAGCTAAACTAAAGTGTAATGATGATAAAGGTGATCTCTTTGAACAGAACATTGGAGGCGGTTAATACTAATCCTACATATCACCATTTGTCATGGGAGCAACTGTTCTGTCCTCTCCACAGAAATACCATGTTGGAAGATAACTGCTAAGTTTCCTTTCATACTGTGGAAGAATTACCAGGAAAGTCATATGTCATCTTTCAGTGAATACATTAACTGTAGATACGAAAGTTTAATTTGGTATATTTTGTTATTTGAACATACGTATTTATTTCCAGTTTACATAAAACTGTGAACTGGACATTTATTGAAATGAAAGATACCAATTGGATACTTACTGCTCTTGAGCCAGTAGGTATACTTTTCATGTGTACGTGCACATGGGGCCACTTGTGAATTTTGAAATTTGTCTCTGGGAATTTGACCTCTCTAAGGTCCTGAGTCCAAACTTGCTGTGCTATCACATTGGGGTTCAAGACCTCAGAAGAGAATTGGATTATGTTTTGATACTCTGAATCACAAATTGCTCAAATGTAAAGTTAAAATTCCAATAATTTTACTTCACAGGGTATACCTTATAGATAGTCTAAAAGTGTACATACAATGCCTGAAGCTTGAGTAGCTGATACATAATTGTGTTAAATACCTGACTATGTAGCCCTTGAGGCAAGATTATCTTCTTGTTTCCTGCAAACAAGAGCCATATGAATTCATATTTGCTGAGTAAATAAGTAAATATTGTGATCAAATCCAGTAAGGATGTAAGAATTTACATTCTAGAAGTCTGCTAGAAAACCCACTTTGGAATTGGCATTGTTAGTGCATGGCATAGTTGTAACTATTTTCTGATTTCTCCATAAGTAACAGCAGGTATTTGTAGCAGTAAATAATAGTACAACTGAGGCAAGTGAGGTATATATGGACAACTTAATGGCTGCTACTGATTCAGCTAAAATTTCTTGCTTTATCTCTGCACTGCCTTGTATCACTTGAAGGCAATGCACTTGGTTGAAAAGATGATGTTTTCTGGGATTATAATTCAAACTATAACTCTTTTCTTTTTATTGTGATGATATAAAAATAAACATCAAGTTCTTTTCTGTATCCTCTAAGTAATTGCTAAAAAGAAAGGAACATTATGTTATTCAGTGTTTCCTAATACAAAGATCAATATGATAAATTCTTCAGATTCAGTGATAGAAGACAAAAAATTACCTGACTGATGAGCTGATGTATGCTTCTTTCTTTCAGAAAAATAAAATAGCAAAAATTCTGCAGAATTGTCATATGACTCTTTTGTTTGAGCCTCAATGATTCATCTCCTCTTTCCTTTACCAGATTATTTCTGATAACTCCTGACCTGATATTTGAAATATTATGTGTGTACCAATTGTAAGCCATTTTAAAAACTGACTGTCTTAACCTAACTAACTTGTACTTTTTAAATGGAAAGAAGCTTTCTATCTATATGTGCCTATGAACATCCTTAAAAATAAGTAAACTTAAGACATTTTAAAGCAATCATTTAATTCTAAATAGATACTTTGCTTATATTGATGATAAACAATGGATCCATAACAGTAACATTCTGCTGGTATAACTAAACTATAAGAATTAAAGTGAGTTAAAGAGGTGAATATTTGTTACTTTTAAGAAAAAGAAAGCTTCAAGTACTAGTCGTCAGACGTGTAAGTCCATTACTCAAAGTAAGCCCATTACTCAAGTTATTTCAATAAGTGTCTTGACTGTTTTGAGATTGTATCATCTTGAAATTATACTACTTATATGAAAATACTGGAAAATGTTATTTCTCACATACTGCTAGAAGTGTAATAAGGAATCCTTTTGGCTCCCTCTGCCACCCAACCACAGAGAGTGATGTTTTATTTTCTAAATGACCAGTGTTAAGTTGATCCTTAACAAAGCAGTCAAAGCCAGGGAAGAGATTTCACAAATAGCATCCTGGATAACTTAATATTCTATATAATCCTGACTGTAGAGCTCCTTTTCTTGTGAGCCAGCCTAGCATGGCTCAAAGTTATGATACTTAACTTTGCTTATAGGGAAGTCTACTTGTAGATGAGACCTCACAAGCAGCATATGGAGAAAGAAAGAGGGAGGTTCAGGGTGGTCTGCTTGCAGCTCTATTAGAACAAATTTTCTAGTCTTTTCTGAAGGAAAGGTGTGAATGGAGATGCATCATTCAACCATCACCTCTCCATCACACTGCATCATATCCATGAACAAAAGAGAAAGAAAGAAATTTATGACCAAATACGAGAATTCCCTGGTGGTTCAGTGGTTAGCACTGTGTGCTTCCACTATGGAAGGCATAGGTTTGATTCCTGGTTGAGGAACTAAGATCCTACATGCAGCAAGGTGGCCAATAAATAAATAAATAAAATAAAGATCCATTCTTTAAAAAAAGGAAAAACAAAAGAAAAGAAAATCTTCATGAAAACCTGCTGTGCATGTGGAATCGTCTCTGCCTCAAGTTGCTTAGTAAGCATTTGTGCCTTTAATTTATTTGAAACAAAATAAATAACGAAAATGTGAGAAGACTGAACTGTGTCTTGAAAACTGCTACTTGGAAGGGTGGCTTCTTGGAAAGGGAAGAGAACCACTATGTGTATTTTTTAAAGAGCTCTCCCTTATTCATTGATTGATTTGTTCATTTATTTATTTTTTTTCCTTTTATTTATGATTATAAGTAAAAATAAAATGTCTGTGGAATTGTTGAATGACATTAAAGAAGGCCCAAATAGGTGGAAAGATGTTCTAGGTTCACTGCTTGGAAGATACAATATTATTAAGTTGGCATATATACTGAAATGTTCTGCAGATTTAATTTCTGTCAGAATTCCAATTTTCTTCTTTGTATAAGTTTACACGTGAATTACAAAATGCATATGGAAATTCAAGGGACCCAAAATAGTGAAAACAATTTTGAAGGAAGAAAAAATGCACAGGTTTACAGTTTGCTATTTCAAAATCACTAAATTGCTATAGGAATCAAGCAGTGCGGTACTATCATAAAGTATACATATAATATGATGAAATGGAATTGAGTGACCAGAAACATGTATACCAATTGATTTCCAACAGGAGTACCAAGATATCAATGGAGAAAGAATAGTTTTTTTCAAAAGAGAATACCAGGACAACTGGATAGCCACATGTTAAAAGGTGAAGTTGGACATCTACCTCATATCATATACAAAAATTAACTTAAGGTGGATCAATAACATAAATACAAGGAATAAAACTATAAAACTCTTAGAAGAAAACATAGGAGCAAGCTTCATGACTGTGGATTAGTCACTTATCCCAAAAGTATACATGTGTGCTCAGTTGCACAGGTGTGTCCTACTCTTTGCAACCCTGTGGACTGTAGCTCACCAGGCTCCTCTGACCCTTGGATTTCCCAGGCAAAAGTACTGGAGTAGATTGCCACTTCCTTCACCAAGGGATCTTTCCGACCCAGGGATTGAACCTGCATCTCCTGCACTGCAGGTGCGTTCTTTACCACTGAGCCACCGGGGAAGCCCAGGCCAAACGTACTCATAGCTTAAAAAACAAAACCAAACAAAAAGCCTGATACCTTAGACTTTTCAAAATTTAATACTTTTGTGCTTAAAATGACACTATCATGGAAGTGAATAGCAACCCATGGACTGGGAGAATTCACTTGCATATCATATATCTGATAGATTTGTATCTAGACTATATGAAGACTCTTACACATCAGTAAGAAGGCAAATAATCTAATTTTAAAATGGACAAATGATCCTGATAGACCTTTCTCCAAAGATATACTGGAAGCTAATATCATAGGAAAAAATGCTTGACATTATAAGTCATCCAGGAAATAATCAAGTCAAAACTACAGTGAGATACCACATCACCCACACTAAGATGGTTATACACAAAAGACAGAAACATATGAAAAAAAAATGTAGTGAAATTGGAGTTGTCATACATTGCTGGCTAGTTATAAAGTGGTACAGCCACTTTGAAAAAAGCCTAGCAGTTCCTCAAAGATTAGACTTAGAGTTATCATATGATCAAACAACTTTGTTCCTAAGTATATATCCAAGAGAATTAAAACATTTATCCACACAAAAACCTGTCAATGAATGTGCATAGCAGCATTATTCATAATAGCCAGAAAGTGGAAACAATTGAAACATCAATCAATTGAAGAATGAATAAACAAACATAGTATATCCACCCATACAGTTGAAGATTATTTAATCATAAATTAGAATGAAATACTGATACATGCCAAAACGCATATAAATCTTGAAAATTATGCTATATGAAGAAACCAGTCACAAAAGACTTCAGGTAACATGATTCCATTTATATAACTAGGCTGATCTATAGATTTCGAAAGATTGGTGGTCTCCAGTGACTGAGAAGGGGGAGAAAATGGGGACAGTAGATCTTTGGGGGATGATCAAAACAGTCTGCAATTAGAAAGCAATATTCATTTTACAATTTGCAGGAGACCTCCTGCAGTACAGGAGCCATGGGTTCGATCCCTGGGTAAGGAAGATACCCTGGAGAAGGAAATCACAACCTACTTCAGCCCACTCTGCTTTCCAGATTGGGAAATCCAGTTGACAGTGGAGCCTGGTGGGCTACAGTCCACAGGGTTGCAAGAGTCAGAAATGACTTTGCAACTGAATCACCACCTCCTGTGGGGACAGTCTAATTATTTTGGGAATGATCAAATAATCGGCAATTAGTGATATTCATTTCACAATCTTACTAATGACGAACAGACTGGTTCAAACTTGGGAAAGGAGTACGTCAAGGCTGTATTTTTTCACCTTGCCTATTTAACTTATATGCATCATGAGAAATGCCCGGCTGGATGAAGCACAAGCTGAAATTAAGATTGCCAGGAGGAATATCAATAGCCTCATATATGCAGATGGCACCACCCTTATGGCAGAAAGCAAAGAGGAACTAAAGAGCCCCTTGATGAAAGTGAAAGAGGAGGGTGAAAACGCTGACTTAAAGTTCAACATTCAAAAAACGAAGATCATGGCATCTGGTTCCATCACTTCATGGTAAATAGGTGGGGAAAAAGTGAAAACAATGATAGACTTTCTTTTTTTGGGCTCCAAAATTACTGTAGATGGTGACTGTAGCCATGAAATTAAAAGATGTTTGCTCCTTGGAAGAAAAGCTATGACCAACCTAGATAGCATATTAAAAAGCAGAGACATTACTTTCCTGACAAAGTTCTGTCTCGTCAAAGTTTTATGGGTTTTCCAGTAGTCATATATAGATGTGAGAGTTGGACTATAAAGAAAGCTGAGCACCAAAGAATTGATGCTTTTGAACTGTGGTGTTGGAGAAGACTCTTGAGAGTCCCTTGGACAGCAAGGAGATCCAACCAGTCAATCCTAAAGGAAATCAGTCCTGAATATTCATTAGAACTGATGCTGAAGCTCCAATACTTTGGCCACTTGATGCAAAGATCTGACTCTAGCAAAGAGCCTGATGTAGGGAAAGATAAAAGGCAGGAGAAGGGGATGACAGACGATGAGATGGTTGGAAGGCATCACTGAGTCATTGGACATGAATTTGAGCAAGCTCTGGTAGATGGTGAAGGACAGGGAAGCCTGGTGGGCATGCTGTAGTCCATGGGGTTGCAAAGAGTAGGACATGACTGAGCAAATGAACACAACATTTCACAGTTTCTTGAATATACCAGTGACCACTGTACATTTTTGAAGAGTGGACTTAGTGGTATGTGAATTATATCTCACTTTAAAAAAATTAAGCTCTATATTGAGCAATGTGCCTTTGATACAGAGATAAAATTGCCCATGGTCCACACTTTAAAGAAGCTCATAATCTGTTGGGAGAATGCAAACTGACAATTAAGGCACAGAATATACATCCTAAGTAAGAAGCATATATAGGATGCTGCTGGAAGAGATATAACTAAGCATGGATGTCGTGGAAGCTGCCTGACTCCTATTCTTACTTGAATAGGAGTCTCTGCAGATAGGACCAGACTTCCATGTAGATCCAGGAAGCATAACAAAAACTAATATTTTGATGTCAGTGCCTTGCTAACAGTAAAGACTGTTGGGGTTCAGTGTAGGCTTCCTCAGAAAATTGCTTATTTGCCTTCATTGGAGCCAGCTGAAATGATTCTCTGGCATTTACCGAGTGAATTTTTAAATTCTCTAAAACCTCAGTTATTAACCTGAGCTAATAATACATCTCAGAGTTTACATGAGGACCACATGAAATACTGGGGGTGTGTGCAATGTGTGAATACACTATCTTGCACATAATAACACTGTTATTGCTGTTGCTCTCACCACCAGCACCATCATCATCAAGTGAGTTTTGGCAATAACACTGGGAAAGTACTTCAGGCAACAGATGGGAGAATTGATTTGAAAGATACTGGGATTTTGTGGTTTTCTCATTCTTGGTCACAGGGCTTGGGGTTTTCTGTTCCTTGATGTAAAATTTAGAACTAAGGACAGACTTTGGTCCTATCCCAGGCCCCATATTGACTATTTCTGTGCCTAAGGCAAACTACTCAGCCTCAGTAAAGGTGTTGTGCTGCTTCCTACAGTAACTAGTAGAGATATGTGATTTTTTTAGAACTGTTACTGAGAAGAATTTTTGATGGGGACTTCCTGGATGGTCCAGTGGTTAATAATCTGCCTTCCAAAGCAGGGGACACAAGTTTGATCCCTGCTCAGGAAGCTAAGATTTCACATGCCACAGGGCAACTAAGCCTATGCATCACGACTGGAGAGAAGCCATTGCATGCATGAAAGCCCATAGCTTTAAAAAAAAGTGATTAAAATAAAACAGATTTAAAAAAGAACGTTAGTGGCCTTGGGAGATTGTGTTCATAAATAGCAACAGAACTCTGGTGAACACTGTTAAGAGCAACAGGTGAACAGAGTTAGGGTAGAAAAAGACTACTTCCTTAACCTTGCAAAAATATGCCATCTCTTAAAAACAAGCAAGTGGAACAACTTAGTTGGACATTTAAAAATAATTATTTAAGATGTCTTGAGAGGTCCCTGATACTGGGAAAGATTGAGGGCAGGAGGAGAAGGGAGCAGCAGAGGATGCGATGGTTGGATAGCATCATCAACTCAAAGAACATGAGTTTGAGCAAACTCCAGGAAATTGTGGAGGATAGAGGAGCCTGGTGTGCTGTACTCCCATGGGTTCTCGTAAAGTCAGACACGACTTAGCAACAGAACAACAGCAGCAAGATGTCCATAATTTCCATGATCAGCCAAGGTGTCCAGTGGATACTCTACCTCTTTCGGAGTCTGTTTCAATATTTATAAACTGGACTTGAGAAATGAGATAATCACTTATGGTGTTGTTAGCTTGAACTGGTATGGCTTTTGCCCTGTGTAAAAGAAGAAAATATGCATATATTTATTTTTCTTTCTGTCCTTTAGTTAATTCACTGTAGAAGTTTTTCTGTGCTACTCATTTGGAATTGCTAGGAGTCATTATGTGCAACCAGAGGGAAGTGTCTGCAAATTGAAGGGCCAAGTTCGTGTTTTTCAGGATAATGTGAATTTAGGTTCATGGTGTTCAGGATGTTTTGGAAGCAACCTGGTAGCATTTAAGATTATTTAGAATGTACTCTATTGGCGGTGATTAATATATTCTAGGACTAGACTGCCCTGAGTTCAAATCCTAACCCTACCACTTTCGTTGTGATCTGGGATAGACCACTTAAGCTTTTTGTGCCACAGTTTTTCCTCTCTGTAATGGAGATAATTAGAGTATCTACCTCTTAGGATTGTAATGAGAAATAAATGAATTGCCATGTGTAAGCACGTAAAACAGTGTTCAGTATATAGTTAGCACCATTTGCTCAGATGGTAAGGAATCTACCTGCATTGTGGGAGACCTGGGTTCGATTCCTGGGTTGGGAAGATCCCTGGAGGAGGGCATGACAATTCTTGCCTGGAGAATTCCCATGGACAGAGGAGCCTGACAGGCTATGATCCATTGGATTGAAGAGGCGGACATGACTGAGCGACTTACCACAGCGCGCAGCACACAGCGCAGCACCATTTGCAGTAGCAGATCTTATTCTTGGGAATTAAATGCTAATGCTTACTTTAAAACTGTCCAAGTTGTTGCTTTGATGTTAAAAAAAAGAAAGATTGATTCATAAATTTGGTCTGTGACCACCATACAACTGTCTGAAGAGATAATCTCTCTCTCATAAATTGGTCATCATTCTTATAATATGCCACAGTGTGGGTCTAGCTGTTCCTGAGCCTTTGTCCAGGTCCTTTGGTTATCTTAGCCTCTTTTAATGCACGGATTCTAAGGCCAAAACTAGAGCAATAACCTTTTGTCTGACATATGCATGAATCATTGACATCTATTTCTGTGGATCACAGGGTAATTCCTCTGATAACTGAATAAAGTTCACTCTAAAAACAAAAATCATGACTCATGGATTATGAACTTGTCACGATTTAATAAGCCTAGTATTGAATTGTTGGTATAATTTATTCTCACTAAAGCGGAAACAACTATAGTCAAGTTACTTTTCTTCCGACTGTCCTGGCAGATTTGTTGACAAGAATGCTGGTCTCTACTCTCTGAATTTCTGTTGCAGGAAGTCTGCAGTAAGGCTCAAGAATTTGTATTTCTAAAAAGTTCCCAGATGTTACTGATGTTGGGGCCACACTTAGCAAACTCTTTACAGCTGCTTGTCAATCAAATGTTTTATGAGCAGAATCCTTTCCCTCCTTTGTCTTACCTCTACAGTTGTATTCTCTGAAGACTTGCTGTAATGTCAACAGTGGGCACCAGTCTAATGTTGTTATTTTCTAGGGGAGGAAACCCAAAGTCAGAGAAGTGTTTTCCCCTGGTTACACAGTAAATTGACAGAATCTGGAAGACTTTTGTTTTTAATTGAGAATGATTTGCATCTCTAATTCTTAGACTAAGCATGTAGATTTAGAAAATGAGCATACAATTCCAGCTTTTCCATATTAGGAAGTATGAATTTTAGTTGCTTTATCTCTCTGAACCTCGTTTGCTTCATCCTTGATATGAACACCTTCTCTGCTTACCGTATATGGTTTCGTGAGAAGTAAATGACATACTGTGCATTAAAGTGCTCTGTAAATTGTGAAGTGCTATACAAATATTTTTCACTCATCCCAGTTATCAGATGCAACATCATGTTGAACATAATATATTCTATGATAGGAACCTCATTCTCCCACTCATCTAGGGCAAATATTGATTTTTCTAACTTATTTGGGGAGGAAGTAGTACATTATAAACCTGTCGCATTTTGCATAGAATTGTTTTCATTTCCTTCCTACGTTAATTTCTCTGCTAATATGCTTCTAAAGAATATGCAATTAGAATTTCCATTTAGTTACTTATGCATCTGAATACTTACACATATGTGAGATATGGACACACTCATATGCATGACTTAATAATTTTTCCCCTAGTATCCTTTCATTTAACATATGCTACAAGTCACATGTATTAAGAATGAAATAAGTAAATTATGAAATGAGAGAATTACTATTTTGCCTGAAATGATTTTTTTTTTTTTTTTTTGCATTTGCATTGGAAGCAGAACTGAGTTGAGCAAGCAGAAATGGATTTTTCTCCCAGTTCTGCAATTAACAAGTTGTGTAAGTCTGTTTCTCTTTCTGAGCCTCAGGTCCCCATTTGTAAATGAGGCCAGATCTTACTCATTCCTTCTACTCACAGTGTCTATGGTATTAAAATTATAAGGCAAATTTAAAATCATGTTCTTCACCTCCTTGAGAAACTCTGAACAGAGTGTCCACATTGACCTGGATCTATTCTAATAAGGTATTTTCCTTTTCGTATCTCAGGCCCAAGTGCTGTTTGCATCCAATGCAGTATAACTCCTCCATACCTTTCCTTCAGGATACGACTGGGTTTCTTGGGGCTGTTATTCTGCTGCTATGGTTGAAAATGAAATGAGACTGTGTCCTGTTTTGGATCCCCTGAGATAGAGATGTTGGGTGGTGTGGATGGAGAAAAGGCTGTTGTGTTTTTAGTGAGTTTTTCCCTTCAGTGATATTCAGAGGATCTTCCGTATTATTAATGCATAGTAAAAAGTATTAGTTCTCTATTGCTGTGCAGTCGATTACTTGAAAACACCACACATGGGACTTCCCTGGTGGTCCAGTGGTTAAGAATATACCTTCCAGTGAACGGGACTTGAGTTTGATCCCTGTTCAGGGAACTAAGATCCCACATGCTGAGGGGCAACTAAAACCTGTGCTCCAAAACTAGAGAGGCTATGCACTCTAGAGCCCATGCTCTGCAACAAGAGAAGTTTGCATGCTGCAGTGATGATCCAGTGCAGCCAAAAAAATCAAAATAAAATAAGGTAATTAATTAAAAAATAACTCACCTTCTTACATTTTTTTTGTGGGTCAAGAATCTGGCCACAGCTTAGTTGGACTGTCTGTTCACAATCTCCCACAAATCTGCAGTCAGGGTATCAGCTGAGTCTATAGTCTCATCTGAAGGCTCAGCTGGGGAATGATCAGCTTCCAAGCCTGTGTGGTTGTTGTCAACAGTTCAGTGTCGCCTGGCTTGTTGAACTGAGGGTCTTAGTTTCTAGATGACTGTTAGCAGGGTTCTGGCTTCAGCTCTTGTGCGGCTCTCTAGCCGGGTAGCTCAGTATATCAAACCATGGAAGCTGAGGAGAAGGCAAGAGATAGAGTCTGCTCACCAGATGTCAGTCTTAATCATGTGAAACCTATTGGTGGAATGATATCCCATCACATATACCACATTCTGTTGGTTAGAATTAAGTGACTAGGATCAGACCATACTCAGGGTGAGGAGTTTACACAAGGCTGTGAATACAGGAGGCAGGGATCACAGAGGGCCATCTAAGAAACCTACCTACCATAGAAGGGAATGAAATAAGACATCTTATACCTAAATAAGGAATTTAATACAAACATGAATTTGCTTGTGGAATCTGGTCGATGTGTGAGTCAGGGACAAAGGAGGCAAGTGGGAAACCAAGAGAAGAATCCAGTCTGGAAGGAATACGCAATAATGAAAGGCTCTAACAGGGGGAGGAGGAATTCTTCTGTCTGAGAAGTTAAAGCTGGGTGGGGTTTTAGAGGTCTTTTCATCTAAACACCTCATTTTCTCAAGGACTCCATGGTTCACAGAGGGCCTTGCTCAGGCCACAGAGACTGTAGCTGAATCAGTTGGATCAAAGTCCTCAAACCCGTTTGACACAGGTCTGGATTTGACATAAAAAAATTTGACTTTGTGACTTTCAATTTGCCTCTGAGTAGCTGTGTTACCTTGATTGATTTACTTCCTTCAGATGGTTACTCAGTTGGTAACATGGAGCTTTTGTTTATCTTGTATGTTTATTTATGTCTGGTAAACACATTGGGGCTTCCCAGGTGGCACTAATGGTAAAGAACCCACCTGCCAATTCAGGAGACATAAGAGACGTGGGTTTGATCCCTGGGTCGGAAAGATCCCCTGGAGGAGGGCATGGCATCCCATTCTAGTATTCTTCCCTGGAGAATCCTCATGGACAGATGAGACTGGCAGGCCACAGTCCATAGGGTTACAGAGAGTCAGACATGACTGAAGTGACTTAGCACACATGATAAACACATTGACACTTGTTTGTGGAAATTTTTACAACTTAAAACAGTTTAATTTTATTAAAACATTTTGTTTTTATTGAAACTAATGTTGTGTAGTTTGAAGCAAAACAAGCATTCCTTTTTGTTGAAAAGGATGACTGTCAGTTCATACAAATACAGATAATTTTATCTATTTCTAGATCTGTGTCAGACATCTATTGGTACATGCTAAACTACTCCCAAACACACTATTGCTTATTTTGCTCATGAATCTACACTTTGGGGACTGTTTCATGAGAATGGCTTATCTCTATTCTGTGAAATATGCCCGGTTGCTTGACTTGAATGTGGAGCATTCATTTTCAAGATACATGATTGTTGGTCAGCAGGTTGGTGCTGAGAGCTTGGCTAGTGCTACACATTGGCGATCATGGCTTCTCCCAATGTGCATACCTCCACATATTACTGGGGCTTCCTTATAACATGGCAGCTGAGTTGCAAGAGTGAATAGCCCAAGAGAACAAGGTGAAAATGCATGCATTTTTAAGACCTAGTTTTAGAAATTACATATAATGTTACTTCCATTGTACACTGTTGGCTGAGATAGTCACAAAGACTCACCCAGTTCAAGGGTGAGGGACGTTAGACTCCACCTTTTAATGGGGTTATGGAAGGTTCAACAATAACATATGTGCAAGAGATATTGCTGTGGCCATCTTTGGAAAATATAATCTATCATTGTATTGTACAGTATAGCACTGTATTGTATTTTGTTGTACTATATCATGTCATAGTTTATCCTATCATATTATAATGGCCTATGTTATATTTTATTGAGTTCCATTGTTGAGTAGTTACTAAGTGCCAGACATATTGTAAGTTCTGTAGTTCTCTTAAAGTTCATTTAATTTGTACAACTTCATGATGTAGTCATTATTTTCATTCTGACAAATCAGAAAACCAAGGCACAGAGATGTTAAGTAAGTTGCCCAAGATCAAACCAGCTCATAAATGGCAGAATCATATTGAAATCAAGGTCATCTAGTTTTGGAACCCATGCTTTAACCACTCTAACCTGGTTATGTCCATGTTTTATCTTGGACATGTTTTAACCTTGCCCACACCACCCTCTTACTCACACCTTTCCCATCCCTATCTCCATCTGTCTACCTTAAAAAGAATGAGGAAGCAATATTAATACAGAGGAATCACAAGCAGGCGAGTATTGCCTTTGAAAGTAATAGGTCTGAGCCTGTCCCTAGGTATTCCAGTTGCCAATGCTAGTAAATTGCACCCCCACCCCCCAAAAAAGAAACAACGTTCCACTGGTTCCATCCAGAGTATGTAGTGGTCATGATGATTTTGCCTTTAATTTTTTTTTTATTTTGCCTTTAATTTAATGAGACATATGGAAGTCTGGGGTAAGCTAGGAAGAATAGCTGAGTAAGAAGAGAGATCAGAATAGAAAATGGAAAATAGGTGATATTAATTGAAAACTAAAGAAACTGAGGGACATCTATTCTTGTCCCACAAAAGTTCAGCTACTTGGTGTTCTGCCTGGTGACCTATCCAGTAAACAAAATCCTATATTGGAATTGGTTCCTACCTTGGAATTTTTACCAAAGTCTAACCCCCAATTGAGAAAACTACAGCTAATTATGTATTAGTTTGTATCCGTTTTAAAAACTTGTTCATTTATCAAATCATTCTCTTTTTTCAACCAACACATATTAAGTCCTTACTGAATACAGGATGCTGCAGTTTAAAAATCAAAAGGGACCACAGTTCCTAGTGTGCCCCTTCCCACAAAGGACTTCTAATGTAGGAAACTGATTTGTAAACAGATGGCAGAGATAGATGACAAATGCAATGAACAATGCTTTGTGGATTCATAGAGGAAGGTGCTCTAGTTCCCTCCTTGAGAGATCGGAGGAGGCTTTCCAGAGATGCCTTATGTAGATTTACTAAGGGACTGGAAACAGTTTATCTCGGTTGGAACTGAGGGTGTGTAGGGCAAATGTCATGACATAAACTTGGAAAAAAAAAGGCAGGTAAATGTTTCTGCATATGCATTCTTTCCTTCTGTCTTCCTGTCTGCCTTATAGACATAGTACTGACTCAGACCAGGAATCTCAGGCAACAGCGGACAAACATGCACAGTGTTACATTTCTCTGCGATCCCTCTGTCTGTCTGTCTTCAGTGCAGATACCTCATTGCCAGTGACTCATCTAAAAACTGTCAGGATGGGGCCTAGAAAGTTCTGTGTCACACCGGGGTAAAATTACACCAGTCGTAAGTCACTAGAACTGCTAGGGTCAGCCTTTTTTCTCATATCCCTTCTTTATAAAACTGCTGGGCCTCTCTGTAGCAGTGTCATGTGGTAACATTCATGATTTGGAAGTGCTTCATTGCACAAAAATCACATTTACCATACAGTGTCGTTTTGACAACTTAGCACATATGGGTTGTTAATCCATCTAATAAAAGATGAAATTGAGGTCCAAAAATGTGAAATGTCTTGCGTTAATTCTCATGAAAAGGAAACTAAGCTCATTGCTTCAATCAGTCAGTCAGTGGTCCTCCACAGTGTGATCTCTGTTCAAATGAACTCTGAAGTTTGATCTTGGTATATAAAATGGCTTGGTATATAAAATGGCTTGGTATATAAAACAGCTCTGGTTAAAACATGAAGTTGGGACTTGGATCTTTGCTCAGCGTCATCCTCTTTCTCCAGAGGCTGCTCTGAGGCATCTCCATGTCTAATATGAAAACCAGTCCCATTGCAATGGGCTAATTCTTCATGTCCTTGGAGCCCTCATAAAAGACCTGATGATCATTTTTCTTCCCAAGGTGGGATTAATGAGGGAACCAATCCACTGCCCGTTTGGGGTCAGTCACATCATTCTCCCACTGATCCTATTGTAAGTTTCTGTGGCTCAAAGCCAAGCCCATGAAAGAATACAAAAACCAGATGATGAAGGCAGTGTGGTGCCATGGATGGAGCATGCAGATTCTCATCTTAATTTTGACCCTGACTTTGCTGTAAGATTTTTTTTTTTTGCAGACAAGCTACTTCCATTCTCTTGTGCTAGCACTTCAGTTTACAAAGGATTTGAACTCCAGGTCCCCTCAGGTTCTATTAGAAATTATTCCATGGATCCTTCATTCCTTGAGGAAGACTCATAACCTATCCTACCTCAGATCACAGAAGGATGAATTCTAATGTTCTCTACTCTCTTTCATGACCTCCTTTGGTAGATTTGTTGTTGTTGTTGTTAGTTATCTATTTTATTTATTTATTTTTTCATTTATTTTTATTAGTTGGAGGCTAATCACTTTACAATATTGTAGTGGCTTTTGCCATACATTGACATGAATCAGCCATGGATTTACATGTATTCCCCATCCTGATCCCCTCTCCCACCTGGTAGATGTTTTGAAGTGTCATGTTTTATGGGTGCAGGGAGCTTGACCTGGTGAATTGGATGTTATCACCATATAGGAATTAAGTGCTTACTCACTTTTTGTCCAGGCTTCCCAGGTGGTTAGAGTGGTAAAGAATCTGCCTGCCAGTGCAGGAGACCTGAGAGACACAGGTTCAATCCCTCGGTCAGGAAGATCCCCTCCCGGAGGAGGGCATGGCAACCCACTCCAATATTCTTGCCAGGAGAATCCCACGGACAGAGCAGCCTGCCGGGCTACAGTCCATAGTGTCACAGAGAGTCAGACACGACTGAAACAACTCAGTGCACATGCATGTACTTTTTGTCCATGTGTTGGTAAATTGGGTTCAAACATTTCATTAGACTCCTGCCTTATATTGCTGCCTCAAATGAGGGGATAATCAGTGAGGAAATTCTTGTGGTGAAGACGAGGGAGGGCAAAGGCAGAAAAGAGAAGGGCTATGAATATAGAAACTGCCAGCCACTGTGTCTCTTGTCCTAAAACTATCAAGACAGATTTGATTTGGATCTAAAAAGTAGGAAGAAAGTGAAGGTAGACCCCAGGAGGGGCACAGATGGTGTTGACGGCAGAAGCCTTTGTGAAGGGCTGTTCATTTCACCTTTCCTCTCTCCAGCACTACAGTGTTGGGTAGATTCTTGGAAGTCTTCTGGATGAAGTCTCTTGGTCTTAAAGAGGAGGACAGCAAGTCTTGGGCTGGGGACGATGGTGCCTGTTCACAATGCTGCTGCCCAGTCCTTTCACAGGTTAGTTGGTAGAGAATGGCCTCCGTTAGGAGGTGGTGCATGCCGGGGCCAGGTGGTCCTAAGATGCCCCAGTTGTGGGTCCGTCTAAATAGTCGCTAACAGGTGCTTGGTGCTAGGGGTGAGACCTAACTGAGAAGAAGCTAAGACTTCCACAGGAATTTCAGGAAAAGAAAACCACAAACTTAATATTCTGATAAAACAGGCACCAGCATCATTCCTGGAATATACTTAATGCATTTAGAGGCTTTAAATCTATGACAATAGTTATGAGGTGTTCCAATACAGTGTCCCATTTAAGCTGCGTGTTGGTAGATAGTTTAAGTGAAATCTTTGTTTTGTTTTATTCATTATTGATTCCATTTTTTTTTTAACTTGGAACATGTGATACAGCAGTACTAAAACACACTGTTTCCCCTTTGCATATGAAAGCTCCATATTAAAAAAAAAAAAGCTCCATATTATTTTTTGAAAATCCAAGAAAGAAATAAATTGATGGTACCTCACTGTGGTGTTTCTACCTTTCCAAATCTTTTTTTTTTCCCTAATGCCTTAAACATCACTTGAAGAGATTAGAGGATGTTGACTTGACTGGTAGCTCAGAGACCTGCAAACAGTGGTTTTTATAAGTAATTTTATGTAGTTTATGTATCTTTGGTAGCTCAGAGCCTGATTACCAGACAATTCTGCTTAATAGCAGTGGCCTGGCTTAATGCTGAAGGCTGTAGCTTTGTGCTTTATCTCATCATCTCCAAGTACAGCATCTGAGATGCAGAAAAGACTGATAAGCCCAATACATATAAAGTCAGTTTACTTGAGACTGAGGAGCACAAAAGCCTCCACCACCACCCATTTCCTTTTCTCTATGTGGGAATGAGGTTCTTCATTAAAAATTATGACCACTTCACAGCCTTTCCTGACGTGGGAAGGAAATATGAGCACAGGCTTACACAGCTATGCTCGTTCCCTGTTCAGCAACTTCTGAGAAGGTAAGACCTTAGAATGCGAGGATAGCTTTGGAAACTTAATCTAAAGATGTATCACTATTGTGCTATAAGATATCTAAGTGCTCATCTGCTTTTTTTTTTTAAACAAACACAGGATATATGTTTCTGAAGCTGTTATCTATCAAGGCCTTTGTATTTTTATTTGTGAACTAGTTTCTTCCCGTCTCTAGTTTTTCCTTCATCACTTTCATAACTTCCCCAACCTCTCATGCACAGAAGCATATACACATTCACTTATACGTCTTATACCCCCATACTCACATTTATACAAATGCATCATATACACACCTACACTTATACAACATACATGCACATATATAATTACATAAACAAGACATACACATGTGCAACACACATCCCTACAGGTTTATACATAGGCACACACCTTATACATATAATAGGTATGTATACCAAACACCCATGCATTCTGAGCACTCTGTGGAGTTGGCATCTTTACTGTCTGAAGACATAGTGGTCATAGTTGGTGTTGTCTAAGTTCCTATATTTGCCAGGATCGCTGCTAAATGTTTTGTGTATGTTATCTTGTTTCATGTTTATACTTAAGAGGTGGAACTAGTAGTATCTCAGTTGAACAGAGGAGAATCCTGAGGCCTGAGGGTGGTTAAATAAGTTTCCCAAATTCACACAGTCCATGACTGTGTAAGTGGGAATTACAGGTGGGCTGCATGGTTCCAAAGCCCTTACTCCTATCTCCAGCACACTAGAACTCTGAGATACTACTGAGAAACGGTGTGACCTCTTAAAAGAAAGACTTTAAAAATAAACCAGAATTATTTGCACATTGAGATTTATATCAAATAACTTTTCCAGACAGGGAGCTGACCTTTTATGGTAGGAATAGATCTGGACTAGAAATCAGAACACCGAGGTCCTTATCATTTTCTCTGTCTCTTTCTGGTGATTTTGGGCAGATACATTAATGGGAAAATAATTCAATTTATTATATCCTCATAGAAATATAATTAAACTCTGTTGAGATGGTGCCAAAAGAGTTCTGTTGGAAAACATGCAAAAATTATCTGCATTTGAGGTATGGCCAGTCCAGTTCCTTTACCTCTCATACCATCTTCTGTTGACCTAGTCACCTACTTGTTTGCCTCTAGAGGGGAAGCCTTGCCACATCTCATCAGCGGTCGCATTTATTCTAGCAAACACTTGGATTGGCTTCACTCTTATCTCATTGCAAGGATACTCAAGCCAAGACACAGCTCTTAGCTAATGTGAACAATTCTGCTCCCTGCAAGGACCAGTATCACAGGCTTGTTGGGCATTCTTTTCCAAAGCACTGCCTCACATATGTTGCACTTACTATAACAAAGAACACTGTCATATGACTGACTTCAGGTTATAGAGTTAATATTTAGAAGATCAAGACTTTAGAAACTAGGACTTATAATTACCAGTCAAGTTGTCTTTTCATTAGCTTATCATTCCTACCTTGGAAGTTGATGAAACACATTGGGGGCTCAAGGTTGGTGTACATTAAAACATCTGTGCTAAATTTTCATTGCTTCTTTTGCAGAACATAATATTTGTGACTTCTGTTGCTGTATTTACATCACTTTGATCATGAGGCTTCCCTGAACTTCATGTAGATCTCCGACGATGTACTTATAATTGACAAGTTATTTCTATGGTGAAAGAAAAGGGATGTTATTTTGGTGTTAATGTGACCAAGGTACTTCAAAGGCAATCTTACTTTATCAGAATCTTAACAGAACTCCCTCTCCCCATTTGAAACTCTCCACAACTTTTAAATTAAAGCAACCCCCTGTGCTATAACTGGTGATGTGCTATAGTCCATAGGGTCGCAAAGAGTCAGACGTGACTTGGAGACTGAAGAACAACATCATAATTCAAGATAGAGCATAATAATAAATCAAATAAAGCAAATCTAGCTTTGCAACATTTTTTGAAAAATAAGGCAACTAAACCTAGACTACTTATCTCAAAAGGAATTTCCAGTTCCTTTCAACACCAGCAACATTGCTCCACTTTGACAATTGTTCTGTAGTCGTGTCTCCCTCTGACTACAGCTCAGAAGGATTCTCTGCTGTTAAGAAGTCCTGTGATTAGATTAGGGCCACCTGGATAATCCAGGATAACCTCTCCATTTCAAGATCTTTAATCTTAATCATATGAGCAAAGTCTCTTTTGCCTAAATAATGCTTTCAGAGGTGCCAGGAATCACAATGTGGACATCTTCAGAGGAACCATGATTCTATAAACCTCGGTCTTTTTCTGGAGATATAAATAATTTTAGATTGTTAATAGTATATAGAGAGGGAGGATGTAACGGAGAAGAGCTGAAGTAGACATCATGAGGTGTGTTCTGTGCTTTATGTAGAGTTCCACAGCATCCTGATGGCAACAAGGAGCTAGACAATGCTTCTTAGCATGAAGGCACTTGATTTATAATGAAGTTAAAACTATTGCAGTAAGTAGCTTGATGCTACCCAACAATCCTTTGGTTTTATTTCTATGCGAAAATTAAGTCTAGTTTTTGACTTAATGTCCTAGGACATATTTCATATCATTTGCATAGTGTTGTGTCCCCCATTTCTTTTTACCATATTCTTTTCTGCCCTCTTCCTCTACTTAGTTTTTCTTGAGCACAAAGGAATGCCAGTCACTGTCTATGACTTTTTTGGGTGAAAAGCTCATGATACCTTTTATTGGGGAAAGATGCCTCAGATTTTGGAAAGTGGAAGGTGGTAGCAGCAAGGGTGTTTGGGAGGACAAAGAGATGCCCGTTCCTTGGTACACTGAACTCGTACTTCCTGGAACTGACAGAGCCCGAGTGAGGGGAAGGATGACCTCTTCATATATTCAGTCCAGGAACAACACCCAGCTTTCTCTTGTGTCCCCAGGGAACATATCTAGGAAGTCAAATTAAAGAACTGCCACGACTTCCCTGTGACTTTAATGTAGAAGTGGACATTTAACTTGTGTAGTTATTCAGGAGTGATGTGTAATGCTGAGGAGGAGTTAGTGAATAGAAGGATCCTAGGAAATTGAAAAATTCAACTGATGGAACAGGGAAATTGAGATTTATTGTTCAGTCAGGTGCAGTTACCCTCTTGTATTGTGAAGGAAAGCAGCTAAAGAGTACGTTGGCTTGTGACACCACCAAGGTGGAATCAGCCTCGAAGGAGACAGTGTCAGAGCTGGGTTCAATGCCTGAGCTTCTACCACGCGAGTCACTTGTGAGACAATCCCTTGACACAGAAAATCAGGGTGCCCACATTATATCTGATCACAGAAATGTTAATGTAGAGGAGTAAACTGGCTTTGATCTTCATGTAATTGCAAGCTGGGGAATAAAGGGTTGTATTTTTAAAGGTCATCTCTATTATTTATGGGAAACGTGTTTTATGCTTACATGAGACTTCATATCACGAATGGGAAATGAGCATATTTGAAGGAAAATTGAAAGCTATTTTCCATGTGTGAATTTCACATGTGTGCATATATGTATGTGTGTGTGTGTGTGTGTTTCTGGAAGAATTTAGCATCCTGAACACTTGTTCCTTCTATACTGTAGTTGATGGTATCCAGCATCCACAGTGGTGCATGGAGAAGAAGAAGCCTCTATCTCCCACTTTAGATGTTAATTATGTAACACTTTTTTTTATCTGAAAATGTTAAGTGTGACTTCTTTCCTAACTTGCAAGGAGAGTTGACAACAGTGGACGATCTTCTGTACATGAATTCTGAAAGGGTATCTTTTGAACAAGTACTAGTTGAATTTCATATCAAACTACAAAAGCATAGAGATTTGAGGTGAATTGTTCTTTATTTGGATGAACGAGGAGAGCCCATGGGGCTAAACCTGTTTGTCTGAGGTCACGAAGTAGGTCAGCTGCCAACACTGGAGCCATCATCACCTGACTCCCAGTTAACTTTCTTTCTAGTCCAGCACAGCTGCCTCCCAAGTTTAATAGTCTATGACTCACAGTCCAAGTCTATGGTGACATATAATATGTTACTTTGATTCTAAATCAACAAGCCACTTTTAGAAGTGCTTACACTGCTGCCTTCCTTTTTACGCTATTGGATTCTTCACATTGAGTCTTATTTCTAGAACTCCTATAAGAGTAACAAGAGGAGCCATTTATTCATGATCGTTTGAAAGATGTATTGAACACTTGTTGGGTGGCAAGTCTATTTGTGAGGGTGAAGGCACAGCTATGAATAAAACAAAGTGTATTTCCTCAAACAGTGCATTTTCCTCTGGGGAGAGGTACCATAAGTATATAAGCAAGTAAACATTTAAGTCTAATGGAGTTAAGTGCTATGTAGAGAAAAATAAAGCAAGACTTAAAGGGGAGAGAGAGTGCCTTGGTTTGTTGTTGTTTAGTCGCTTAGTCTTGTCTGACTCTTGCGAGCCCATGGACTGTAGCCCGCCAGGCTCCTCTGTCCATGGGGTTTCCCAGGCAAGAATACTGGAGTGGATTGCCACGTTCTTCTCCAGGGCATCTTCACGACTCAGGGATCAAACTTATGTCTCCTGCCTTGGTTGTTTTATATAAGGCAGTTGGAGACGCTTAGAGAAGGGAGTAGGTGAGGGAGTGAGGCATGCAAGTATCTGGGACAGAAGGAAGCATGTTCTAGACAGAGAAGCACTGGGGAAAGAGCCTAGCTGGCAGATGTCTGGTTTGAGAAAGAGTAGGGAAGCCAAAAGAAGCTGGAGCTGAGTGATCCTAAGGGGAATAAGAAAGGATAAGGGCAGGGAGGAAACAGGGACTGTTGCACAGGGTCTTGTAGGCTGCTCTGATGACTTACTCTGAGGGGGATGGGGAACACTTGGAGTTATGTGATTAGACTTACATTAAGCATCACTCTGGCCCCTTTGTGGAGAAGAGAATGTGGGCTGGAAATGATGGTTGGTAGGCAACGGGCAGATGCTAACCAATAGTGAGGTTCTGGATATATTTTCATGGCATCATCCACAAGTTTAGTGCACAGATAGATCTAGAGTATGAGAGCAAAAGAAGAGTCAAGAATGACTGCTAGGTTTTTAGCCTGGGCAGTGAGAAGGATGAATATTCAATTTAGTGAGATGTCAGGAGGACAGCAAGATAATTAGTATTGTGTTTTGATTTTTGTTTCTTTGAGAAGAAAAAGTATTCAGGAATTTGATTGTCAATATGCTAAATTTGAGCCAACTGTTAGCCTTAGAAGTAACAGTTGGTTGAGTAGACAGTTACATATTTGAGTATGGGGTTCAAGGGCAAAGTGTTGACTTGATATAGATTTAGGAATCAGTAGATATAAATTTAAAGTCATGATACTGAGTGACATTATCTAAAATGATAGATTAAGCTCTGGGTTCAAGATTTTGATGTTTTTTGGAGACATAGAGGAACCATTAGAGATGTCCTGAACAAGGATATTGAAGTTGGAAGAGAATCTAGAGACAGAACCATATAAAAATGGAATGAAAAAGTGCTTCAGGAATGAGTGAGTGAATGAGCAATTTATCTGCACTGTTAGATTAAATGCCATGAGGATTAAAACATGGACTACTGGGTTTAAATCTTTGATGGATGTTACCTTAAGACAAACAATTTTCACCATTCTTCTGAGTCATTGGTTCACATGTGTTTTATTTTGTCCAGGTGGAACCCACACTAAATAATTGTTATATACAAGGATTCTGGAATTATACTGTTTGGAGTCCAATCCTCATTCCATATTTACTAGTTGCTTGAGGGTGGAAAACTTATTTGACCTTCCTCTATGCCTTTTTTTAAAGGGAGGAAGTGATATTATCCACCCCATAGGGTTATTGGGAGTATTGAATGAGATATACACTTGGCACAGTATCTGTCACGCAGTAAATGACCCAGGAATGGAATGAAACAAAAGTAAAATTAAGAGTAAATTTAAGAAAAATTCTTGGTATGAGTTAGGCTGTCCGTGGATGTTTGCTGAACCAATGAAGACAAAAGGGTGGGAAGGGGGGTGGAATAAAACCTTCAACACTTTCTTTTTAATTTTTTTTTTTAAGATTTTTTGATGTGAACCATTTTTAAAGCCTTCACTTAATTTGTTACAGTGCTTCTGTTTCATGTTTTAGATTTTTGGCCTCAAGGCATATGGGATCCTAGCTTCCTGACCTGGGATTTGTCCTGCACCCCTAGCATGGAAAGGTGCATTCTTAACTGCTGGGCCACCAGGGAAGTCCCAAACCTTCAACACATTTTAAAACAACTGAGCAAATAGAGTTTCTAGGACTGCCAGGCCATAGTTATTTTTGCCACTTTTACCTTCCCCGTGCCATTCTAAATACAAGCAAAGTAAAACCACAGGTTCCCCAAAGGTCAGAAATGAATGTGATGAATTTAAAGGACAATGGACCACACTGATGAAGTCTGATTAGCTTTCTGTCTAGGGATGAGCATAAGACTCTACTTTTTTCAGTGTAGCAATGCCTTTGTTCTACTCTGAATTCATGGGGAAAAAGAAGAGTTATTGTTTCAACAAAGAACTTGACGTTTTGTCTCCAACGGGAAACACAAATCTCCATAGAGACTAGGAAACAATCTGATTTCCAGCGCATGTTCTGCTGTTCCCTTGTCTGGCTTTGTGATCCTAACATGTCTCTGCTCCTTTTGGGCCTTAGTCTCCCCAGATGTCACATAAGGGAGATGAAGTAGTTAATTTCCAGTGCTTCCTCCAGCCTGGAATTCTAGGTTTGGGATTGAGGAATAATTCCTTCTGATGACATATGGCCCAACCTTCAGCTCTTAATTGGCCCACCATCATGATCACAAGTACTTGATTATTCACACATTTTTTAAAAATATGAATTGCATAGAGCTGTTCAATGATGGTGAAAATTAAGTCCTAAATATTCTATCAGATGTATATGTAATGTAACCTATTCAAGATCTCAGTAGAGTGTAAAATGATAAATGAAATATGCACAAAGTGAAAAAGGCTTAGAACATTATAAGAGAGTAATACAATTTGATTTTTATGAGTTAAGGATGATAGTATATTAAGAGCTTCAGTTATAGGGAGCCTGAAGTTGACATATATAGTACTGTCTTTAGTAAGGAAAACCAATTAGCATGCGTTGTTTTCATTCCTGAATGTCCATGTTCAGAGAATCAACTATTTCACTCAAATCTGGAAAACAAAGCTTCTTGCCAGCCCCTCTGTCCAAGTCATGCTGGCTCCTGACTCATCCTAGTTATATTTATAGTTTTGCATATTTTATTAATCTTCTGTCACAGCCATGCCACAAAGAGAAATATTTTCCCTTTGAAAAAGGTACCCAGAATCACCCAGTTTCTCATCAGAGAAAATAAAAACACTTACCTCGCATAAACTCACTTCAGAAAATATGAATGTAACACTGTTCCCCAAACCACTTTCTCCTTTGAATGCCAGTTGTCAACACAGCTGCCCTCCTGCCTCCTTCTTCCAGCATCTCAGAATCTTCTGCCTGCTGGCCTGGGGCGGGGCTGGGGTCGTCCATCTGGCAAAGCACAAAGAGCTCCTGATCTCACTCTGATATCTGGAACCTGGATTCTTATTCTGCCACTCAGCAACTCTGTGGGTGCTGGCAGAGTATTGAACTTCTCTAGATCTGAATGTGCTCATCAATAAGAGAGGAGTGATTAC
Organism: Cervus canadensis; assembly: GCF_019320065.1. Classification (NCBI taxonomy): domain Eukaryota; kingdom Metazoa; phylum Chordata; class Mammalia; order Artiodactyla; family Cervidae; genus Cervus; species Cervus canadensis. The sequence goes on along the minus strand of NC_057392.1, from coordinate 54,713,911 downwards.
ATTTACTTTTTGACGTGGCCAAAATTATGAGAAAGAACACATGCAAAGCACCCATCCCATAACCCATTGTATGTGCAGGTTTGCCTCTCTGCCTGCAGGTGACCAGTGGTCTTTGTAGCCTCACCTGTTTTTTTCTCTCTGCTATGCCAGTTTCAAGGGGTCTTCTACTGCTCTGATAAGATAGGAAATATAGCATGCAACCACCACTCAGGACTCCATCCAATTTAGTGAAGCCTCAGCGGTGGTGGTAGAGGTAAAGTATCTGCCTGCTAATACACGAGATGCAAGAGATGTGGTTTCGATCCATGGGTTGGGAAGATCCCCTGGAGTAGGAAATGGCAACCCGTTCCAGTGTTACTGTCTGGAGAATCCCATGGATAGAGGAACTAGGTGGTCTACAGTCCATGGGACTACGAGAGTCAGACACTACTGAGCAATTAAGCTCAGCACAGCACAGATCACTACCCAGCAATCTGCATCACTGGCATGCCAGTTTCCGTGTGTTTCGTAGGCTTCTGTTATTTCAGAGTCTCCATAATGTAATGTGGGATCCACCAGGCCTAGACTCCATTCCTCACTCTCAGATTCACCAACTCTTTGACGTCTGCCAAGTCATTTCTTTCTACATATTTAAATAACTCCTATCCCCTTGGACTTCCTTGGTGACTCAGTGATAAAGAACCTACCTGCCAATGCAGTAGACACAGGTTTGATCCCTCGGTCGGAAAGATCCCTGGAGAAGGAAATGGCAACCCACTCCAGTATTCTTGCCTTGGGAAACCCCATGGACAGAGGAGCCTGGCAGACTACCGTCCATGGGGTCACAAAAGCGTTAGACACGACTGAGTGACTAAACAACAACAACCTATCCCTTAAGGTCTCCCCAGAACTGCATAGATTCTTTATGCTCGCGTTTATTCGGTATTGAAGTATTGAGGACCATGCTCTCCTGTGTTCCCTTTCTTTCCTAGGATTCAGTTTATATGTACCCTCTGTTAGGCCTGAAATAGTCACTCTGTAGCATTTCTCAGTCTGGCTGGTCTATGGGCCCTTCAAGGGCTAGTCTTCCTTCCTGATAATGATAAATTCAGTGCTTTCCTCTGATATCTTAGAGTTTACAAAGTAATTTTTGTTTTTGAAATCTCACAGTAACTCTTGAAAATGGTAATCCTTATCAATATATTAGATATGAGGAAACAGACAAAATGGTTTACTCAGGAGTCCTATAGAAGTGCTGTATAGCCTAGATTTCAGGCAGCACCCTTCTTCTCCCAGACCGATGTCCTGCCCTTTATTCTGAATGTAAATGTCCTGCCAGCCCGGGTTAGGATGTCTTGTGCTTTTTATGCTGTGTTGTGCTTCGTCGCTCAGTTGTGTCTGACTCTTTGCGACCCCATGGGCTGTAGCCCGCCAGGCTCCTCTGTCCATGGAATTCTCCAGGCAAGGATACTGGAGTGGGTTGCCATGCCCTCCTCCAGGGGATCTTCCCAACCCGGGGATCAAACCCAGGTCTCCCGCATTGTAGGTGGATTCTTTACAGTGTGAGCCACCAGGGAAGCCCGAGAATACTGGAGTGGGTAGCCTATCCTTTCTCCAGGTTATCTTCCCGACCCAGGAATCGAACTGGTGTCTCCTGCATTGCAGGTGGATTCTTTACCAGCTGAGCTACCAGGGACACCTGTGTGCTTATTAGTCCCGAGCAAAAATGTTTTTTCTTATGTGAGTATAAACTGAAGCTTTTATTTTCTGGAAGCTTATAGGATCTACATATCCCTCCTTGTCCAGTAGATTCCTAATTCTAAATTTCTTGTTAAGCTCCAGGGACATTTTACTCAGTGTAGAAATTCACTGTTGTCATCGTCTTCTGCAGAATTCTTAGTAAAGTGTTATTTCTTCATTGTGATGGTCAAGAGGGGTGCTCTCAGTAGCTGAATGTACCTTGCCTTGGGTATTGACTTGAGAGGCAGTGCTGTAAAAGAAAGCACACTTGTTTTAGTAAGTACTCTTGATTTTTCTCCCATCTCTTTAATGGAATGCCATCTCATACTTAATAACCCACTGGGCTTGTCAGTACACATCCCTGTCATTACTCAAAAATGTAAAGAAACAATATATTGTGGAAAGAGCACTGTGCTAAAAGTCAGAAAGGCAGATTCTAAACCCTCCTCTTCCATAAATTATTTGACTTTGAAAAAGCACTTCACTTATCTGAACATCTTGTTTATTTTTTACAAGACATTGAACTAGATCTTTTCTAGGGTTCTTTTCAACTCTAAGGATTGGTAAATTCAGCCAGTTTTCTCCTTCCTAATTTATTGGAATACTACCCTTCATTGTTTGCATTTTCCAAGGAAATGCTTGCTGCATGTAAAATTAAGAGGCTGTATGGCTATTTATTGAGTACAGACTATGTGAAATATAGTTAAAATGTAATAGAAATTTGGAGGAGGGAGACATCCAGAAGAGGAAATTTTAAGTAATGATGGGACGGTTTGAAAGTGCAGGTTCTATTGAGAATGGGGCATCACTGAGGATCTATTATACATGGAGGTGAGCAGTTAGGGATAAGGTTGTAAGGAATGGCGGTTTGGTGTGAGTTTGGGGGATCTCCACAGAGTGTCCTGCAGGCATGCTCTCTCCCCCTCCCCCCCCCCAAACACACACACACACACACACACAAAACTCTTTTCAGGGTCTCCTAACTGTTGCTGTTTTTACTTCAGGAAACAGATGAACTGCCAACATTAAGTAGATGTGTGCACTAGAGAAGTAACTCCTTTAAAACAATGGAGAAAGTCAGGTTTACCAGCATCTCTGAACCACATGATTGTCATTTGGGATTCTAAGAGTTTATCTTCCCTATTAATGGTCATATCCTGTGGGACAAAATTTTGTATATATTCTTTCTTGAATGTCCAGCACCAAGCATGGTTCAACCATAGTTGGTACTCAGTAGTATATGCTTGTACTGGATTGCTGCTGCCTAAATTCCTAGGAGGGAAGGAAAGAAGGTAGGTGGTTTTTCTTATATTGAATCACTAGGAGGAAAAAAAAAATTTAATGAGCTACCAATAACAAAATAAAACTGCAGTGAAAGAATTGACAGCCTGGATCTGTAATCTGCCTGACCTGACAATTAAAAGAACTTATTACTGTGTCAGCCTGCCAGCTGGATCTCCTTGAAGTGTAGCGTGCGGCGCTTCTGAGCACGATTCAAGTGCAAGCTTCCTTTTCTCCCCACTTTGTGTTTGTTGAGCTTGGGAAAGAAGCAGTTTTATGTGAACTAAACCCACTCATCTCAAGTGTGTTTAATGACAGCAGTATGTGACAGATAAAATAAAATCCTACAGTCTCATTTGATGTTTGTTTTCATTTCAGACCTTAGTGAAAGGAGACAGGGGAGATAAAATGATGTGGTTCAAGCAAAGGAGTTTAAAATAAATTATCTATTATCACAATCTTGTCAATTTCTCTCCAGGGAAATTGGAGAGGTCAAACAATACAAACACTACGAGCAGTAATTGTGATTTATAGAGCACTTGTAGTGTGACTTTGTGTTCGTATCTCATCCTGTCCTGACATCAAGTCTGTGAGTTTACCTGGCCAGAGACTATTGTCCTCTTATTACACACAAGGTTGAATAAATTGCCCCAAACCCCTACTTATAAAGTGACCCTGTTGATTTTAATTTTGAATCCAGTGATTCCTCCAGTTTTCTATGCTGACCCACCAATTGAGTACGTGTGCAGTATATAGAAGACATTCTGTTCCTTAACTTTATTGAAACACACGTATGATGGAGTATATGGATTAACTCTCATCACAATATCCTATCAGAAGTATGTAGAATAGACCTTCAGAGTCATCCCTCACTAGCTACTTTATTTATTTCTTCTCTGCCCACACCAACTCTATACTTGCTTCATAAAGTAATCACCATAGTCTGTTTGTATATGTTCCCAATGTTTTACCAATATATACGGAGCAGTAGATTTGCAAGTAACATTTGTTTTAAAATGTTTTATCATACATGAATGGGTTTCCCTGGTGGCTCAGCAATAATGAATACGACTCTAATGCAGGAGCCACAGGAGATGCAGGTTCAATCCCTAGGTTGGGAGGATCCCTGGAGGAGGGCATGGCAACCCACTCCAGTATTCTTTCCTGGAGAATCTAATGGACAAAGGAGCCTGGAAGGCTACAGTCCACAGGGTCGCAAAGAGTTGGACATAACTGAAGTGACTGAGCATTCACGTACACATGTACATCATACACAAAGATCATACAAATGATATTACCTCTTGTCTCTAATTCATTCTTTCCTCTATATCTGTTCATTTCAGTAAATGGGATTTGCATTCAGTGCTCCATATTTTGAAATGTACCATCATGTACCTCATCTGCACTGGTAGGCATTCAGAATGGGCTTCAGCTCTTCTTTATTATAAGTCATACTAAGATGAGCTTCCTTGCATCAGTCGTTGTTTTTATGTAAGTCTAGAATTAAACGTCCAGAAGTGTAATTGCTTGGTTTTTCGAGGTTTCTCAAAAGTCAGTTTGAACCAACATTTCAGATGTTAGAATCCTTATATTAGCCCATGTTATGGACTTGAGCTTCCACTTAGTTGGTCAAGGATGTGTTTTTCAGACCAACTAGACACTTCTCTAAACAGATGCTTGTGGCCAGGAGAGTGAATGTCAGGGAGGTTATTTTCCATGGCTCTGTGGTTTGGATACAGGGAGCTCTCACCATGGAAGAAGAGTGGGGTATTCTTGTGATGATTTTGTTTACTTTAAACAGTCACATTCTTCTTTCAGCTAGAAGAAGGTACTTAATGCAATAAAAATATCTACTAGAATTAAAAATGCAAGTGGTGCCATGTGCTTAAAACTACCATGAGTTTATTCTTTATTAGGTAACAAATCTTTCACATAATCAGGCTTGAAAAAAAATACAATTCAACTTTCTGCACCAATTATATGATATAAGGGTCCAGAGAATCAATTCTACCTCCCAAGCCATCCTGTCTCTTTCCACCTTTCTCACTTCTTATTTCTAGAGGTAATTAATAGGGACTGAATTCTGAAAATGTGGATATGGAAAGAGAAGAAAGCTCTTGCACGTTATTATAGATTGCAGATGAGCCTTCTCACAGATGTTTCCCAAATCACAGATAATGTGTTACAAGAAGAGACAAAAAATAACTCCCTTTCCCTCCATCCTATTTTCTTTTCCATTGTTAAAAGGCTGTAGTTATTTTTAAAAACCATAAATATACCAGTATAAGTCAGAATCCTGTTTACCTAAGTTCTTTTAAAATAAAGAAATTGTTTCTCAAGTTTGTTGCCCTTAGGTCCTTTTCAGTTGCAGGAAACCAAGATGTGCTTAAAGCTACCTCAGATGACATTAGATGGTAGGAATTTGTGGTAAGGATACAAAGAGGAGGAAAGAAATCCTAAAATTGTGTCAGCAGCCAGACAACCAAGCCTCATGGAAACTTGAAAGATCACTAAGGGTGCAACAGTAGCTGATTTTGTCATCCCTTCCAAGTAAACACCCAGTGCTTCCTTATCCGGTGGGTCTCCATTCCTATGACCTAGCTTCTTTCTTTCCATTCCCCACTGCTGCTCTTGATGACTCTGTTTAGTCTTCTGAACCCCATGAGGCTCACTCTATGTTGCCCTCTTCTGACTTAGGGCTTCTTCATACACTCTGTTTATCTCTTTCTTTTGCTGCATTCTATTTCTGCTACCAACCATTCTTTCTGCATATGCCTTGCACTCAGAGCAATAAGATGCATTGTTTTAGTTGGTTCCTATCCAGTACAAATTGGAAAGGACACATCTCATGGAGCTGGTTTTGGTTCAACATCTGATCATTAGTTGTGGACTAAATTCAGAAGTACCTGTTTACAAAGCTGTGGTGGTAGATTTATTAAAAATAAACCACTTTTTGAGGCTCTCACCTTACACAGAGCTGTGGATATGGTAGAGACTCAACATTTTATGCCCTCTTCTGTCAGAGAGAGGTTTTAACTCAGCCGAATGGAAGGTTTTGATGATGCAACATTCAAGTCCACATGCTCCACAAACATTCAGAAAACTTAGATTCTGGTTCTCACATTATTCTACCCAGAAGTGGAACTTCTTGGAATTTAGCTCTCATTGCTAAACTTCAGTTTATCCATCTTTTCAAGCAGTTTGACTGTAAAAAAAGGAAAAATCTACCTTAGGAGAAAAGTAGGACTAAATCTAAGTGCCCACTATCCTCTGCCCCCAAGTGAAAGTGAGACCTGTTTTCCCTTGGAAATGCACTCATGGAGTGGGAGCCATGGAAGATACTGATGGGTGTGGGGAAGGGAGGGGATGAGGGAACCGGCAGCAGTGGCTGGGATCAAGAGCATGACTGGAAAGATTAGCTTAGCACAGAGATTGGGTATTTTTTCCTCTGTTCCTATAGAGAGAGATAAGTACGTCTATGGAAACAAAGACAGGATGATAAAAAACGAGTGACTAGGGGTGAACATTTATGCTACATAGCCTCACTCTTTTCTAAAATAAAGAGGGAAGTTATGTGTGGAAAGAGGGCATGGAAGTGTGTGGACCCTTTGGGAGATATTTAATGAGATACATGAGAAGGCCATAGTGAAGCACTGAAGGTCATTTGAAATACTAATGATTAGGTCTGCGCTATTTCTTGCCTTTCTCAAGAATCTGTGCAATCCCAGAACTACCAAAATGAAATGAGATGAAAAGAAGGAAGGGAGGAGACACTGGCCAGTTACCATGAGTTAAGGTTAGCAGAGACTTTTGGGTGAAAAGAAAGGAACATGGCTAATTGAATATCAATTGTTATGACTTCAGGGAGCACAATAAATAGTACCCTCCTCTCTGCTCAGGAGAGCCACACAGCTCATTCGGTAAAGAATCCATCTGCAATGCAGAAATCTGCTTGTGATACAGGAGACCCAGGTTCGATTCCTGGATCCAGAAGATCCCCTGGAGAAGGAAATGGCAACCCACTCCAGTATTCTTGCCTGGAAAATCCCATGGACAGAGGAGCCTGTCTACAGAGGCACAGAGGTCTACAGTCCGTGGGGTGGCAAGAGTCAGACACGGCTTAGCGACTAAACCACCACCACATCTCTACCCATGTTCTGCAGTTATTGAAAGATACAGGAATCAGACAGATAGAGACTAAAATGTTAGCCTTATGACAGATAGAAGTACCATGGATGACTGGCATGAGCTTTAGGTGCAAGGAAATTACTACTGTTTTACCACTGAAATGACAGATGGCCCTTTGATAATAGTCAGTGATGGTCACCTGCAGGCTTCTCCTGAAGTGAAGCTGTCTTCCACACAACCTTCCCCTAAACAATTCAGAGTGAAAAAGTAGAGAAAAGCATCATCTTGCCAGCAGCCGATTCTGAGTGGAACTCGGAAAGGAGCTGAACTATACCTGCCCTGGTTCTTTCCTCAAAGTCACCAGTTGGTTAAGTCACCATTCCTTCCCAGGAGGTTGATTGGGGCATAGACAGATGATAGGAATATTTCTCCATGGAAGGTCCCTCCACATGGAAAACTCAAAGAGTAGGGAATGCGCTTCCTCCCTTCATTTAGTGATGGTAGTTCTAAATGGGGTGTCAAAGAACTGGTTGAAGGCAGAATGGTTTGATGTAAAGGCAAAGAGATTCTAGATGGCTCAGGCAGAGATGATGGAAAAGACCACCTATTCTGGAGAGAGTGTGGTGATGAGCAGTGGAGGTGAGGTCTGGAATGTAGCTGGGTGGTAGGTACTGCTGAGTGGATGAGAGTGGCTGATGAGGTAAGAAAAAGGGAAGAATTATAAGACTACCTGAAGTGGGCTTTCTCCCCTGAGCTTACAGGTGAATAAGTTTTGTAACTTAGAGATCAGTTTCTCTCATTTTCCTCCTGCCTCTTCCTCAGGCTCCAAGCCCATCTTCCATGTACTCAGTTTTCACAACTATTGGGTGGCACAATCACCAGTTTTATGTCTGCTGAAAGGCAGTGTAGACCGTATGGTTTTTCCTAATGTTCTAATTTATACAAAAGCTCATGTGGGCGTGCCTCCAATGGCAGTATCCCATCAGAGCCTTGTTCACTTATCTGTGATAAGAGGTGCCTATTGTCAGAGGTTTTCAAGTGAATTTGTAAAATAATCATTCTGGTTGACCCAGACATTAAAAAGAATTCTTGGGTTTCTGATGTGTAGTCTCAGTGAAATTTACATAGCATCTAAAATGGAAATTTTACCATAAGAGCATGATTAATAAAGGAAATTACTGTCATTACTGAAGATTTGTATTTCAAGTAATGTTCACACCTTACTGACTCTTTAAGGTATACAAGAACAACTTTTATTTGTGTTTGCTTTTGTATGAAATGTAAAGCTAAGAGCCAAAGAGGTCTAGTCAAAACTCAAACAGTAAAATCCTCACAGGAGAAGCTGGCTCCCTTGACACTTTCACATTGTTAATTCCATCAAGTGGAATACTCATTTCCTCACAGATGCCTCTTCAGATACAAACACACCTATGGGTATACACCTGTGAGGATCAGACAAGAAAGTTCCTGTCCAACAAAACATTTCTTCAAAATGCCAATGTGCTTTAATGATGATGAGTTAGCAATCCATACAGAGGCACTTTACAGATTTCTGATAAGGAGAATTAGCACAGCAATGAGCCCATTAAAAAGCAATTGTGAGATCGCATCATGAGTTCCAAAAGATTTCATCTTATTTCTGTCCGTTCAAAGCTAAAATTTCTAGTAATTTTTTTTTGGATGCTGGATAGAACTTTAATTTCTTTATAAATATGTTGCCAGGCACATATTGTGTCTTATGAATTGTGGGAAAAGAATTAAAGAATCAATTAGAATAAAATATATGTTCAGCTACTAAGTTGTGTGCTAGTCTTTGCGACCCCATGGCCTGTAACCCTCCAGGCTGTTCTGTGTGTGGGATTTCTCAGGCAAGAATGCTGGAATGGGTTGCCATATCCTACTCCTGGGATAATAAAACATAGTTGATATTAAAACAAATTGAAAGCATTCAATATTTGATGACTCAAAAAATACTTTTAGTATACCTCAAGTTTATTTTTAGTAACATGTATTATTAGAAAATGTATGGAAATTCCTTTTACTCACAAACTCTTCAATTATTGCCAATGTGGATAGAGCTGTTTACCTGAATATACAGATTTTCTCTATCTGCCACTAAGAAATGATGTGTGTGGGGGATTGTATACTATCATTTAAGATTTAGAGACAAATGATTTTGGAACAGCCTCTAGTTCTTAAACCTTTGTATGAGGTTAAATGTAGTTAATGTAGTTAATAGAAGGTAGTTTATAGAACTTTTCATATGATAGAAAAGTGGTTTGTGGTGGTGGTGGTGGTTTAGTTGCTAAGTCGTGTCCGACTCTGGTGACCCCATGGACTGTAGCCCTCCAGGCTCCTCTGTCCATGGAATTCTCCAGGCAAGAATACTGGAGTGAGTTGTCATTTCCTTCTCCAAGAAAAATAAGTTAGTAAGGTTTAATTTTATATTCTCAGTAACTTTTCAACGAGGGGAGATCCTTGATGAATAACAGTTGGGCAAGTAAATAGTTGTGTTTCTTTTCAGTCATCCCTTATGTGATTATGAGACAATACAAAAGGGATTACACCTGGGTTGCTTTCCCTAATATATAATAGAATTTCACAGGTGACTTTCAATATCATGTCTTGACTTTCTTATGTGGGAGCAGGATTTTGCAAATAACTTTTCTGTACTTTAAGGGATTTTATATATAAAAAGAACATTGTTTTGAAAGTGAGCATTGATGGGGACCATGCTCTTTTTAATCTGTGTCATATTTCATATGTTACCTTCATTAGACATTTCTTAAAACCTCACCAAATAACTCAGAATTTTTTTTTTTTTTTTATCTCAACTATGTTCAGCCTAAGAACAATGGTCAAATGTTGGTAATGTAATGTAACTGTAATACTTACATCTCTGGAAGTATTGTATGTATTGGTTTTGAAGCCCTTCCTCTCACCTTACATACCATACTCCTGGATTTTTCTGTTTAGTTCAAAGAGCCATTATTTCTCTTTATTGCTAATAATCATATTTGGGAAGCTTGCTTGAGCTTTTTTTTTTTTTTTTTTAAATACCATGCTGTAAAATATGATGCCAAACTGAATCTTTTTTCCTTTTATAATAATTAGTCAGCAACATTTATTTAATGCCTACTAAGCTCAGAGCAAAAAGCATGGAGAATGGTAAAAGGCAGAAAGTAAGTAGATCTAAACACAAACTATCATCTCCAGGGTAGCTGCTTATATCTTTATGAAAGCAGAAAACTGAAAAATGAAAGGATTAAGAAAATTTAAAAGCAAAGTCTAAATGAGCACAAATTGATCTGGTAAGAACTGAGTTCTATAAATGCAAAGAGGATGCAAATTAAGAAAGCTTGAAGTTCAGTATTTAAAACTGGTATCTTTCTACTTTTATTTTCATAATACTTTGCCATGAGAATTGTTAGAGTTTTGTACACCATACACTTTGGTGAGCAAAATTTCAAGGTTCATTTGTGCCATTTAGAAAAAGCAAACCTACTTCTTTTTATTGTATGGCTAGCTGAAGCCATAGAGTTTCATGAGTCCTTGTTAATCTGGTCTTAATTAAAACTCATTAGGTAACCTTAAACAAGCTACTTAACCTTTCTGTGCCTCAGTTTTCATATCTGGAAAATGTAATGATAACAGGGCCTACCTCATAGGATTGTTAGGAGCATTCAATATATAAAATTATATTTCTTCCACTTTATGAAGCACCTTTCTCCCTCATGGTTCAATTTCTTTGAGGTTGATATGTGTACTGTAATTGATTTCATAAGATTTAATTGTGTTATAGATTTACAGGCAGGAGTTCTTTCTTCCTTAGTGGTAAAAAAATAACAATGCATTTTACTATCAAAGCCATCATATTGTATGTATAAAGTGCCTTTAGAACAGTCTGACCCTCAGTGGGCTTCCCAGGTGGCTCAGTCCTTGAAGAATCCGCCTGCGATACAAGAGACCTGGGTTCAATCCCTGGATCAGGAATATCCCCTGGAGAAGGGAATGGCTACCCTCTCCAGTATTCTTGCCTGGAGAATTCCATGGACAGAGAGCCTGGCGGGCTGCAGTACCTGGGGTTGAGCCTGCAGTACATGGGGTTGCAAAGTCAGGCACAACTGAGCGACTGACACTTTCACTTTTTCACTGACCTTTGATCAGAATGGTCTTACAGAGTGATACTGTTATCATGGTCTAAAGACCATATTTGTGGTTTGTAAGACATTTGTACCTCATCTCATTGACTTCTACATTATGAGGCAGATATGCTTATGATTCCTGATCTTTATTTGAGTAAATAGAGCCTGGAATATTTGCCAGAGATCTCACTGCTGTCAAGTGAAAAACCTAGGCCATGAACTGAGGTTTCTTTTATCTGTGCTATATTTGTCTTACCTTTATTGAGTCCTCCCACATTGTATGACAAAGATCAAAGATCCATATAGACAAAGGTATGGTTTTTCCAGTAATCATGTACAGATGTGAGAGTTGGACCATAAAACAGGCTGAATGTCAAAGAATAGATGCTTTCCAACTGTAATGCTGGAGGACTCTTGAGAGTACCATGGATAGCAAGGAGATCAAACCAGTCAATCCTAAAGGAAATCAACCCTGGATATCATTGGAGGGTTTGATGCGAAGCTGAAATTCCAATACTTTGGCCACCTGATGCTAAGAGCCAACTCATTGGAAAAGACTCTGATGCTGGGAAAGATTGAGGGCAGGAGGCAATGGAGAATGAGATGGTTGGATGGCATCACTGACTCAATGGACGTGAGTTTGAGCAAACTCCAGGAGATAGTGAAGAACAGGGAAGCCTCACGTGCTACAGTCCATGGAACTGCAAAGAGTCAGGCACGACTCAGTGACTGAACACAACAACACTGTTTGAACTCTGGGTACTGAGGATGAGAGGTAACTTTGGCAGATGAGGTTTTTTGTTTTTGTTTTCCTGACCTTAAATGCTGAAGAGTGGTGAAGGGAATGTAAAACATAAAGGAGTTGATAAACAAATCTACATGATGAAACAGGATAAAAGGTTCAGATAAGAGTGTCTGGCAGGATGTTTGCTGAGAAGGTCAAGCAATGTTTATCAGAAGAGTTAACTTCTTAAGTGACAGCTTCATGTCAAGTTGAGAACTTGCACTTGCAGAACAGTGCATGTACCTGAGACAGAAATGAACTTGGATCTTTTAAGGAGCTAGAATGGACTGGCGTGGACCAGGGGAGTAGATGCTTACAGTCCTAAGGTAGTTGCGATGTAAGCTTCAGTAATGTATGCTGAATTTTGTCTCTCAGGAGCAAAGGATTTGGGCATCTTTTACCATACCTTATAAGCTTACACTTTTTGAGTGCTTTAGGGAAGTTCTTATAGTCTATAGAGGGATGTGAGAACATGGATTGCTTTATCCTCTTTTCGAGATGAGTACACTGAAGAACAAACTATGAAATGATTTTCCCTAGTTAGTTTTCTAACGTTGTAAAGTAAGTGATAGCTAGTTGCCTCACATACAGATGCCTAGATGTCAATTTTTGAAGTGTTTTTTTTTGTTTGTTTGTTTTTTGTTTTGAGGGTTTTAAAAGCCTACACTCTCTCCCAAATGGAAGTTTACAATACTAGAAATCCATAAAAATCGATTTTCACACTGTATGGAAATTTTCTATGAAAGAAATCATTAGTGATTTCCCCCCTCCACTCCTGTTCTTCTTTGGTATTGCCTCCCTTGGTATCAACTGTTTAGAAATATCAATTCTGTCTTGAAATACCCCATCAAATAATGACTCATATCAAGTCAAGAGTTTATTTCTCTTTTCAAGATTACCAACACCTGTTTAATCTGATCATATAAAAGAAAAAAAAAAAAAACTGGTGATATATTTATTCCCAAACATAGCTTTAAAAACAATATTTTGTCCTTACATAGCCCATGCTCATAAGTCTTGATATTATTTCAAAAATGACATGTATCTTTCAGACATCATTAATAATGTTGATTTGGGAAGAGGCATTCATTTAGGTAATTGCTTACAATTACCCAAAAGAATTACAATTACAATCTTGGGTAATTTGCTTCTTTTATTTTGCCTGATTCCTCACTTATAAAATGTGGATGTTGAAATATCCATATTTTATAAATGTGGAGTTTTAATACCACTATTCACCTACTGAGAAATATATAAAGTGGGCTTTTATGGTAAGTGACTCAGTAGTTTAGAATCTGGCTAACATTTTCATTTTTATTAAATCATTTAATTAAATATAACTGAGCATCTTATAGGGGACTGGAATGCAAAAGTAGGAAGTCAAGAAACACCTGGAGTAACAGGCAAATTTGGCCTTGGAGTACAGAATGAAGCAGGGCAAAGGCTAATAGAGTTTTGCCAAGAGAATGCACTGGGTATAGCAAAGACCCTCTTCCAACAACACAGGAGAAGACTCTACACATGGACATCACCAGATGGTCAACACCGAAATCAGATTGATAATATTCTTTGCAGTCAAAGATGGAGAAGCTCTAGACAGTCAGTAAAAACAAGACCGGGAGCTGACTGTGGCTCAGATCATGAACTCCTTATTGCCAAATTCAGACTTAAATTGAAGAAATTACGGAAAACCACTCAACCATTCAGGTATGACCTAAATCAAATCCCTTATGACTATACAGTGAAAGTGAGAAATAGATTTAAGGGACTAGATATGATAGACAGAGTGCCTGATGAACTATGGATGGAGGTTCATGACATTGTACAGGAGACAGGGATCAAGACCATCCCCATGGAAAAGAAATGCAAAAAGGCAAAATGGTTGTCTGAGGAGGTCTTACAAATAGCTGTGAAAAGAAGAGAAGTGAAAAGCAAAGGAAAAAAGGAAAGATATTCCCATTTGAATGCAGAGTTCCAAAGAATTGCAAGGAGAGATAAGAAAGCCTTCCTCAGCGATCCATGCAAAGAAATAGAGGAAAACAATAGAATGGGAAAGACTAGAGATCTTTTCAAGAAAATTAGAGATACCAAGGGAACATTTCATGCAAAGATGAGCTCGATAAAGGACAGAAATTATGTGGACCTAACAGAAGCAGAAGATATTAAGAAGAGGTGGCAAGAATACACAGAAGAACTATTCAAAAAAGATCTTCACGACCCAGATAATCACGATGGTGTGATCACTCACCTAGAGCCAGACATCCTGGAATGTGAAGTCAAGCGGGCCTTAGAAAGCATCACTATGAACAAAGCTAATGGAGGTGATGGAATTCCAGCTGAGCTATTTCAAATCCTGAAAGATGATACTGTGATAGTGCTGCACTCAATATGCCAGCAAATTTGGAAAACTCAGCAGTGGCCAGGGGACTGGAAAAGGTCAGTTTTCATTCCAATCCCTAAGAAAGGCAATGCCAAAGAATGCTCAAACTACCTCACAGTTGCACTCATCTCACACCCTAGTAAAGTAATGCTTAAAATTCTTCAAGCCAGGCTTCAGCAATATGTGAACCCTGAACTTCCAGATGTTCAAGCTGGTTTTAGAAAAGGCAGAGGAACCAGAGATCAAATTGCCAACATCGTTGGATCATCAAAAAAGAAGAAAGTTCCAGAAAAACATCTCTTTCTGCTTTATTGACTATGCCAAAGCCTTTGACTGTGTGGATCACAATAAACTGTGGAAAATTCTGAAAGAGATGGGAATACCAGACCACCTGACCTGCCTTTTGAGAAACCTGTATGCAGGTCAGGAAGCAACAGTTAGAACTGGACATGGAACAACAGACTGGTTCCCAATAGGAAAAGGGGTACATCAAGGCTGTATATTGTCACCCTGCTTATTTAACTTCTATGAAGAATACATCATGAGAAATGCTGGGCTGGAAGAAGCTCGAGCTGGAATCAAGATTGCCTGGAGAAATATCAATAACCTCAGATATGCAGACGACACCACCCTTATGGCAGAAAGTGAAGAAGAACTAAAGAGCCTCTTGATGAAAGTGAAAGAGGAGAGTGAAAAAGTTGGCTTAAAGCTCAACATTCAGAAAACTAAGATCATGGCATCTGGTCCCATCACTTCATGGGAAATAAATGGGGAAACAGTAATAACAGTGTCAGACTTTATTTTTTGGGCTCCAAAATCACTGCAGATGGTGCTTGCAGCCATGAAATTAAAAGATGTTTATGACCAACCTTGATAGCATATTAAAAAGCAGAGACATTGCTTTGCCAACAAAGGTCCATCTAGTCAAGGCTATGGTTTTTCCAGTGGTCATGAATAGATGTGAGAGTTGGACTATAAAGAAAGCTGAGCGCCGAAGTATTGATACTTTTGAACTGTGGTGTTGGAGAAGACTCTTGAGAGCCCCTTGGACTGCAAAGAGATCCAACCAGTGCATTCTAAAAGAGATCAGTCCTGGGTGTTCATTGGAAGGACTGATGCTGAAGCTGAAACTCCTACTTTGGCCACCTAATGCGAAGAGTTGACTCATTGGAAAAGACCCTGATGCTGGGAGGGATTGGGAGCAGGAGGAGAAGGGAACGACAGAGGATGAGATGGCTGGATGGCATCACCGATTCGATGGACATGAGTTCGAGTAGACTCTGGTAGTTGGTGATGGACAGGGAGGCCTGGCATGCTGCAATTCATGGGGTCGCAAAGAGCTGGACATGACTGAGCGACTGAGATGAACTGAGCATCTTAATGGTACTATGCTTCACAATAGGGATGCAAGCAAATGCGACCTCTGTCCTAGCAACTGAGAGATTAAATTACAGTGAAAATCATAGATTTTTAACTCAGACTTTTTATAACAGATTTTTTTGTTGTTGTTATATAATTCACTTACCATACAATTCTCTGATTCTGATGATTTTTAAAGGAGATGACTACTACATTTACCCAACAAGTATTTTATGAACATACTTACTATGTGTGAGGAAAACTGTTTAGGCGTTGGGATTAGAGAGACTGACAGTAGTTCTACAAAACCTAGCTTCTCATAATATGTCCATCAATGGAATATTTTATTTTCTTTTTATTGAAGTATCGTACATCTACAGTGTTCATTAGTGTTAGGTGTGCTGCAAAGTGGTTCAGTTTTGCACATATTTATCTATTTTTTCAGATTCTTTTCCCTTAAAGGTTACTACAGAACATTGCGTATAGTTCCCTGTGCTATAGAGTAGTTCCTTGTTGGCTACCTATTTTATATATAGGTAGATTTGTTTTCTATATCTGTGGGTCTGTTTAACAGAGTTTTTATATAGTGTTGACATCCAATGTTTGGTGTCAACAAAGGGTACTCAGGGCTTCTCAGGTGGTGTTAGTGGTAAAGAATTTGCCTGCCCGTGCAGGAGACACAAGAGACTTGAGTTCAATCCCTGCATCAGGAAGATCCCCTAGAGAAGGGCATGGCAACCCACTCCAGTACTCTTGTCTGGAAAATCCCTAGACAGAGGCGGCTGGTGGGCTACTGTCCATAGGGTTGCAAAGAGTCAGACATGACTGAAGCGACTTAGAGGGCATGCATGCAAGTGTGCTCTGGGGTCACAACAGATGGACAAAGAAAATACACTCTGGGGAGACCTTGGGAGGTTTCTGAGAGGCTGTTATCTCTAAACAGAATCTGAGAAGTCTGTTGAGAGCTTTCTAGGTTGATGACTGGGGACCAAAGAGGGGAAAATGTTTTGGGAAGAGGAAAGAAACCTGCCCACACAAAGTGGTGTGACATAGGTAAGCCACAGCAGTTCAATAGGGTTCCAGCCGAGGGGGTGGTAAGAGGACAGTTTCTGTTGAGTCTGAAGGCCTGAGAGATTGTCAGTGTGTGCCTTCATGGAAATGTGTGCGTGTTACTTTGAGGTCACAAAGGAGCATGAGGTCAGTGAGCGGATGTGACGTGTGAGTTGAGTCACAAAGGATATCCAGGAGGGTTTTGAGGCAGTCTACAGTTAGTGCAGGCATAAGGATCTGCAGTTGTAGAAATAAAAGAATGGTGTTTTTAGCTGGGTAAGGAATTTGAAGGACTTGGAAGATGAGGTAAGTGAAACAGAGAAAGAATAGAGCCAAAATATTACATTGGTGAGGGTTGAAGGGTAGCTTATGAATGAATTCTGTGCAAGGCAATGAATTTGTACGTTGTGCTCTTCATCCTGTAGGCAGCTGGGGGAGTAGGGGCCGGAGTTTGAGAGAAGACTGGAACATTGAAGATTTGAGAAAAGAAATTAGAAGCTTGCTTCCGAAAGATAACTCTGGCTATACTCAGATCGGAGGAGCCCTGGGTTTTGAATGAAAGTAGGAGTAAGCCATCTCTATTGTTTAGTGTAGTGTTTATCTAGTTAACATGTTATGTAAATGCTACCTATCAATTTCCCTTTGCAGCGATGGTCAACTGTTTCTAATATTAGGAAATTATAATTAAAAGATATGGAAATGATAGCCAACATTCATTGAAAACATACTATATCACTTCCATGTATTAACTCAGTTGATCCTCACAACAACCCAATGAGGAAGCCTGTCATTTTGCCCTCATTTTACAGGTGAGATAGTGTTCTAGAGAGGTGAATCCTGGAATTTCTAAGTGGCAGAGCTGGTGTTTGAGCCACAACAGTCTAGATCCTAGGCCTAATTATAAGAATTGACAGATGAATGCATAGCCAATACTACTAACAGTAATGATGTTGATGAGGAATTTGGGTGCAGTTTTTTTGTTTGTTTGTTACGGCTCAGTGTTTCAGTGATTTTTATGACCATTACCCCCATCTAATCTTAACACTTTTCTTCCATCTCAAAAATAAATTTCATATCCATTTGGAGTGACTCTTTGTCACAAAGAGTCACAAAGAGTGACTCTTTGTAACCTCGTATGTGCCTTAGTGGTCATCAGTCTTTAAGTGAATGTGATTTCACTTTAGTGACAGTCTGTTTTAAATAGTAGCAATCTGATAGCCTTACTTAGTAACTCAGGAGGGTAACATAGTTTGAACTTATAATTTCTAACATCTGCATGTGAGCAATGTTCTCTGTTCTTAATTTAGGCAGAGAGTGTAAAAGTGCCAGCCCCATGTCAGTCATTGGTCATATGCACATGAGTAAGACTGCGCCAGGCCCAACACTTGAGTTCATATGTCTTTTGGAGATGCTGACACTGAAATAGACACATTATTGAACAACATTGGAGAATGGACTTCATCTAGAAATCTTGACATATTTGTTGAAGGACTTGTGTTAAACTTCTTTATGCTGGAACCCATTGAATTGTTTATAAAAATCTAGATTGTATGAAGCATTTGGACTGCTTGGCATTTTGAGGATAAAATCCACACTGATGTTAAGAAAAATAAAACTCCCCATCCAGAATAGAGTAGTGATTGCCAGACATGAAATAGCCCAGCTGTGCAGTGACTTAAAGGACAGTTGGTCTCAGGCAGAGAGTACTAGATAGGATGTGGCTGCACAAGTAACTGTAAGCCCTGAATTACTGTACCTATTTTGTAGCACATACATCTAAAATGGCTTAAAATAAAAATTGCAAATGCACCAGATTTGATCAATCTTAGCATTTCTTTTTCTTATTTTCTCAGTCCCAAGTTAAAAATAAAATCCTCCTGCCTCATTTTCTTGTGTGCTAGTTAGTTAGGATTAACTGGTGTTCTCAACAGGAAAGCAATAGATATAGTAGATGACATTGTATAGTGGGTGAGAGCCCGGTAGAGATAATTATACAGTCACTCCCACTATATTACCCTTCAAAGAAACTGAGCCTAATATTCTCCTCCTAAGCAATTTAACCAACTTCTAAAAAAAGGTATAAGATATTATTTAGAGAATGAAATAGCTACTGTATATAATCAAGAGCGAGAATTATAGCAAATTATAATACTCATTTGATAAGTATATAAAGAGCTAGACTCAGAGCTTTGTATCATACCTCCTAAGTAATTGTTCAGTTGTGCTAACTGTCCTTTATAAAAGAGAAGAGATAAAGAACTGCTATAAAAAATCAGCTGTTATACTTGTTCAGTAAGGTTTCCCCCTCTGGGCATAGATTAAATCTAATTTCATGCTCTGCAAGGATCAAGCACACATTTGGCCCTCAAATGTTTAATAGTGGTGATTACTTTGGCTTTCCAAAGATAATATCCATGTAGAGACATAGACACTAGTAGAACTAAATGTGATTAACATGTGTTTTAAGAGTATGTCTGTGTAAGTATAGATGGTATATACCTGAGTTCATTGATCTTACATCCCAAAATTTTAAAAAGATAGGGCTACATGCAGATTTTTTTCAACAATTCTTTGAAGATAATCAAAAGGAGGTTGAGAC